>NC_132894.1:18723390-19036782 GCF_030463535.1 Salminus brasiliensis | reverse complement strand
ATTCCGAGTTCTAATTTCCAAGATCTAAATTATGAGTTCCGTGTGTCAAGTTTAAAGTTCTAAATTACGACTTCCGAAATTTCAACTTCCGAGTTCCGAGTATCAAATTCTGAGTTCCGAATTCCGACTTCCGAATTCCAAGACCTGAGTTCTGAATTCCGAGATCCAAGTTCCAAATTTGCCACTCCACTCTCTCGGAACTCTGAATTTAGAACTCGAACTCGGTGCCTCAAAATTCCGAGTTCTAAATTCCGAGTTCCAAGTTCTAAATTCCAAATTCCGTCTTCCGAGTTCCGAGTACCGAATTCCGAGTTCTAAATTCCAAGATCTAAATTACGAGTTCCGTGTGTCAAGTTTAAAGTTCTAAATTACGACTTCCGAATTTCAACTTCCGAGTTCCGAGTATCAAATTCTGAGTTCCGTATTCCGACTTCCGAATTCCAAGATCTGAGTTCTAAATTCCAAGATCTAAATTACGAGTTCCGTGTGTCAAGTTTAAAGTTCTAAATTACGACTTCCGAATTTCCAAATTCCGTGTTCCAAATTCCGAGTTGCAAATTCCGTATTCCAAATTCCGAGTTCCAAAATCCCAAAACCGAGCTCCGAATTCCAAGTTCCGAGTTTTAGGTTCTGAATTCGGAGCTAAATTCGAAAGTCGGAATTTGGAACCTGGAATTCGGAATTTAGAACTCAGAATTCAGAATTTAGAACTCAGAATTTAGAACTCAGAATTCGGAACTCGGAATTCGGAACTTGGAACTCGGATTTGGGAACTCAGAATTTCGAATTCGGATTTCCAAATTCAGAATTTAGAACTCTGAATTCAAAACTCTGAAATCGGAATTCAGAACACAGACCTCAAAACTCTCAGAACCCTCAGAATTCTGAACTTGGAACTTAGAACTTTGAATTCGGAACTTGAAATTTAGAACTCAGATTTCGGAACTCAGAATTTACAACTCGGAATTTGGAACTCTGAATTAGGAACTCTGAATTTAGAACTTGGAATTCGGAAATCGGAATTTGGAATTTGGATCTCAGTATTCGGAACTTGAAATTTAGAACTCGGATTTCGGAACTCGGAATTTGGAGCTCGGAATTTGGAACTCGGAATTCGGAACTCAGAATTTGTATCTCGGAACTCGAAACTCAGAATTTAGAACTTGGAACTTGAAACTTAATTCGGAATTCAAAACTCGGATTTCGAAACTCAGAATTCTGAACTCTGATTTTAGAACTCGGAACTCAGAATTTAGAACTTGGTATTCGGAACTCGGACTTCGGAACTCGGATTTCGGAACTCAGAATTTGCATCTCGGAATTTAGAACTCGAAACTCGGAATTTAGAACTCGGAATTCGGAACTCGGAATGTAGAACTCTGAACTTGAAACTCTTAATTCAGAACTCGGAATTTTGAACTCGGAACTCGGAATTTAGAACTCGGAATTCGGAACTTGGAATTCGAAATTTGGAACTCAGAATTTAGAATTCAGAATTTGGAACACGGAATTTAGAATTCGGAACTTGGAATTCGGAACTCGGAATTCGGAACGCGGAATTCGGAACGCGGAATATGGAACTCAGAATTTAGAACTCGAAACTCAGAATTTAGATCTCAGAATTTAGAACTCTGAACTTGGAACTCTTAATTCAGAACTCGGAATGTAGAACTCGGAATGTAGAACTCGGAACTTGAAACTCTTAATTCAGAACTCCGAATTTAGAACTCAGAACTTGGAATTCAGCATTCGGAACTCGGAATTTAGAACTCGGAATTCGGAACTCGCAGTTTAGAACTCGGAATTTTGAACTCAGAACTTGGAACTCGGAATTCGGATCTCGGAATTCGGAATTCAGAATTTTTAACTCAGAACTTAGAACTCGGAATTCGGATCTCTGAATTTGGAACTCGGAATTTAGAACTCGGAATAAGGAACTTGGAATTAGGAACTCAGAATTCGGAACTTAGAACTTAGAACTTGGAACTTGGAATTTAGAACTCGGAATTCAGCATTCGGAATTCAGCATTCAGAACTCGGAATTTAAAACTCGGAATTCGGAACTCGAAATTTAGAGCTCGGAATTCGGAACTCGGAACTCGGAACTTGGAATTCGGAACTCGGAATTTAGAACTCGGGACTCGGAATTTAACAAACGTCCAAAGAGAGAGTGTTGTAACAAAACTCGTCCTGCAGGATATTATTTCTGAGATTGTGTTTAGGAAATGAAGGTTGTTTAAAAAAGTACAATCACTGTTATATTATTCGGGTACACACATGTGGAAAAGCTTCATTTGGTTAAACATGCATGAACTAGAGATTACATCAAAAAGATAAAGAAACAGTGGAACTGCTAAACAAACTTGAGGACAAGCAGCACCGACATGAGTGTGTTTGTTTCACTCTGTGTGTCTGGATGCCTCACACCAACCCAAAGATTGTTACTCTTGGAAATAGGCAAAGCAAATACTCGCACTGTGGACTAATAAGACTTCATAAACAAGTAAGAGTACAAAACTGAGAAGAGTAATAAACTGTCATAAACAAATAAGAGTTTGAATAAGAGAAATACATTGATTATGTTGGTGAATCACTAGAAAAGAGCTAAAACACAAAGCATCTCTAATGAGAAATAAAGCAACTAGTTATATAAAGAGGTTATTTTCCTTCCTCTTCAGCTAGACCTGTTACAGTATGCTAAACTCTATTAAACTGTGGTTATGAGAGACATACAGATGTGACTAAATACAGGTAAACGTGTAGAAGTTATAATGCAGAGACAATCACACAAATTATGAATAAAGTACACACATGTATTAGGTAAAATATAATAATTGTAAGAAGGAAGCCATGGGGTGTGAATGGATTGCTCCGGATCACAATCACCATCTTGTACAGTCAAGTCAAGTCAAATCAAATTCATTTGTATAGCACTTTTTACAACTGTTGTCACAAAGCAGCTTTACATAATTAATAATTAGTAAGAGACAGAAAAAAAGTAAGAAGACCTGAAGGATCAAAGACCCCCAGTGAGCAAGAAAAGCTCCCTCAGAGCTGGAGGAAGAAACCTTGGGAGGAACCAAGACTCACAAGGGGGACCCGACCCATCCTCTTCTGGTCAGAACTATTTATAAGTTAATGATAAAAGTTACCAAATCATCTATACTGTTGAACTGCCCTGATCATAATCATAATATAATAATCATGGTGTAGTAGAACGTAATATAGTCATGGCAGTGATGGTCAGAGTAATGATAGTTACAGTGGGGAAAAAAGTATTTAGTTAGTCACCAATTGTGCAAGTTCTCCCACTTAAAAAGATGAGAGAGGCCTGTAATTGACATCATAGGTAGACCTCAGCTATGAAAGACAAAATGAGAAAAAAAAATCAGAAAATCACATTGTCTGATTTTTAAAGAATGTATTTGCAAATAATGGTGGAAAATAAGTATTTGGTCAATAACAAAAGTTCATCTCAATACTGTTATATATCCTTTGTTGGCAAGGACAGAGGTCAAACGTTTTCTGTAAGTCTTCACAAGGTTGGCACACACCGTTGCTGGTATGTTGGCCTATTCCTCCATGCAGATCTCCTCTAGAGCAGTGATGTTTTGGGGCTGTCAGCGGGCAACACGGACTTTCAACTCCCTCCAAAGGCTAGGCCACTCCAGGACCTTGAAATGCTTCTTACGAAGCCACTCCTTTGTTGCCCTGGCAGTGTGCTTGGGATCATTGTCATGCTGAAAGACCCAGCCACGTTTCATCTTTAATGCCCTTGCTGATGGAAGGAAGTTTGCACTCAAAATCTCACAATACATGGCTCCATTCATTCTTTCATGTACACGGACCAATTGTCCTAGTCCCTTTGCAGAGAAACAGCACCAAAGCATGATGTTGCCACCCCCATGCTTCACAGTTGGTATGGTGTTCTTTGGATGCAACTCAGCATTCACTCTCCTCCAAACACAACGAGTTGTGTTTGTACCAAACAGTTCTACTTTGGTTTCATCTGACCATAATACTCTTCCGGAACATCCAAATGCTCTCTAGCAAACTTCAGACGCGCCCGGATATGTACTGGCTTAAGCAGGGGAACACGTCTGGCACTGCAAGATCTGAGTCCCTGGTGGCGTAGTGTGTTACTGACGGTAGCCTTTGTAACGTTGGTCCCAGCTTTCTGCAGGTCATTCACTAGGTCCCCCATGTGGTTCTGGGATTTTGCTCACTGTTCTTGTGATCATTTTGACCCCACGGGCTGAGATCTTGCGTGGAGCCCCTGATCAAGGAAGATTAGCAGTGGTCTTGTAGGTCTCCCATTTTCTGATTATTGCTCCCACAGTAGATTTCTTCACACCAAGCTGCCTGGTCTTCCCAGCCTGGTGCAGGTCTACAATTTTGTTTCTGGTGTCCTTCGACAGCTCTTTGGTCTTCATTATAGTGAAGTTTGGAGTGTGACTGTTTGAGGTTGTGGGCAGGTCTTTTATACTGTTAACGAGTTCAAACAGGTGCTATTAATACAGGTAATGAGTGGAGGACAGAGAAGCCTCTTAAAGGAGAAGTTACAGGTCTGTGACAGCCAGAAATCTTGCTTGTTTGTAGGTGACCAAATGCTTATTTTCCACCATTATTTGCAAATAAATTCTTTAAAAATCAGACAATGTGACTTTCAGAATTTTTTTTTTCATTTTGTCTCTCATAGTTGAGGTCTACCTATGATGTCAATTACAGGCCTCTCTCATCTTTTTAAGTGGGAGAACTTGCACAATTGGTGACTGACTAAATACTTTTCCCCCCACTGTAATAGTGGTGATATTAATAGTGGTAGATAGTTAAGAATCCACTAAGGTTTTTAACACGGCCATTAGACAGGCAGCAGTGGTAGGAGGGTGTGTCGCTGGTCTGGTATGGGTGGTGGTGGTGGGGGGCCTGCTGGTCGAACTGGTAGGTGGCAGCTGGACTGACACAGGTGGAGAGGACCTCAGTGGGAATATTCCAGCAGGTCGGGCTGTGTGGCCATGTACTCGGAGAAGGTAAAGAGACAGAGTTAGTTCTGAGAGGATTTTATGGTGAGCAGAGAATGTTGAGCAGTATCAGAGTGTGTTTGACGACTGGAAAGTTCTGGGATAGACTCATCTTTGTGAGAGGCAGTTTTCCTTGGATCAGAAATGGCAGTCTCGGGCATAGAATATGTTACCTGGGTCTGTTGAGAGGTTAGTGTTGGTCAAGAAACAGATGTCTTTCCTAACAGGGTGACGATCTCTGTAGTAAAAGTGAACATCAGTTAGGGTGCTCTGGAATGGGCACTCCTCTGTCCTCCAAAGAGGGGTTTTAAAGTTGTGTTCTCCCTTTTAATGACTGCTTTAATAACTTAAGCTAGGACCCAGTGCCCTACGAAGGAGGAGGTGTCCGTGTCAGCGGGTTGGGGTGGATGTCTGGTTTAACTCATCTGAATCTAATGTGCTTTAGCATTAGGGCAGCATGGCAGTGGCGCAGGGTGTGGGTGGCACAGCTCCAGGGGCTCCAGGTTGAGGCTTTAACCCTGGCTCTGGTCATTGTGAGGAGTTTGGTGTGTTCGTCCTGTGTCCAAGTGAGCTTTCTCCCACCTCCACATGGTGGGTAAATTGGCTGTGCTTACTTGCCCGTAGGTGTGTGTATCTAGGTGCAGTAGCACCCTTTCCAGGGAGAATTCTTGCCTTGTAATGATTCAGGAAAGGCTCCAGAGAAAATAAGAAAATAAATCTGTGACCAATTGCGTGATTGGCGTAAATAGGTTTGTATGATGCTTACCTTGGTCTTTTAGGGTATATGGATTCCTGCACTCCAGCTGCCAGATTGCTATGTTTAAGAGATATGTCACATTAACATAGCTTACATTTACACTCGTATTTCAAACAGAGGTTCCTGTAATGAAATGGGAAATCAGATAATGCTATTTATTAGTGTTGCACGGTTCACAGATACTGGAAAAGTATCTGCATTCTTCTTCGTTAAAAACGGTACAATACTGCATTTATTGAGGACCGTCCCTAAATAAATGAGCACGTTTTAAAATAAGAGCGGTGTTTCCAATGAGGGCCACAGGGGGCCGGGTGCGCGCGCAGCACTCCAGCGCTTGCCTCGTCTCTCTGCAGTGCAGGCCTGTTTAGAAGAGAGCGGGTAGCATGGCTGCTGATACCAGCGGTTTACACACCGTCCTCGACTTGAGGGAAAAGTTTACTCGCGAACTGAAATATGGAATTATTTTTCAGAAACAACCGACAGTCAGAGCAACCCCGAGAAACACCAAACCCGGTCTGCAGACTATGCTTTAAACCTGTACAGACCAAAGGAGCCAACACCTCCAACTGAGCTCAGCCTCTTTCTGACAGACCTGCAGAGGTTAAAGAGGTCAGAGAAGGTCAGATCAGTGAAGAGTGATACAGCTCTAACAATCACACCAAGCTCCACTCAGAGGAGGGGGAGTTTTTTAAGGAGGAGTTTAGGGCAGAGAGAGCTGTTGAAGTTAACTGGCTTTTCTTTATTGATAACTACCAATGTGGAGAACTGGTAGCGTTATGTTTACCTGAACCTCCATGCTGCTAAATATCAGGCTTTCACAAGTAGATCAGCAGCAGTTATAAACAGAGCTGTCGCAGTAATTACGTTAGAAACTGATCGTGAGATCAATGAATATGACCTCGATCATTTTGGACGACATCGATAATGAAGTTTTGTTTATTTGTGTGTTTTTAAGACCTTTAACCAGGCGAGCTTTTCTGTTCTCCCCTCTACCAGACACACACACACACACACACACACACACACACACACACACACACTCACAGACCTTTCTGTTTATTAATAAAACTATTTTTGATCATCTATTATTCCATTACTTTTCCTAATGTTGTGGTGTTGCTGTGGTATCGTTTCAGTATCGGTATTGAGATATTTAGGCAGGTATCGTATCTGTAGTTATAAGTTAGGTATCGTGACAACACTACTGTTTATCATGTAAATAGAAAAATATAAATAAGTAAATTACCTCTAACTTCTTATACTGAGAGCAGAACCTCTGAGAAATTAATCTACCTGTCTATTTGCCTGCCTGTCTGTCTGTCTGTCTGTCTGTAACCCTGTTAAAATTAGGACCCTCTTTCTGAGCTCTTCTACAGAGGCTGTTCATTTGCCCCGCCCACCTTCTCTCCCCCAGTTTTTGCTCAGGAAATTTCTGCTGCTTTTGAAGTTCCTTCAGCTTGGATGTAGCAGTGGTCCTGTGGTGAAAGAAAGAAACAATTGCACTTGTTTTCTTTTGGATCTCAACCAAGTCTGGGACAGCTTTGAGTGCGTCTTTTACAACCAAGTTTAAGGTGTGAGCAAAACATGGGTAATGTGCCCAACCTGCCTTGCACACAGCAACAACCATGTTGGCCCCATTATCTGTAACCACTGCCACAATCTTGTCCTTTATGCCCATTGTTCCCGTTGGGAACAAATATTGTCAGCTGTGTGTTGACCAGGGAAACCACATGTTTCGAGTACATATGCTTGCATCTGCCATTGCTCATTTATAATGTGGGATGTGACTGTTAAATAACCTTCTGTGGCTCTTGATGTCCACATGTCAGTTGTCAGTACAACATTATCCACTTCACTCAATGCCCTTCTAACCTTGGAAGAGCAGTCTTTATAAAGAGCCGGCAGTTTCCCCTCCATTAAAGATTTCCGACTTCTATAATTCTATACTCGGGTCAAGGGTCTTCACAAAATCCTGAAAGCCCTCATCTTGCACAATGGAGAGAGGTTGCAAGTCCTTCACTATCATTCCTGCCAGGCTCCTGGTGATCTCCTCAGCTCTTGGGGAATTGGCTGAGGGAAATAATATTATAGTCCTGTTATGTTTAAAGTCACTATAAATTTCATCCTTGTATGACTGTGCAAATATTCCAAATATTAATTGTTCTGTTCATAATGGTTTTTCTAGTCACCTCTTATGTATCTTTCAATCTTTCAATTTTCTACCTAAAATTGATCAATATCAATACCAGCGTTGGTATCGATATTATCGATATTTGGATCGATCCGCCCACCTCTACTCTTCACTTCTTCTTGCTCTCTTCAAGTGTGAGTGTGTGTTGTGTCCAGAGCTGATGCTGAGTTGCTATTTTTGTGAGCAGTTATTGAAGTTAAAAGCTGATTAAGGGTCCAAAGGGGATATAAACCCCCCATTCCTCGTTTTTCCAGTGTTATTTAGTCCTGAGTTTGATAAACTCTCATAAATTTCTGTTCAGTTGTGAAGAGAAACTCCGATGAGTTTAGACGGTGCTGTTTAAGGAGGGATTATGAGTTAGTAAGTGTAGATTTCCAAGTGATAAGATGTTTAAAGTGTTGATAAGGGAGTTAAAAGATTATTAAACAGCCGGAGTATAAATGTGTGAGACAGACCTCGGCTAAAGAGTTCGTTTCAGCTGCTAAGCTGTAGGCTAGCGGGATTAGCATCTTGTTTAAGTGTAAATATACGATGTTAAGTGTTAAATTCCTGCTGTTTACAGATTCAGAGACATGCTTAGATGAATATGCTTGCCATACAGTCTTGCTAAACTTAGTGCTGCGAACTAAGCGAGCGAGCGAATTTTCCTGTGTCCAAAGATGGCGAGCCAACCCGAGACTACACTTCCCAGAGTACTGTGCCAGTGACGCTGTGACGCCCCCACCCCACAAACGGAGCCGCAGAAAAAGATAAACACACACACAGTGTCCCAACCTATGGTTATGGTGGTGTAACGGTTGGTGTAGACACTGAGTTAGCTAACGTAGCTCATGTGTTACATTTACGCGTGCTACATATCTGTCTATCTACCTAACTAGACAGATTTGATCTAATTGAAGAACTTGTAGGACAGTCAGGACATTTCTCTTTTTTTTATATCAGAAACAGGTTTCTGGAATGAAAGAGAAAAGCAGAAAATGCTGTTTATTGTTTAAATAGAAAAATGTAAAGAATTATTTGAATTAAATGACCCCTTGCCTCTTATACTAAGAGCAGAAAATTCAGAGGAATTCATCTATCCATCTATCTATCTATATATCATCTATTTATCTAGCTAGCCATGTGTCTATCCACCGGTCATTGTTTTTATCCAGTTCGTAAAATTGCAGCACCCTCATTCCCCCAGAATCACCAGGTAGTTAACATGTCACATAGTCACAAGTCTCTACTGTGTATGGGCTGGTGATGAGTCAGCTACCAGTGACCGATACCAGATACCAGTACCAGATTTACATTTACTGCATTTAGCTGACAGATAATGTGCTGCATGAGGCTTGTCTGTCCTGGCTGTTCTTTAAACAGCCCAGCTGGTATCCTTTCCTTCAGCTCCCTTAGCTTGTCCCTCATCTTGAGAACGTAGGACAGGATGTTTAGCTTTTCAGTCTTTCTCAGAGCAAATGCTTCCAGGTAGCATAGACCCAGATTACTAAAATATGGCAATTTCCTCCCCGGCCTCTTGGTAAAGGGTGTATTATATCCATGGCAATCTGTGAAAATGGCACGTCAGTTGCTGTCAGACTTATTTTTGTCTCCCTGTCTGACTTTTTTTCTCAGATGCTGTTAACTGACACTCTGGACAGACATTACAAAATTCAGCTACATCTAGTAGCTGACTTGGCCAGTAAAATCGACTTGCAAATCTGCTGTGTGTTTTAACCTGACCCAATTGACCTGGCCACGGGTCTGAATGACCCGGCTTCAAAGCTTCGTCTCTGAGACATTTGGGGACCACTAATTGCTCAACACCATTTTTGACCTTGTAGAGCTTGTTGTCTTTCAGAATGAGTTGATTTCCCTGAGCTGAAAACAAGGGTTTGAGTGTTTCATCCTGCCTTTGCAACGTCGCTATGTCACCAGGTAAGGCAGATGCTTCACTCATGGGTGTATCCAATTGTTCCACTGTTTTTTGTGCCTCTAATTTTTTCCTGTCTCTTCTCCCTTTTTGTTTTTTTGCATTTTGGTTTGCCAGCATATGGTAATTCTTTAAAAACTCTTTTTTCTCTCGTTTTGTTTGCAGTTTAAACCTTTCTAGCCTACAACCTTGTTACAGCCATAAGCTCTGCAGTTCTCTGCTCAGTGTTCTACCAGAATCGGGATATTTCTACCTAAAACGACAGCATGAGCAGATTTTTGCATTATGTCTACCTTTAATATGTAGCTTTGGTTATTGATGTTAACCGTGAGTTTAGTTGTGGGGTATACCTGTTCATCTCTATGTATACAACTGACCCCCAAGTTTACCTGTACTCACAAACTGGGATTCTGGAAGACACTGTGGTGTTATCAGGGTGTGACTAGCTCCAGTGTCAATAAGGGCTTTAAATGTTTTGTGTCTTATTTTTATAGGTATGGTATCTCACTACTGTCCCTGAAAGCTTATTTCGGGTCTTGGAACATATCAAAGATGATTTGTGCTGGTAACAAGCTTAGGACAATGTTAAATCTTTTGGCCAACCTGATTTTAGCTAGCTGTGTTTAAACAGTTTGGCAGTTATCGGTTGCCTGACTGTCTTTGCTTCTTTTTCTAGTACTCCAGCTCCCCTGTGTGGTTGATAAATTCACTAGCGGCTTAGGACCACAACTGACCCCGCCCCCAGACTGTGTGTACTGGTACACTGTGACGCTGGAATCACAGAGCCGGAAGTCCTTCTCAGCTTGCCTTGCTGCCACGAAAGCTTCAGCTGCTTCCACTGCTTGAGTTATGGATGCCGGGCTGCGTTCAGTTATCCAACGTCTGAGGTCTAGACTCACAATTCTAAGGTACTGTTTGAAGATTAGGGTGTTCCCCATGTCCTCTTTCTTTTTTTTCTCTGGGAGTCATCCACTTTTCAGACAGTGATTTCAGTCTGTTATACACTTCACGATAGTTATCAACGGCAACATATGCAGCTCTAGCTTTTCCCTCTAGCAGCGGGACTACATGTATTGCCCAATTGCTTCTAGGCCATATTGCTGCTTATGCAATGCGCTCGAATGTTGTTAAATAATGTTCAATGTAAATAGAAAAGATTATGGAATTATTTAAATTAAATTACCTCTTACCTTTTACACTGAGAGCAGAAAACTCTGAAAAATTAATTTATCTAACTATTTATCTGTCTATTGTCGTGGAATTCTGTCAAGAATCGATAAGGCAGACAAGAATATGCATTGAGTAGCAAAGTTTTATTAAGTCTGTTAGCAGTTCGAAACCACAGTGCAGACTGAGGTAAAAGCATTTAACATACATATTTATAGGATAGATTAGGAAGTTGAGAAAAGGGAGGAGGAGAGGGTGTGCGTGCCACACCGACGTCTAAAGAGATACATTGTTCAGGTCGCTGTGACCCATAGATCAGAGTGCTGGCGCCTGAGAGGACACATTGTCCGGGTTGAGAGGTTACTAGCAGGTCAAGATAGGCTGTAAATACGTCAGGTGCACTTCCAATGCAGCTGTAATCTATGCTAGGAAAAGCAATAGTGTTTCATGGAAAGAGAAGAGCGATTTAACATATGCCGTACAGGCAGTTGCAAGGCCAACACATGATTATAGTTATAGTTTATAGATTATAGCACACACTATCACAAGGCTAAGCATGATTACAATGAATGAGTGGATTTTAAATGAGTCTATTATGAATCAACATAAAATTATAATGTGGTTATAATAACACTATTTATCTAGCTAGCTTGCTATGCGTCTACCTATGTGTCTATGTGTATCTACCCGTTGTTATTTTTTATCCAGTTGGTGAAATTGTAGGACAGTCAGGGTGTTTGTCTTTGTTTCATTTCAAACACAGATTCCTGTAATAAAAAAGAATACCTCTTACCTCTTATACTGAGAGCAGAAAACTCGAAGGAATCCTTCTATCTAGCTATATATCTTTCTTTCTATCTTTCTATTTATCTAGGTAGCTAGCTATGTGTCTGTTAACCGGTCAATGTTTTTATCCAGTTGTGGAAATTGTAGGACAGTCAGGGTGTTTGTCTTTGTTTCATTTCAAACACAGGTTCCTGTAATCGAAAAAAGAAATCATATAACGCTGTTTATCATAAATAAATAAATATAAAAATATAAAAAAATATTTTAAATATATGACATCTTACCTGTTATACTGAGAGCACAAAACCCAGAGAAATTAATCTGTCTAACTATTTATCTGTCTATTTATCTATCTATCTAGCTATGTGTTTAAATAGAAAAATATTAAGAATGTATTTAATTGAATTAACCCTTACCTCTTTTACTAAGGGCACAATACTCTGAGAAATTAATCTACCTAACTATTGTTTCTCTGGCTAGCTTGCTATGTGTCTATTAACCTATCTTTTTTTTTTTATTCATTTGTAGAATTTGTAGGACAGTCAGGGTGTTTGTCTTTGTTTCATTTCAAACATGGGTTCCTGTAATAAAAAGATGGAACAGTTAATGCTGTTTATCATATAAATAGAAACATATTAATTTATTTAATTGAATTAGCCCTTACCTTTTTCACTGAGAGCAGAAACCTCTGAGAAATTCATCTATCTAACTATTTATCTGTATTTATCTACCTAGCTATGTGTCTATTAACCTGTAATTTTTTTTTGTTCATTTGTAGAATTTGTAGGACAGTCAGGGTGTTTGTCTTTGTTTCATTTCAAACACAGGTTCCTGTAATAAAAATAGGGAATATATCAGATAATGCTGTTTATCTGTAAATAGAAAAATATAAAGAATTATTTTAAATAAATGACATCTTATCTGTTATACTGATGTCACAAAAGCCAGAGAAATTCATCTGTATAGCTATTTATCTGTCAATTTATCTGTCTAGCTAGCTATGTGTCTATTAACCCATCATTTTTTTAATCCATTTGGAGCATTTGTAGGACAGGCAGGGTGGTTGTCTTTGTTTCTTTTTAAACATGGGTTCCTGTAATAAAAATAGGGAATCAGTTAATGCTTTTTATTATGTAAATAGAAAAATATTAATTTATTTAATTGAATTACCCCTTACCTTTTATACTCAGAGCAGAAAACTCGGAGAAATTAATCTATCTAACTATTTATCTGTCTATTTATCTAGCGACCTATGTGTCTTTCATGTAAATATAAAAATATAAAGAATTATTTGAATTAAATGACATCTTACCTCTTATACTGAGCAGAAAACTCGGAGAAATTAATCTGTCTAACTATTTAGCTGTCTATTTAGGTAGCTAGCTATGTGTCTATTAACCCATCATTTTTTTTATCCATTTGGAGAATTTGTAGGACAGTCAGGGTGTTTGTCTTTGTTTCATTTCAAACATGGGTTCCTGTAATAAAAACAGGGAATCAGTTAATGCTGTTTATCATGTAAATAGAAAAATATTAATTTATTTAATTGAATTAGCCCTTACCTTTTATACTGAGAGCAGAAAACTCTGAGAAATTCATCTTATTATTTATCTGTCTATTTATCTAGTTAGTGATGTGTGGTGAAATAGTAGGACAGTCAGGGTGTTTGTCTTTGTTTCATTTAAAACACAGGTTCCTGTCATGTAAAAAAGAAATCAGTTAATGCTTTCTATCATGCAAATAGAAAATATAAAGAATTACTTTTAATTGAATTACCCCTTACCTTTTATACTGAGAGCACAAGACTCTGAGAAATTCATCTAACTAGTTATCTGTCAGTTTATCTATCTAGCTAGCTATGTGTCTATTAACCCATCTTTTTTTTATTCATTTGGAGAATTTGTAGGACTGGCAGGGTGGTTGTCTTTGTCTCTTTTTAAACATGGGTTCCTGTAATAAAAAGAGGGAATCAGTTAATGCTGTTTATTATGTAAATAGAAAAATATTAATTTTTTTAATTGAATTAGCCCTTACCTTTTATACTCAGAGCAGAAAACTCTGAGAAATTCATCTATCTAACTATTTATCTGTCTATTTATCTAGCTATCTATGTGTCTTTTAACCCATCATTTTTTTTATCCAGTTGATGAAATTGTAGGACAGTCAGGGTGTTTGTCTTTGTTTCATTTCAAACACAGGTTCCTGTAATGAAAAAAAAAATCAGATAATGCTGTTTATCATGTAAAAAGAAAAATATAAAGAATTATTTGAATTAAATGACATCTTACCTCTTATACTAAGCAGAAAACTCAGAGAAATTCATCTGTCAAACTATTTATCTGTCTATTTATGTAGGTAGCTAGCTATGTGTCTATTAACCTGTCATTTTTTTTTTATCCATTTGGAGAATTTCTAGGACAGTCAGGGTGTTTGTCTTTGTTTCATTTCAAACATGGGTTCCTGTAATGAAAAGAGGGAATCAGTTAATGCTGTTTATCATATAAATAGAAAAATATTAATTTATTTAATTGAATTAGCCCTTACCTTTTATACTGAGTGCAGAAAACTCGGAGAAATTCATTTATCAAACTATTTATCTGTCTGTTTACGTTTACCTTTACCTTTACCTTTATCTAGCTAGCTATGTGTCTTTTAACCCGTTAATTTTTTTTTGTCCAGTTGATGAAATTGTAGGACAGTCAGTGTGTTTGTCTTTGTTTCATTTCAAACATGGGTTCCTGTAATGAAAAGAGGAAAACAGTTAATGCTGTTTATCATGTAAATAGAAAAATATTAATTTATTTAATTGAATTAGCCCTTACCTTTTATACTGAATGCAAAAAAAAACAACAGAGAAATTCATTTATCTAACTATTTATCTGTCTGTTTATCTAGCTAGCGATGTGTCTTTTAACCCATCATTTCTTTATCTAGTTGGTGAAATTGTAGGACAGTCAGTGTGTTTGTCTTTGTTTCATTTAAAACATATCATGAAACATGAAACATATCAGGTAATGCTGTTTATCATGTAAAATAAAAAAATTAAGAATTATTTTAATTGAATTACCTCTTACCTGTTATACTGATAGCACAAAACCCAGAGAAATTCATCTAACTATTTATCTGTCAATCTATCTATCTAGCTTGTTATGTGTCTATTAACCTGGCATTTCTTTTTATCCATTTGGAGAATTTGTAGGACAGTCAGGGTGTTTGTCTTTGTTTCATTTCAAACCCAGTTTCCTGTAATAAAAACAAGGAATCAGTTAATGCTGTTTATCATGTAAATAGAAAAATATTAATGTATTCAATTGAATTAGCCCTTACCTTTTATACTGAGAGCAGAAAACTCTGAGAAATTCATCTTACTATTTATCTGTCTATTTATCTAGCTACATATGTGCCTTTTAACCGGTACACCACACATCAGCAGCAGACCTTAAAAACCCAGTCAGTTCAGCAATCTCAAGACTAAAGCACACTGTCACAGCGGACAGGAATAATGAAAAGACCGTTTGTCCTACATTTGCTGTCCTGATGTGTGGAGATGGTGCTGGTTAGATGTCTGCAGCTGGAGGATCAGAGGAGCGACTGGGAGTTTAATAGAATGATTGATAATAGAACATTATTACATCATAAAGGCACAGTTCTAAAGTTCCAGCAGCAGCTGTTTCTCTGACTTTCTCAACTGAACTGAGCTGACCTGAGTTTACTCATGGATACACACCTGCACCTGAACACATTAAAATCACTGTCATCAACAGGGTTCTTTCAGTAATCCAAATTCAGTAATCTTCAAATGTGGGCCTAATAGTAATTTACTGTTACCATATATTACATTTCATGATTTTATATGTTGATATATCTATCTATATATCTATCTATATATCTATCTGTATATCTATATCATCTATATCTATATATAATTTTTCCTGTATATATCTATCTTTATTGTTTTTAATTGATAAGTGAAATAATCAGCCTGGTCTCATGGGATATAAATCCTCTGACCACTTTTTAGGTTTAAGATATAGGGGAACTGGGTACTTTCTGCTGATTAAGGGTGATTTTTCTAGCTAGCTGCCCTCAATCACGTGCCCTGTAGTACGTATACCCGAGATGTCAGCTGAGCTGATGATGGTAGCTACGTAGCTTCAGGTACGTTACGTAAATAATAGCTAGCTAGGTGGCTAGGCTAATGCGGCCTCTAACATAGCATCAGGTACACAGCGAGCTGTAGTTGTGGCCATTCTCGTATAGTTTGGTTGTTAAATTCGAGGTTCTTCTAAGATATCTCTTACCAAAAGCTTATACGAAGATAAGGGAACGGGAGACACTATCTACTCACTCATTAGTGTAAAGTGAGGTGTCAGCTGAGCTCGTACATTAGCTAGCTAGCGCTAGGTGGCTAGTGAGGAGCGCTTGCTAGATAAAGCAGCTGGTGTTTTTCTGTGGTTGTCACGATGTGCTGGCTAGAGATCTCAAGTTGTTGTGGCTTTTGTGCTGGAAAAAAGATGCCTAGCTATCTGACCGGCCTGCATTTGCTGCTGTCTAGCCTGCACCTGATGTGTACGCTGAGCCAATAGAGCTACTGGTTATAGCTGGCTAGTGATGTGGCTAGAAAACTAGCTAGCTAGCTAATGCTAATGTTAACTGTGCTAACGTGACATTCATATTAAAATGAAAATGGGATTGTCTAAACATCATCAGTCATTAAATATGTTATGGGAATGGGGAAGTATGCTGTACTAAATGCTTTCATATTGGATCTAATTGTGAGTAATTATGATCTTTCCCTTTTTTTTTTTTTTTTTTTTACAGCTTTGAACATCTATTCATCATTGATTCTCATTATCTTTCTCTGCCTCTTGCAGGGACCAGGTACACACGTGGACAGGCAGTCACAGGTGAGTTTTTATACTCTATTACACTATTACATTTACATTTACATTTATGGCATTTAGCAGACGCTCTTATCCAGAGCGACTTACAAAGTGCTTTGCTATTTACCCAAGAAAAGCCTTAGCTAGTTAGAATAGACCAATAATTCAAAGGATACCTCTAAGCTTAGACATTACTAAACACAAGACAATAAGGTGACCATAGTACTCTAATTGTCCAAGTACTCTCGGAAGAGGTGGGTCTTCAGTCTGCGTTTGAAGACAGCGAGCGACTCGGCCGTTCGGATACCCAGGGGAAGTTCGTTCCACCACTTTGGTGCCAGGACAGAAAAAAGCCTGGACGCTTGTCTTCCGCGGATTTTGAGGGATGGCGGGTCGAGCTGATCCGTACTTGAAGCTCGAAGGGCTCTAGGTGCGGATCGGCTTTTGACCATTGCCATCAAGGACGGAGGGACTGGTCCGTTCTTGGCTTTGTAGGCCAGCGTCAGGGTTTTGAATTTGATGCGGGCAGCTACAGGAAGCCAGTGAAGAGAACGCAGCAGTGGAGTGACATGGCTGAATTTAGGGACATTGAAGACGACCCGTGCCGCTGCATTCTGGATGAGTTGCAGGGGCCTGATGGTGTGCAGAGGGAGACCAGCCAGAAGAGAGTTGCAGTAGTCAAGTCTTGAAGTGACGAGAGACTGAACAAGCACTTGGGTGGTCCTCTAGAGAGGAAGGGTTGAATTCTCCGGATGTTGTACAGAAACACACACCATGTGACCTTAGAATTACAGGACTTTACATGTTTTGTGAAAATGGGCTAATTTGATTATTTGATGGTAAATATCTGAATGTTAGAACTATCTGGTTTCCCAGACTTGCATTAAACCTAGTACTTGACTAATAGAGAACTTCAGTGAAGATCACCACTGGAAAAAAAGCTAGTTAGTGTCTAGGATTATGATCAGTCCATGTCTGGGTAATCGTCCCTTTCTGCTCTAAATCACCTGGTCTAGTGTTAAATAATGTGTAATGTATTGAAATTATTGCACCACTGAGTTATTTCACATATTTAAATGAATTGCATTACTGTTATTTTTGCACATATGAACAGTATAATTTGAGTGTTTTTCTGATGAACCACAGTGTCACACATTGAGGGAGGAGTTAGAGTTTGATGGCCACAGGTAGGAATGACCTGTGGTGCTCTGTGGTGCATTTTGGTGGAATGAGTCTTGCACTGAATGTGCTCCTGTGTCTCATCACAGTGTTGTAGAGTGGGTGGGAGCCATTATCCGTAATGGCATGCAGCTTTTTACAGCATCCTCCCCTCTGAAACTTCACACCCACATCATCACTGGCCTTTTGGATCAGTTTGTTCAGTCTGTTGGTGTCTGCCACTCTCAGTCTGTCCCAGCATGCACTTGCACTTGCCACCACAGACTCATAGAAGATCCTGAGCATAGTCTGGCAGTTATTGAAGGACCTTAGAAAATAGAGACAACTTTGGTCATTCCTATCCTTCAGTGTTCTTAGTCCAGTCAAGTTAATTGTCAGTGTAAACCCCCAGATATTTGTAGTTCTCCACAGTGTACACATTGATCTTCCTGATGGACACAGGGGTCACCAGTCCCTCCTCGGCTAGTAATTTTGTAAAATACATTTTCATGAGTTGCTGAACAATAACAAAAAAAAGGTTCAGCTTCCCATCCTCTATGAGGAAACATACGTCATGTTGATTTGCATGTTCTGTGTATGTTAAAATGCATTAAAAAAAGTTTGAATTCCAGAAACTGCAAGAACATCTGAAGCATCAGCTAGTGAACAATGCTTTGCGGATGTAAATGTACACCAAGTTATTGGTATGTATTTTCCACATCTAAAATGTTGTTCTCAACAATTTGGAAGGGTGAGACTGTTGAAAAGCCACTTGTCCTTATTTGTGCAGGTCTGTAATTAGCATGCCACTGTTGTTGAGTATTTTTCTAATTCCAGAATGGGAACATTTGTGACATCTTCCAAAAAGCTTTCCTTGAATGGACATATTGTTGTCATGAAAAAAAAAAATTGTGGCATTGACCACTTCTCTTGCCCAGCTTGCACCCCAGATACAGTTGCTGTGACTGCAGATGGAAACTGAAAACTACATCGTTTCAGCAAAACAAAGGGTTATGTTATTATTGATAACTGTAAACTGTCAAAATCTCTAGGGAGTATCTTTAACGTTTTCTTTAGAGGAACAGCCATTTTTGATGGCATTTTTCTGGCCAGTGATAAAGATGTAGCAACATTTGTTGAGTGCATTCGTGAGAAGACCAAGCCAGTAAGATATTTGTCAAAACACTTTGGACTGTACATAGTGAAGCAGGATTGACTTTTTGTATATATTTGATAGTGACATTGTGTTCCAGGTACATGGAAAAGGAATCTGTGGGACATCAACATGGACTGCAGCCAAAGGAACCTCTAAAAAGACAAACATCAGATGTGATGAAGGGGTCCTGAAGGTGGCAGTTTGCAGGCCCTGCATATTGCTTAAAGGTCTGAACATGTATTGGGGAACATATTTGCCAATCCTCCATTTTTGCAAGAAGAACTGGCCACAAAAACAAATGAAAAAGTTCTTCTGCACTGATATAATGTGTGGATATTGGCCCTATCTGCAGAAGCTGCCTCAGACATTCCCAGAAATACAAAATCATCTTGCTGTTATATAAGTATATAAAAAATATATAAGTATATGTTAACACCTGCCCTTTTAACTGATAGAGGGACCATGGCAACAAACTTAAAATGATATGTATAATTGCTTTCTCATTGCTTAAATGATGTGACTTTCTCTGTCAAAATGTTGGAATACTTATTAGTCACCATAAAACTAAAAAAGAGCAAACTGTAGATAGATTCTCAGATTTTCTTGGCAAAACATGTAAGGAGATCGTCTTTTAATTTTACATCCCATGTTGTTTAGTCATTTACTGTTTTGTCTTTATCTTAATATGTTAGATTTACTTTTAATGTCAACCACCTTAACTTGACAAATATTCTTTACAGCTCCACATGACATTTACATTTACATTTATGGCATTTAGCAGACGCTCTTATCCAGAGCGACTTACAAAGTGCTTTGCTATTTACTCAAGAAAACTTTAGCTAGTTAAAATAGACTAATAGTTCAAAGATACCTTTAAGCTTAGACATTACTAGACAAAAGACAATAAGGTGACCATAGTACTCTATTCGTCCAAGTATTCTCTGAAGAGGTGGGTCTTCAGTCTGCGTTTGAAGACAGCGAGCGACTCGGCCGTTCGGGCACCCAGGGGCAGCTTGTTCCACCACTTTGGTGCCAGGACAGAAAAGAGCCTGGACGCTTGTCTTCCGCGGATTTTGAGGGATGGTGGGTCGAGCCGAGCCGTACTTGAAGCGCGAAGGGCTCTAGGTGCGGATCGGCTTTTGACCAATGCCATCAAGTATGGAGGGGCTGGTCCGTTCTTGGCTTTGTAGGCCAGCGTCAGGGTTTTGAATCTGATGCGGGCAGCTACAGGAAGCCAGTGAAGAGAACGCAGCAGTGGAGTGACATGGCTGAATTTAGGGACATTGAAGATGACCCGTGCCGCTGCATTCTGGATGAGTTGCAGGGGCCTGATGGTGCGTAGAGGGAGACCAGCCAGAAGAGAGTTGCAGTAGTCAAGTCTTGAAGTGACGAGAGACTGAACAAGCACCTGGGTGGCCTCTCTAGAGAGGAAGGGTCGAATTCTCCGGATGTTGTACAGGTGAAATCTGCAGGACCGAGTTACGTTTGCAACATGACATGAGAACGATAACTGATCATCCATGACTACACCAAGGCTTCGAGCTTCTGTAGAAGGAGTGATCAGTGAGTTCTCAAAGGTGATGGCAAGATCGTTTTTTGGTCCAGCAGTTCCCGGGATGTACAGCAGCTCCGTCTTGCTGGGGTTGAGTTTGAGGTGGTGAGCCGCCATCCAAGAAGAGACTTTGGCGAGGCATGCTGAGATACGGGCAGAAACCTGTGTCAGACGGTGGGAAAGAGAGCATGAGTTGAGTGTCATCGGCGTAACAGTGGTAAGAGAATCCATGAGAGGATTTCACTTTACCAAGAGAGCTAGTATAGAGTGAGAAAAGAAGAGGACCAAGATCCGAGCCTTGTGGAACGCCAGTGGAGAGACTACAAGGAGCAGACGTGTCGCCCTGCCACGTTACCTGGTATGCGCGTCCCTGCAGGTATGATGCAAACCATCGCCATGCAGAGCCGGTAATTCCAAGGCCAGCAAGGATAGACAGTAGGATCTTTTGGTCCACTGTGTCAAAAGTTGCGGAGAGGTCAAGAAGGATCAGAACCGATGACAGTTTGGCAGCTTTAGCTGCATGGAGCTTCTCTGTAACTGCAATGAGAGCAGTTTCAGTAGAGTGTGCAGCTTTGAAGCCAGACTGGTTTGGGTCCTGAAGATTGTTCATAGTGAGAAAGAGAGACAGTTGGTTGTAGACAGAACAGTCAAGAATCTTGGAAAGGAAGGAGAGAAGAAAGACGGGTCTGTAGTTGCCGATGTCCAAGCTGCCCAGAGTTGGCTTCTTTAGGATAGGCACAACTCTGGCAGACTTAAAGGCCGATGGTACATGACCTGACAACAAAGAGCTGTTTATGACAAAGGAGATGAAAGGAAGGAGGTTTAGAGCGATTGTTTGGAACAGAGGGGATAGAACAGGGTCTAGTGGACAGGTTGTAGGATTATTGGAGGTGAGAAGGTGGAGGTGTAGAAGGTCATCTGTGGAAAGAGGAGAGAAGCAGGACAGAGAAGAGGCAGGAGGAGGAGGGCAGTGTCTAGAGAGGGGGGTAGAGGCAGGGGGGGGAAGATCGGCTGATCTTGTCAACCTTTCCTT
This sequence comes from Salminus brasiliensis, assembly GCF_030463535.1. Lineage (NCBI taxonomy): Eukaryota > Metazoa > Chordata > Actinopteri > Characiformes > Bryconidae > Salminus > Salminus brasiliensis. The sequence continues at coordinate 19,015,166 of NC_132894.1, read as the reverse complement.
CAAAGAAAGAGACAAGATCTTCTGCAGACAGGGTAGTGGGGGAGTAGGAGGGTTCAGGAGAGAGGAGAAGATGGTAAAGAGTTGGTTGCGTGGGTCAGATGCAGATGCTTCCAATTTCCCCCTGTAGTAAGATGCTTTAGCGGCAGCAACTTCCGTTCTAAACCCGGAGAGAAGAGACTGATAGGAGTGGAGGTCGGAGTCGTGTTGTGACTTCCGCCACTTCCTTTCAGCCAGTCTTAGCACTCTATGGTTGTTGCGGAGAACATCCGACAACCACAGGGAAGGTAAAGAAGAATTTGCTGACCTAGGTGAGAAGGGGCAGAGAAGGTTGACAGAGGTGGAAATAGATAAGAGGAGAGTGTCTGTAGCAGTTTCAAGTGGGAGAGAGGAGAAGGATTCAAGATGAGGAAGAGTGGTCGGGACAGTTGAGGCGAGAGGTGAGGGGGAAACCGAGCGAAGATTACGGTGAAGAGTGGAAAAACTTGAAGTGGTTGAAGGAGCAGAGAGGGGGAGTGAGAAGGAGAGAAAGTGGTGATCAGAGAAGTCCAAAGGAGTCACAGCCACGTCCAGAGCAGGGACAGGTCTGCTGAAGATCAGGTCCAGAGTGTTCCCTGCTCTGTGTTGGTGCAGACTGATTGAACATGAGATCAAAAGAGGATAGCAATGGAAGAAGGCATGATGACTGGAGTTTCTCTGATGGAAGGTTGAAGTCGCCAAGTAGAATAAGTGGGGCGTCAAGAGGGAGTCCACTCAAGAGAACATCCAGTTCATCAACAAAATTGCCCAAAGGACCAGGAGGTCCAGGTAGGCCTTCTCGTTATGGCCTGATCTCAGGAAATAAAGAGAAGGCCTACCTGGAAGAGATTAGAACCCTGAAGAACTGGTGCCAGGATAATAATCTCCAGCTAAATGCCAGCAAAACGAAGGAGCTGATTGTGGGGAAACAGCAGAGGAGCTATCAACCTGTCCACATCAGTGGAACGGCAGTGGAAAGGGTAGAAAGCTTCAAATACCTTGGAGTGACCATCTCTCAGGACTTGTCATGGAGTTGGCACATCAACCACATAACGAAGAAGGCTCGTCAGCGCCTATACCACCTGAGACGACTGAGGGACTTCAGACTGTCCTCCAAGGTACTATGATCCTTCTACTCCTGCACCATCGAGAGCATCCTCACGGGGAACATCACAGTCTGGTTTGGGAACAGCAAAAAGCAGGACAGGCAAGCGCTACGACGAGTGAGACGTTCAGCAGAGCGAATCACTAGGATGGAGTTTCCTGACCTGCAGCCCATCTACAAGAAGTGGTGTTGGACCAAGGCCAATAGGGATGGAGTTTCACACAGAGGCGCTGAAGCGCACTGCTGAAACAGTACATAAGATCCATGCTGAAGTTAGCTGGAATGGGGCAGCCTCTCTGGACCCCAGAATAGCAGAAAGAAAAGTCAATAAAGGGACATATGCCTTAGTCATTTAACCAAGCGCAAGAGACCAATAAATATATGAAGTGTGAAGGTCAGACAACTACATAAATTATCTCAGAAACGTTTTCCTAGGTATTCACGTACTCCAATAGTATGATAAGAGAACAGGTAGGGATTGAAACAGTAGAATTGACCAAAGCTAGTCTATATTTTAATAAAATAGATGAAAGGGGAAAAAAAAGAAAACGTGCTAAACCTAATGTTTTATTAGGTCTTTGTCTCCAGTGATCCACAGGGGACAGAGAGAGAGCAGATAGCAAACCCTTTCCTGCCTGAAACCAAGGAGGGGACGAGAGAGATAAAACTCCACCCAGAGGCGGTGACCATTGGACTGACTCACCTCACACCCACCCACAGGTCAACTTGCACTCACCTAAAACACACACACTCACACAGTCTATTAGCAACCATTTAGTAGCACCCATATTATTTGTATATTACATAGACACTATCACTTAAGTAACACATATGATGGGATCACGAGTTTCAAAGATAGAAAAAAGGGAACCATCACCCATAGACTTAGTGGCAGCCTCAGGAATAGCTCCAGAGGTACAATTAAAGAGGACCATGCGGAAATGGAACAAACTGACCAAGAACCTCACACATCAGTGGCCCAAGAGAGGAACCTTTGATGAAGACCTGTGTCAAACTGTTGCAGACCTAGAAGGGAAAAAGGTGTTGACGTCCAAGAAAAAACACGTCAAGCAGCAAAGACGTATGATCATTCTCAAAGCCTTCATGGAACAAGCCACACTTCTGAAAGAAAAGGAGAAGTTGTACAAGCAACATGGGGACCAATCAGAACGACCCCGACTTTACCCTGAACTCAAGAGTGCACGACCACCTCCATATGTTCCAGGCTCCAAGGACAAAGAATCAACTGCAACCCAGTGCCCACTGCAAGTGACCACGTGGACCGAGGCTGGTATGGTCAAGTTAAAGATCAACCAGACTCCACAAGCACACCTGCAGCCCCTGAGGGTCACTTTAGGACTCCAACCCCATGTCCATCCAGAGAAGAGGTGAGGCAGCCCGAGAGGGGGGCTGAGAGACCTACTGCAATTTCTCCGAGTCCACCCAAGCTGACACTACATTGCCTGTGCACACGAGATGACTCACTAAAGAATGACACCCAAGCAATAACTCTGAATGCACCTGATGACGAATGGCTGTATAACAATGGAGGTTCGCATCAAAAGCCTTCAATGCAGAGCACACCTCATGAACAAGAAGGCACAGCAAGCGACTGGATGACCAAATCAACGCAAGAAAACACTGACATCATGATCCCTCGACGAGTGCATGGTGAACTGATGATTGAGTCAGAGCAGCATGCAAGACACAGACGTGAAGATGAACAAACACATTTCAACACATTGATGAGGGAAACAGAAGAACTGGCAAAACGGACTGAAGCAGAACTGAAGATCCTGCAAAAACAAAGAGACCAGACCCAAAGACCACATAAAACCAGCTCACTACCCCGAGACATGAGAAGAGAAAAGCAAGAGATGAACTACCAAGAAGAACAACAGAGCGACACTGCCGAAAGCTCATCAGAAGATGAAGAAGTGAAAAAAAAAAGACAAAAAGGGCAAGAAAGAAAAAGCTTCCCTGTATCCCATTCTTTACAAAGGGTCTGAGCAAACCTATGTCCCATGATCCTTCCTAGATCTTAAAGGCCTGATTGACCAATTACCCAACATGCATGATGAAGGCATGCAGAGAAATCAACTGGGTGAAGACTGACAATAGGTTCATACATAGGTCAGCCGATGGTTCCTATTATAGGATAGCTGTAAAATCAGTTGATAGAACAGTTGCAGAAAAAGTCTTTGTTGACAGAGCACTCACAGTTGGCCAATACACACTCACTCAAGAGCAGGAAGACATTTTAGCTAAAGTGCCACAGAAACTGTAGACAACACATGATACTGACATAGGCCTAGTAACATCAGGAGGTGAAGTCGAAATTCAAGTCAAACCAAATGCTTGTCTACCGTATCAACAACAATATCCACTAATTTCACAGCAGTGAAAAATGCACCTAGGCCCACTACAGTCTCTGAAATGCTTACCTTTTTAGGTATGGCAGGTTACAGTAGACAATGGATTTGTGACTTTGCACTAAAAACGTCTCCTCTTAGGAGGTTAATTCGAGCAGCAGGTCAGCAAAATTTGAAAGGGCAGTTAGAATGGGATGAAGAAACATTGCAAGCCTTTGAGGCCATAAAAATGGACTTATGTACTGCTCCAGCACTAGCAAACCCAGATTATTCTAAACCATTTCAACTGTTTGTAGCAACCAAGAGTGGGTATGCAAATGCAGTATTGACACAGGCATCTGATGGGGGGTATCAGCCGGTTGCATACTTTAGTTCCCAGCTTGACAAAATTGAACAGGGTATGCCCCCTTGTTACCAAGGCTTGGCTGCAGCAGCCTTTGCTTATGAAAAAGCTACTTCAACTCATTTGTTTTAACTAATGCCAGACGAACTGGGTATCACATTATACTTTCTGCACCCGAATTGACCATTCACAAGTGTAATAGGGTCAACCCAGCAGAAAGACTGACCACACCAGACGAGGGAACCCCACATGACTGCGAGGTGCTAACCTCCACTTTCCTGAAACCAAGAGAAAACATGTACAGTGATCCTCTCCCAGACACAGAGCAAACCCTATTTGTTGATGGTTCTTGTTTCAAAGGCCCAGATGGTAATTTAGCAGGGTTTGCAGTTGTACAGTACAACCAGAATACTGATAGTTTTGAGACTCTATATCAAGCCTCTATCCCACAGCCATGTTCAGCTCAAGTAGCTGAGATCAAAGCACTTACCACAGCCTGCCAAATAGCGGGTGGCAAAAAGTGCACCATATTTACAGACTCAGCTTATGCCTATGGAGTCTGTCATTTGTATGGGTCAATATGGGCCCAAAGGGGTTTTGTAAGAGCTGATGGGACTCAAATAGCACATGGGAAAGCCATTTCTGATCTGTTAGCTGCCATTCAGTTGCCTGCAAAACTGGCTATTGTCAAGTGTGCAGGCCACAAGACAGACCATTCTATAGTCACTAGAGGAAACAATTTTGCAGATCAACAGGCTAAGGAGGGCAGCCTCATTCGTCCTACAGTGCCCAGTAGGACCACTTGGCAGGGAATACAGTATCCCTGATGGCCAACAGGCCTATATTGCTGATCTCACTAGCCTAAAAGAAGCCCAAGACAGTGCTAGTGTATTGGAAAAAAGTGCCTGGAGGAAAAGGGGTGCCATGTGCATCCATGGTCTATGGTACGGTCCTAACGGACTGTTTCTGGCCCCTTGTAAGTTATTAACAACACTCATTTCAGACGCCCATGGGCCAGCCCACAAAGAAAGAAAAGACATTCTGAAAGAAATCAAAAGGGACTGGTAGTCAACTTACTTGGTCCCAACGGTAGATCACTTTTTATCCAACTGTGCAGTCTGTATTGCTTACAACTACAGAAAATCATTTACAGCGCCTCTAGGGCACATTCCCACTCCTGACGGTCCATTCAGACACATAATGATGGATTATGTGGACATGGGAACCGAAGTTAGAAAATGCAGGTACATCATCATGATCATTGATGTTTTCAGTCGGTGGGCAGAAGCCACTGCCACACGTCATGCTTCGGCAGCAGCATTTGCCAAATTTTTACTTAGGGATGTGATGCCCAGATTTGGAATCCCAGACAAAATCAGCTCAGACAATGGGCCTCATTTTGTCAACTCCACTATGCATTACCTTACTCAAGCTTTACGAGTAAAGCAGAGACTAGGATGTGTCTATCATCCTCAGAGTCAAGTCCTTGTAGAAAGATACAATGGCATGTTGAAAGACAAAATAGCCAAGATCATTATGGACAGCGGAGACAACATTAATTGGCTAGATGCGTTGCTACTAGCTCTAATGGCTATGCGGAGTACCACAAACCGCATCCTTATTGTCACAAGACAATGTGAAAGAATTTGGATGGTAGACAGGACTGTCTCACCTTTACTGACTAGATCCCGTATGTTCGAGACACACAACAACACATTTGTTGAGTTTGTGCAACCCAATCACCCCTTATTTGCTCTTAAAGATAATACGGTCTCTGTCCCAGAAGTGTACTGGGTATGTGGGGATCCTTGGCTATATGTCACCCTAGATGATGGCTGGACAGGTCTATGTGTTAGAGTAATGTTAATTGTTCCTTTCACTCTAGTCCCGGTTTCGCAAAAGGAACTGGACAAAGGTATTTTGAGCCCAGCAGCCACTCCCCCTAAACATAGAGTTTGACGAGATAGCCCTCTATCCAGCTTTGATGACAAAGTTTATATTGACGCAATAGGTGTCCCAAGGGGGGTCCCTGATGAGTTTAAGGCAAGAAATCCAATTGCTGCAGGCTTTGAATCCATCTTATGGTGGGTTACTCTCAACAAGAATGTTGATAAATTATATCTATTGTAATCAACAGCGCTTTGTCAACTATACCCATGATGCCCTGTCCGCCATTGCTGAACAACTCCATGCTTCCTCCTTAATGTCATGGCAAAATCGTGTTGCTCTTGACATGTTGCTAGCTGAAAGAGGTGGAGTATGTGCTATGTTTGGAGACTCATGTTGTACAATAATTCCAAATCATACTGCCAGTGATGGAAGCATCACCAGAGCCCTCTCATATCTGAAGAGTCTCCGTAACGAACTAGCTGAGAACTCCGGCGTCGACTCCTGTTTAACTGGCTGGCTAGAATCCATGTTTGGCAGATGGAAGGCCTTTGCCATTGCCATTCTGTCAAGTCTGATTGTGGGCATCTCATTGTTGGCTTTGTGTGGCTGTATTCGAGGCCTTATAGTTAGGGCAGTAGACAAATCTGTGTCCAAAGAAATGTATGCAGGTCTATACGATCTGCGTTCCAGCCCAAATGATTATTTTCCATCACTGCAATCCAGACCTATCCTCCAGGCCATATCGTCCTCTGACGATCTCTTCGCAGATGATTTTCAGCCATCTGAACACTCCGAATATGTTACCATGTCTTCCTTTCACAAGTCCTAATTCCCCCACCTATTGTTTGTTGTTTGCTCCTAGGGGGGAAATGATATAACAGTGATTTTGATTTTGCTTTGTTTTTTTATGTGCTTTATGTTAGTTTAATGTTAGATTTGCTTTTAATGTTTTAGTTTATGCTTCTTTCCATATCATATCAATATCAACAATATCAACAACTTTATATGATATAAGTTTAGATCAAGTAGCAGGAAACTAGGCAAGCTATGTGCATGAAACCTCTCCGGGAAGGTATAAACCGGGGATGAATAAGCTTTAGCAGTCACAACATTTTAAGGTGTTTTTCACTTTTACAGTATAATATTTTTGTTTAAACCATTATATATCCACCTTATGTGTTTTCCACAACATTGTACGCATATATCTTACTGTGTTCACATACATTGTTCGTAACATAAAGTTACGAAAGGGGGGAAATGATGAATTATTTGGATGTAAGAATACATTATGTACTCATAAATATGTTCTATGTGTGTGTTCTGCTATAATGACCATGGCTGAGACAGTCAGCATTGCTGTACACTCAAGATTAATACCCTTGGGAGACTAGGCAGGGGTGAATCAGAGGCAAACTAATTGGAAAAGAACCCAAAAATTCTGCAGTACGTGATGGTCAGCACAACTGGCCTTGCAGGTGTTAGCACTCTTTTTAAAAAAAATAGAGTCGTGAGAACACAGAACATAAGCGGGTACAAAAAGTAATTGGACTAAAGGGTGAGGGGCTTTCCACAGTGATATAAGCAGACCCAAACGTAAGACGTAATAAAAAAATATGCGTAGGGATAGCCACAGCAAGATAAGGACGGTACATAAGGCCCAAACGGAGCCATCCCTTTTTAGACTGCCTTGGGAGAGTGCTGGCTGTCTCAGGCTAACGCATTATATGTAATGCCTTAGTCTTCACCTTATTTGTACACTTTATGTGGAAATAAAGGTTGCACTCTGCCTTTCTATTGACTACGGAGCTGGATTCTTTTATGCACCATTCCTAAATGCTTATTAGCTAATTGGGGGAATTTATAGAGAAAGAGCCGACAGTATTCAAAAGAGGAAATGTCAAGATTAGAAAAAGAGCGGGGTGAAGCGCCACAGAGGAGAGAGGAGCAAACCAGTGCCGCCGCCCCTGCCAGTCCTTCGTGGAGAGTGGGAAAAGACCCCAGATCAGATGATCCAGTGGGTGATTAAAGGTCTATTTTTGGGCATGCAGCACACAAGGGGGGATCTACATCGAGTAACTGGTAAGTAGCCTAGTTCAGGTTGCCTCCCCGACATCATGAACTTAATTAATTTTCAAATGTGAAATCTGTGACTATAGTGTAACCCATATAAAATATGGAGCTCCTAGAGCCTCTTATATCATTTAGAAGTGCAATAGCATGTAGCATCCAAACGAGGGCGCCATACATTGTCCGTGTTTCTATAGTGGTAAAAGAAGCGGTTTCTATCGTCTTTCCCTTTTTTTCGACAGTAGAACCGCGTGTACATCGTGCTGCGGTAGATGGAAGATTCCTGGTACGAAAATATTGCATAATACCCCTAAAATGTTGAATATTGTCATATACTAAGACTAATAAGCTGCTCTTATGTCAGTATTTCAGCTATAAATCCTGAAAGGAAGCAGTTATGTCGAGTATTTAAAGTGTTAAAAGAAAGCTCCGGTGAGTCAGAGCAGAAATTCCTTTGTTCAGCTAGCTATCTAAGCTAACCTCTGAATGGGAGAGTTCACCTTACTGTATTAAAGTTAGATATTTTGCAAGAGAAATGGGGGAAATAAATAACCAATCGGAGTTATGAAAATGTTGTAGTACTTGTGTAAATGCACTAAAAAGCGATAGTTAAAAGCGATGCTAACCGCTAGCTAGCGCGAATCGCTAAAAGCTAAGTTAAGGCTAGTCGGTTAGCACCAGCACTAGCCTAGTGAAGCCTTAAAGAGAGAGTACATGTATTGTGTTGACCTTTATAATATTTGTTGGTTGATTTTATTACTTTAATGGTTTATAGTGTAAGCAATGTTGTTATTGAATATATTCTGGATATCAGAATGTGCGCTTTAAATAAGTGTAGCTATGGTTTTATTCAAATTAATGTTAAAAAGGATAAAAAAAATATTATTTGCAGATTAAAATAGATAAAAACAGATAAAGTACTAAAGTGCTATTGTAATGTATGGTAATTCCTTACATGATTAAATATTAATGTTGCTGTGATGTTTAAAAAGCCAATTCATATTTTGTAAGCCAAGTATACCATTAGTTGGTTGTAACATGTTATTCTGAACTGAAAGTGAAAGAGTTAATGAGATCTTATGTCAGAATAACAGAATAATTTACTGTTCTGCACTATTGTGTAGAATGTGTAGGTTGTGTTTTTTTTTTTTTCTCTAGAGACAGAAAATGAGTTGGGAAAATGATCTGATTGCGAGTCCAGCAAAGTGAGACTGCTGATGGTTGTAGAAGCGGTGTGGCCTACCGTACGACTGCCTGCAGAAGAACTTTCGGATTTCTCCAGTTGCTTATACGACAGCAGATAAGACCTTAAGCATACCATTTATCCTACCCGGGTAGACAGGTCTTAGACACAGTCATAACCCACATTAAGCATCATCCTTCGCTACATCCATTGAAGGACACGAACTGAACTCTATCTTGGATCCGGAGCTCCACGTAATTAAGGGACAGTGTGTTTTCATAAAAGGGACTTCTTCCTCTTTTCCTATTCGAAGCCATTTTTCTAATTAGTTTGAAAGAGCTCTATTTTATTTCATTATTCTTTGTTGTTTTATAAAATCAGCACTGAATGTTTTATTGCATTTGTGGAGCAATAAATGTGTTAATCCTTCAACTTCCCGTCAAATCGTCTCTGATTTAAAGACATACCGCTGACCGAACCTAGTTACATGTTAGTGCCACTTTTATTACTCCTTTTAGTAAGCACAGGTGCTACGCATACATGTGATCTGCGCAAGTGCGGACACACATCCCACCAACAAACGTTTTCATGTGTTTTTCATGATAAATCTGTTTTTCTCAGGTGCAAAATACAATCTGAGCAATGTAGAAAGTACTAGAGACCCAGACTTGAGTAAACGTACAAGTGCTCTATCAGAAAAGTGACTTGAGTAGAAGTAGAAGTGTCTTTAAGCTCCAGACTTTAGTGGAACTACTAAAGTATTGCAAGTAGTTACTCAAGTATTAAAAGTAAAAGTACAAGTATTGTGTTCTGTAGTTCTTACAGAAAGCAGTCAAAAGTCTGAGTATCAGTGTTTCTGTTATTTCAAATGCTCAGACTTAAGGACTGTCACAGTTCCTCTGGCTGTAGTAGAAGGACAGAACTGTAGAAGACGGAGTTCATGAACATGAGTCTTCAGTTAACTCTAAACAAACTCGCCCAAAAGAGAGAAAGACTGAACAGAATAGACTCAACCTGCCACATCTGTAAAACCAGTGAGGAGAGCAGCTTAACCCTGAGCTTTACTCTCTGTAAACTAAACTGTAAATGTAAATGTGGAAGCAGAAGATAAAATAATCCTCCAGTAGATACAGATACAGTATTTTAGTACTTAAGCAAATAAGGGCTAGTTAGTCAACTTTTTTTTTTTAAACTAAATTTAAAACTAATCATAGTTGTTGCACCCCTGCAGCAGATATTGTAAGATTAGTTATATTAGAATCTGAGTGGTTGAGTGGCAGTAATTATATTGTTCTCGTATATAAATCTTTTTTTTTTACTACAGACTCATTAAGAGCTTATATGTAAATAGTGTACATCTCTATATTTCACACCTTATATAATAACAACTTGTTTATTTGGAACAGACCTTGCAGAATAGTGTAAAATAGTGTGTATTTACGTGTATAGATTCTGTATTTTAATATGTGTTTCGTTTACTATATAATAAAAGTCACTTGACTTGATTTAGGTAAGCAGCCACTGAATCTGGATCATGATAATATTGTTAATGGTGATAATTCTGCAGATGATCATTTGTCAGCCTGATAATGTCTCTGTCTGTCAAGTGCACACAGTGGCAGGGCAGGTGCAGAAACCCTGTCAACAGATCAGTGAAATGTGAGTACACACACACACACACACACACACACAGACTAGCTTTTATCCAGCGTACCACCACCATCTCAGTGTATGTTCAACAGGGTAAAGTTAGTTAAAGGTTTTGGATTGGAATTAGGTTTATGAGTAGTGTTATGCTTTATTTTATAGGTGTTTGAGGTGTAGGATGAGTGAGACTCATACAGTATATGGACAGAAGTATTGGGACACCTGCTCATTCATTCTTGATGCTGTTTTATTGGACTGACTGTCTCTACTGTCTAGGGAAGGCTGGAGACAGCTTACTAGATTTCGGAGCATTGCTGTGAGGATTTGATTGCATTCAGCAAGAAGAGCATTGGTAAGGTTAGGGTGTTGGATAATCACCACCCCAACTTATTCCAAAAGTATTGGATGAAACACCATTAATCATTCCAGAGAACACAGCTCAATACTCAATACCCCTTTGGCCCACGACTGGCATTAGGCAGCATGGTACCAATAGGTTCAGGTTTATCTGCTCCAGAGAGTCCTATTCTGTTGGAATTTCTTCTCTACAAAGACTAAAGTGTGTGCATTTGCATATATGTGCAATGGGTGCAATTTAAAGTAGCTGAATGCATTCATTAGAAGGGGTGTCCACAAACATTTGGACATATAATGTGGGTTAAGTGAAAAGGTTTGCAAGTAGTTTTAAAAATATTTTTACTGTAAAATTTTACAAAATCTGCAGTTCATTGTGCAATTCTTCATGCTGCTCATGATTAAACATCTGTTCTGAGAGAAAACATACATTTATTTACAAGAGAAGGGATCATTAAAGAGCAGTGGTTGAATGTTCTTTACCTCAGGCATCGGCGTCCTGGTATCCAGTTCAATATGGAGGGTGAAGCTTGTCCTGGTGGCCTCAGTGACACGGCCTCTGTGAACTTCCACACTCTGTTGGGCAGAGGATCTCCTCCCATAGACACTGCTTGATTTACCGGCCTAGGACCGGAGAGTGATCCACACTGAAGCCATGGAACAGCAAGGAGGTCTCTCCACCAATGAAGCTTCTCTCTGTGACTGAATCAGGAGCAGTGGGTGTTCGGAAGGCAGTCTCAATCAAGAAGCACAACAAGAAGATTCAGAACCTGATTTCTGAACATCTTCGGTTGAGTCATGTACAGGTGCTGGTCATAAAATTAGAGTATCATGAATTTATTTCAGTAATTCCATTCAAAAAGTGAAACTTGTATATTATATTTATTCATTACACACAGACTAATATATTTCAAGTGTTTATTTATTTTAATTTTGATGGTTATAACTGACTATAACTAGTGAAACCCCAAATTCAGTATTTATATTATATCGATCAATATATATATATAATATTGCGGTTAAGTAAATTCTACTCAGTTAATTTTATTTTTAAAGCAAAATTTGTGTAAAATACCATTAATAAAACATTTAAAAACTCGATTTGATTTTAAACTACATATATCCTTTTTTTATTATGTGTTGGTAACTTTTAATTATTTATTAAATAATTAATTAACCCCAGTCCCACTTTTTACAGTGCATTGCTTGTCAGTAAGTCAGCTTCATATTCACATCAGGAACAACTGAGTTTCCATTTAGTCTAGAAGGACAAGGTTTTACTCTATGAGGCCAAATCTCTGCCATAAGCCTAGACTGACGATTCCCAACTCCACTCATTGAAGCAACCCTCCCTGCTTTCTTTCCAGCTATCTTTGCTTTAGCACAGCTGATCCAACTCATCAATGGTTTGAGGAGCAGCTGATCAGTCGGATCAGTTCTGCTAATGGAGAGAGAATGGATTTCTGATCACTTCACTGATGAGCTCAGTTAACTCATTACTGACAGTGTACAAGACCAAGCTAAGCTGCAGTTGTTCTACAGGATATTATCAGAGTTATGTAATGTGGGATGAAAATCTTATGACCTAATCTGAGGAGACAAGGACAGACATTAAATAATAGCTACATACGGCACACTTGAATAGGATATACAGTAAATCTGACATGACTTGTGTGACTGGTTACCTGTCTCTCAGTGACCAGAGCTGACCGTCTCTTGAGGGCCTCTTTCTGAGTTCCTTTGTATGTTGTACAAATTCCACATGAGTTTAAGATAAGCGAGTGCAGATCCTTTAATTCCTACAGTATTTTCAAGCCTGTCAAGCAGAATTGCATGATCTATGGTGTCAAAGGCAGCACTAAGGTCAAGCAGCACAAGAACAGTAGTGCAGCCTCTATCAAATGAAACGAGGAGGTCATTTGTGGCTCTTAGTAACGCTGTTTCAGTGCTGTGGTTCGGTCTAAATCCAGACTGAAAGACCTTGTAAATGCTACTGTTGAGGAGGTAGGTGCACAGCAGCTGAAACACTGCTTTTCTAGGACCTTTGCTATGATGGGGAGATTTGAGATTGGTTTGTAATTACCAAGCTCATTGAGGTCAAGATTAGGTTTTTTGAGAATTGGCTTGATAATTGCTGATTTAAGGGATTTAGGTATGTAGCCAATTGTAACAAGAATGAATTCTGCCCTGCTGATACCTAAACGCCGGCCTAGGGTGCACTCCATCCAATTAGTACACACTGTATCATATGAACAACTTACTGTTCGGTTATGAGATGTAACCACTAGGAAAAGACCTACTCCTTTGGATAGGCTGCAAGGGTGTTTGTACTATGAAAGGTGTTATAAAGTGGTGCATGTGCACTGCGGAGCCATGCTAATTTGGTCTTCATATCTGAATATAAGGATATAATACGTCCACGTTCAGTTTATATTAAAGGTATGCTTGCTGGTCATAACGTATTGTTAATATGTTAATACAGGTCTTTTATATTATTGCATTAAGTTACAGGTTGTTATACTGCAAACTCACGTTTATATAATCAATTACAGTGGGGAAAAAAAGTATTTAGTCACCAATTGTGCAAGTTCTCCCACTTAAAAAGATGAGACAGGCCTGCAATTGACATCATAGGTAGACCTCAACTATGAGACTCAAAATGAGAAAAAAAATTCTGAAAATCACATTGTTTGATTTTTAAAGAATTTATTTGCAAATAATTTTGGAAAATAAGTATTTGGTCACCTACAAACAAGCAAGATTTCTGGCTGTCACAGACCTGTAACTTCTCCTTTAAGAGGCTTCTCTGTCCTCCACTCATTACCTGTATTAATAGCACCTGTTTGAACTCGTTAACAGTATAAAAGACACCTGCCCACAACCTCAAACAGTCACACTCCAAACTTCACTATAATGAAGACCAAAGAGCTGTCGAAGGACACCAGAAACAAAATTGTAGACCTGCACCAGGCTGGGAAGACCAGGCAGCTTGGTGTGAAGAAATCTACTGTGGGAGCAATAATCAGAAAATGGGAGACCTACAAGACCACTGCTAATCTCCCTTGATCAGGGGCTCCACGCAAGATCTCAGCCCGTGGGGTCAAAATGATCACAAGAACGGTGAGCAAAAATCCCAGAACCACAGGGGGGGACCTAGTGAATGACCTGCAGAAAGCTGGAACCAACGTTACAAAGGCTACCGTCAGTAACACACTACGCCACCAGGGACTCCGATCTTGCAGTGCCAGACGTGTTCCCCTGCTTAAGCCAGTACATATCCGGGCGCGTCTGAAGTTTGCTAGAGAGCATTTGGATGTTCCGGAAGAGTATTGGGAGAATGTCTTATGGTCAGATGAAACCAAAGTAGAACTGTTTGGTACAAACACAACTCGTTGTGTTTGGAGGAGAGTGAATGCTGAGTTGCATCCGAAGAATACCATACCAACTGTGAAGCATGGGGGTGGCAACATCATGCTTTGGGGCTGTTTCTCAGCAAAGAGACTAGGACGACTGGTCCGTGTACATGAAAGAATGAATGGGGCCATGTATTGTGAAATTTTAAGTGCAAACCTCCTTCCATCAGCAAGGGCATTGAAGATAAAACGTGGCTGGGTCTTTCAGCATGACAATGATCCCAAGCACACTGCCAGGGCAACAAAGGAGTGGCTTCTAAGAAGCATTTCAGCCTAGCCAGTCTCCAGATCTCAACCCCATAGAAAACCTTTGGAGGGAGTTGAAAGTCCGTGTTGCACGCCGACAGCCCCAAAACATCACTGCTCTAGAGGAGATTTGCATGGAGGAATGGGCCAACATACCAGCAACGGTGTGTGCCCACCTTGTGAAGACTTACAGAAAACATTTGACCTCTGTCATTGCCAACAAAGGATATATAACAAAGTATTGAGATTAACTTTTGTTATTGACCAAATACTTTCCACCATTATTTGCAAATAAATTCTTTAAAAATTCTGAATTTGTTTTTCTCATTTTGACTCTCATAGTTGAGGTCTACCTATGATGTCAATTACAGCCCTCTCTCATCTTTTAAGTGGCAGAACTTCCACAATTGGTTTTTAATACTTTTTTTCCCCCCACTGTATATAACTTGTTTTTCATGAGGATGCAGTTGCGAAACCACTGGAATGTACAAGTGATAGTGGAAGGCTGTGCCTGGCGGGAGCGGTTGGCCCCCACTCTCGCCCACGCATAGTTCCTCATTTTGTTAAAGATATCAGGATATAGGATCGAAAGGGCTCTCCCGATCCAGTGAGTGGTAAGATACGGCAAGTCTCTTCTGCCAAGTTTGCTTTCGGTTTGTTTTTGTTGATTGTGAAATAAAGGGACCTTTTTATACGGGACCTCTGGTGTGGAACCGGAGTTATTTGACAATCCTCCCTTTGATTCAAAATTTCACAAAACACCAATGTTGAGGGAAGAGTTAACTATGGCCAGTACTGGTTGTATAACCCTAGGCAGAACCTGTTTAAACAACTGTGTTGGAACAGGATCTAGTACACATGAGGATTACTTTAATGAGCTGATAATGCTAACCAAGTCCTTTCAGTAACCGTATGGAAATATTCAGAGTGTGCATTAAAGCTGGTGCACCATTCATCAACATTCACTGCAGTGGTCAGCGACTGACTATGAATTTTTAGTCCAATGTTTTCAATTTGATCCTGCTAATGTCAGCAGGAATGGCAGAGTTAGTTTGTCTGTGACTGCTGGTGAGTTTGATCTCAGTATTAAATGAAATGAATCTGGTGTTGTGTTTGTTATTGTCTATTAGTAATGCGATTTATGACGATTTGGCTTTAATTAAAGCTTTTTTGTATCTGGTGTGGTCCTGAGTCTTTTTCAAAATTAATACTGAAATCTCCAGCAATCAAAGTCTTATCAGTAGAGACAGCTACTTCTGAAAAGAGAATCTGTATAAGGTCCAGGAGGACGATAGACTGTAATAAGCAGGAAAGAGAGCTGCTTTCTAGAAGCCGGAGAAAAGCCTGCCACTTTAAGACTAAGTGTAACCAGTGCAGCCTTTGCCTGGCTACGAGTGTCTGGTGAGCCCTGTCAGCCACCGTAGTCAAGGTGATGCGCTGTTTTCCCCCCTCCCTTTTCTCACGTACTAGGTATGCTTTGGTTGAGCCAGATCAGCCACCGTAGTTGGAGCACTGCGCTGTTTTCCCCCTCCCCTTACGGAAGCGCCAGGTGGATACAATCGGGGTGAGCATTAGCTTTAGCATATATACATACGGCGGTGCTGGGTGTAGGGAGAGCTTCATTCTGCTAGGGTCTGTTGTGACTTCGGCGACGGTCATCAGACGGTGTGTTGGCGTGCCGGTCTATGCAAGCTTCCCCCCCCTCTTCTGAGTCTGTGGTGCATTAGCACAGAGCTCTCGGAAACAGCTTAAACACTGTAGCCATTTGTTGTGGATTTACTGCGCTTTTACCGCTCCTGTAAGCAGGTTGTGCTGAGACAGCGTCTAACAGTAGGTGTAATGTGGATTGGTGCAACAGCTAACTGGGTGTGAGCTTGTGCATAGCAGCAGCTAAAGCGTCCTGTGTGAGCGTCGCCATTGACCAGTCCAGGGGGCGCCGGACTATTGGAACGTGCAGACCTGAAAGCAACTACTCGTCATCTCTTGTTTTAATAATAAATGTTTAATACCTACATGGTGAAATTGGAGCCGCTGCTGTTTTGCTGGGTTTGTTACTTTTGTTTGGTTGGTTTTGCTTTTTTTTTCTATTTTGTTTCTTAGTTTTATTTTGATTTGCCTTTGCTTATTATTTTGCTTGATTACTTTGCTGCTTGGTTGTTTTGTTCTATTTAAATTGATTTTGTTATTTTTGCATTTAATGATTTGGTTATCAATTGATGGCTTTATGCTGTGCATTTTTGGTTAATTGATTTACTGTTTCATTTCATTTGGCAGCAGTTCTTGGTTTATCGTGTGGAATATTTTAAAGAACTATTTTTTTTGTTTATTATTATTATTATTATTATTATTATTATTATTATTATTGGCTATTTGTGGGAAATCATTCTGGCTGTGGGGAGTCCTCTGGTTCCAGTGATCAGAGCCATTGTGGATTCTAATTGTGTCTCTTCTTCTTATAGGACATCTGGATGCTCCTTTCCTGTCTGTTCACTCGTGGTTTGGCACCTTACTTGCTGTGGTGTGAGTTCACGTGCACTGCACTTTTGCGCGTGTGTGTGTGTGTGTGTGTGTGTGTGTGTGTGTGTGTGTGTGTGTGTGTATTGGAGACTTTAGAATGCAGACAGGGCTAGGCCACCTGTAATTGGATGCCCACAGCCGATATCCCAGTTCTTTGGCGCTCCTGTAATTTTGTTGTTATATTCTTTGTTTATTTTTCTTATTGTGTTTGTTGCTAATTTTAAATAATATTAATAAATGAGTGATTTTATACATGGTGGTGAATAAACCTTTCTAATTACCTCAATCCATGTCTCTGAATATTTTTCAGGCTTACCTGTGTGTCTAGGTGCTTTTTATTACTCAGATTTATAGAATATTTCCTGGGGTGAAATTCCCCAGGTGGCGTAGTCGGGTGTTGCTGTACTACCACAGGTCACATAAGCACTTCAAACGATTTAGCTTCATAACCTGAGTTTAGGATTATACCTAGAACTGAATCATAGATTGAGGCTATGCCGCCGCCATAACCAGACCTTAGTGGATAACTGCAGTAGTTAAAGCCTGGGGGAGTTGATTCACAGCAATAATTCATTAGGTTTAACTCACGTTTCACAGAGACACAGTGAACTGAGGGGTTTTACAGTAATAATTTCATTGACAATGACTGCTTTACGTGCTAGAGACCGTACGTTTAACAGCCCAAACTTAATGCGGGAGTTGCTAGTACTCCGACATCACGAAGCGCTAACGTCGATCAGGTTGTTAAAATTGAATTTTGAACGTCTACGATTGTGGACTATATGAGGGACAGACACAGTCTCAATACTGCAGGGTTTATCTGATAAGCTATATGAGAGTGATACTGGTAAATTACTATTTCCCACACCATACAAGAAATGGCAGAGTGAAACACTTACCTGGCCACTCTCTAATTCCCCTACCTGAGTGGTATGACTGGGTAGAGCCAGTCAGTCATGGTGTACCCCCTTTGTGATGTTGCTGGAGAGAATGACAGACCCCAGGCGGCTTGGGTGAAGCCCATCTCTACGGTAGAGGGCTGAACGCTTCCGAAACCTCTCCCAGATGTCTACGAAGTCCACTCCAACGCTGCCGCACCAATCCCGAAGCCAGCAGTGGAGAGTCGGCTGACCGACTCAGTCCCTCGACCGTACATGGACATGGGGCCAGAGACGATGATCCTGGCATCTATCTAGCGTGTGCAAGTGCTCCTTCAGAACCTCACTGTGAAGACGTCGTTCGTTCCAACATGGAGAACCACGGTGCCGACGGCCTCCAGCCTCGTCTTCTGTTGGTGGAGCTCGGCCTGCTTCTCCAACAGCCACTGGATCTGCTGGTCCAGCAGGGCAAGCTCCTTGCTGAGCGTCTGAAGAACACAATCCACCACGGTCACCATGTTCCTCGAGGTAAACAAACACAGAAACACAATTGACGGATGGTGAGACGAAGTAACATGAAGTAAGAGGTCACATTTGGCACAAAGGTTACAATACCAACTAGCTGAGAGAAATAAGCAAGAGCAAAGATGAAGGAACATCAACTGAGGACTAGGAGTAACGAGTAATTTTTCAAGTAATAAGAGAGCAAACAAACAAACAGCAGGTGAGCGAGCGTATGACCTGTCCACCAGAACCGGAAACACTTGCAGAGTTCATAGCTTTATGACGGGAGAGTCTGCTTTAATTGGTGGGTCATCATTTTCTATCTGTGGGGCTCTGGTAGGAATCTGCACCCAACATGTTGCACAGCTGAACTGTAACACCTTTGTGTGTGTATTGGGGAATGTGGGGATGGGTCATTTATGCTTGATTTAAATATTAGAAATGTAAATGGAATAAATCACAGGTAATAACTTTTTATAATAAAATTTGACAGTTTGTAGAAACATGAAATTCACTTATTGAAGAATTCAATCTTTAAATGAATCAAATGCATCAACAAAGTCAGAATCTGTTCAAATATCATTTATACCGTCTCATAAGATAGGCAATCTTTGCTCACATATTTTCTAGCAGTTTTTAATTTTTAAATGCATTATTGACAGTATTTGATGTATTTGGCAGAGATAGATCAGCATAACTAAAGCCTTTTTGTTAAATTGCAGAACATTCTGCTATTTTGTCAATAAATATTATTTTATTTTTACAGTTTTGTTAAAAAGTCTCAACAGCTAAAAGCTATTAAAACAGATGTTTAATGTATTCCATTTATTCAGTTTTTGTCAATATGTGCATCTATTTATAACTCTTGCAGTTTATCAGTTTGACCACACAGTGATATCCAAGCTCCATCCATGAGGTCAATTCCAAAAGGATTCCTTCTCACTATATAGAAGTGCACTCTTCTATTCGAGTGTATGGATTCTGATACATACTTAATAGTGAGTGATTGGAGGCTGAATATTAAAGACACTGTCATTTAGACTCTCGACTCGAGACTGACATTAGACTCTCGAGTGCAGAAGCCGTTGTTGTATGTTTTTGCTTTATAAAAGTGAACTCCATAGAGTGCCCTTTCCTTCACATTACTTCATGAACTAAACTAAAGTCCATCACTAAACTACTGCCATTTTTCACAAAGACGATTTTTCCATGAAATGAGAGAAAGTCGTTCCTGTCATATTGTCAAGTCAAGTCAAATCAAATTTATTTGTATAGCGCTTTTTACAACTGTTGTCGTCACAAAGTAGCTTTACATAATTAGTACTTAATAAAGGACAGAGACAGAGAAGAAAGAAGAAATAACATGAAGGGTCAAAGACCCCCGTGAGCAAGCCAACGGCGACAGTGGCAAGGAAAAACTCCCTCAGAGCTGCAGGAAGAAACCTTGGGAGGAACCAAGACTCACAAGGGGGACCCATCCTCCTCTGGCCAGACTATTTAAACATTAATGATAAAAATGACCAAAGCAGATACAACAGGAAGTTAATAGTGGTGTCTAGTGATGGCTTTACACGTGCCGAGGCAGATTAAGTAGACGGTCCTAGATTTGAAAATTTTAATGTGAAATATTACAACACAAACACTGACAGTCTCATCTCACTGGTTTGTCATGTCCTCCTGGATGGGAGGTGGTTATACAGTGTGTGGCTGGGGTGAAAGGTGTCCCTAATGAAGCTGCAATCTCCTTCCACACACTGTGCTGGTGAGGAACGTCTCTCGTGGAAGGGGACCTTGTGCCAGATATGATATCCTGAGCATTTTGCAGAGCCTCAGTCTGTCACAGCAGAGCTGCCGTATTCCACTGTCACACAGAGAGTCTGGAGGACACAGAACTACACAACCGCACATACTGGGGTCTTTTTTTATTAGGATGTCGGGAAGACCCAATTACAAATGCAGGTGTTGATTTCCAGTTCTGGTGGTGGAGCACAAGTTAATGAACAGCATATGGATATAGGTGTTTCTATTGTGTAGTCAGTTAAAGGTTTCTCTCTTATATAGTGCACATACACACTAAGAACATTTTGGACTTAAGAGAGTGCAAAGACTTGTCCCTGCAGCTGTACCCTATTGAGGTACAATAGAGAACCTTTTAGCACAAGTACTTTATTGTACCCATGTTTCTTGTACCAGTTAAGGTACTATTAAGTTCCCCAAGAGGCTAAAATTCACCTTTAAACTATGGTACAGCTGTGTCCCCTCTCCAAAAGGTACCAGCAGGTGCTTATACAGGTACCACTCCAGTGACAAGCCATTCTGGACCCTATAGAGACTAAAGAGTACCAGAAATATCCACTATAATATCCACTAAAAATATTCAAAATGTATTTCTATACTGTTTATTTATAGAAAGTAAATAGTAAATATACTGAACTTTAGCATTAATTGAAAGAGCAACAGAAACAGAAAAAAAACAGTGTTTATGAAGATGAAATTAAAAGAACTTACACTCCATACCATTACAATATGGCATTAACAGCAAATACATACAATACAAAAAAATACAATAGTTGCACCAACATCATCAAGGGAATACTTATATAATTTAGTGTAATATTAGATACACACTGAAGCACCTCCCCTTGAACCTGCACACCTCTGAGAGCATCACTGAATTTAAGGTGATAATTTGAGTCTTCTGTAGGTCTGCTGGTGGAGATGAAAATGGTGTGCTTACATCTCTTGAAGATCACCTATGAGTCCTTTAGAGGAAAACTCGCAGCACTGTTTCAGCTGAGGCGGTGACAAATGTTCCCCAGCACAGGATGGATGGCATCAACTTCATCATACACTGTAAGACAAAAGCAGAAAATACACATAAGCTTCATTATGATGTTGCAATAAAGTGCAGAGATGAAGGCAGGAGTGGAGAGTAAAAAATCTAGAACAGTCATAAATATCTTACAATAGACTATAAAAGACACAATTATTCATATGAAGTTGGTTCATCACATCACATTTGATGGCTATACTGTTTTACCTCCCATTACTTTATTCCACCTACCCCTGAGAATCTTCCAAGAGTCTTCAAAAGTCTTCATGTGGTCCTTCACAAACAACACATCAGGTTGTGTCTTGCTGTACTTTTCACACAATACCTCAATGTGGGCCTCAGACGTAGCATCTTCTCCAACAACGCATGATTCCTTCATCAAAGATATCATAAGTTATCAGTTCCAACCATAAAGAGAATTACTCAAATCTCTCCACCAATATTACACCAACTACTCTTCTGTGATCAACCATAATAAAATCATTCTTAAACAAACTTACATAACCGTCCTCCTCAACATCCCTCAGGAAAGAGCTCTTCACCATTAAAGCCTTGGTAACTTGGACATACTCTGCATTGGTGGGATAGCTGCAGACCAAGAGCCACAAAATGAATCAAATGTGTTCAGTAATTCTGTTCATCCAACAAAATCAGATGTATCCTATGTAAACATTTAGCCACTCCTGGAGGGAATTTCACAAAGCAGGATTTCTCAGATTAGCAAGATAACTTAAGCTCAAAGTCAAGCTTATCCAGTAGACAAAGAGCTGAAACACATTTTTATTAGAAAATCCTAATCTGTGTTTCAGCTCCCTAACTGAGAAATCCTGCTTTGTTTTCTAAGTAAAAATAATGAAATATCCTCCACAGAGACAATTCTGTATGATTTCATGAAAATGACTTTTTTATTTACTGTTGATTTCTTTCTTTATTTTTTGGGTTTTTGTGTTTCCACAAATAAAAGCTCTCTGACCTGAATAAACTGTAAGGGAAGGAAAGCTGGAGTTTAGTGAAAGCTAACAGCTAGCAGTTTGTCCCCTAATATCGGCCACACCCCCAACACCTGCCACTTCTGTACATTGCGCATTTCCGCTCTCTCTTTTCGCCAATCGCTTGGATCAAATTCAAAATACGTAAGCTCCCGCCTTAGAGGGGTAATTAAGCTTTATTCTTGCAAAAAATCACATCTGAACACAATATTTAAACATTGTTAACAACGTTTTAATCTTGCGCGTAAAATACCGCATGTAACACACCGCCATTTACCGTTTCGCAACGGATATTTCTCTGAGTGTAAAAGTCATCGTAGCGGTTAGATTCCTCTGCTCTGAGGAAAACTCTTTGCCGCCATTGTAGCCCTACGTATACAGAGTACGGGTGCCCCCAGAGGACAAACTTATTCCTACTGTAAACCACTGGATCTGACAGGAACAGTGTAGAAACGCGATCTCGCATCTCATCTCGTCTGGCACAAACACGACATGTTCCATAAGCTAAGTCATGAATACGCGCATGATTACAAACGTTATAAGATTATGATGATGATAATAATGATAACACTACTACTAATAATGATGATATTAATAATAATGAATAATAATGGATAATAAGAAGTAAGAGGTAGGATCACCCAGAAGCTCGAAATTCAAAATTTATTTTTACAGAATATGGCAACAAGAAAAAACTGGAGGGAAGAGGACATGGTGCGGGCACTTCAGGAGGTTTCAGCTGGCATGACTGTACGCCGAGCAGCCAGGCTCTCCAAAGTCCCCCGTAACACCTTGGGGGACCGAGTAAGTGGACAGGTGACCCATGGCTGTCGCACAGGTCGGAAGCAGTTACTGGCACCAGAGGATGAGGAGGCTCTGGTGCAGTACTGCATTTACTGTGCGCAGCATGGGTTCCCGCTCACTAAGGCGCGGCTGCTGGCGTACGCCAATGCAGTGAGGAGGAAGAGGAACCCCAGTGAAGATGTGCCACCACTTGGGAAAAAGTGGTGGCACTGTTTCAGGAGGAGGCACGCAGACACCATCGATCGTGGGAGGGCAGCGTGTGCGAAGAAGAAGACGGTGGATCAGTACTTTGACCTGCTGACATCCACTCTGGAAACAGCTGCTCTGAAAGACCGGCCATCACAGATTTATAACTGTGATGAGACTGGTTCCCAGATGGATGGCACCAGGTTCAAAGTACTGACACCCCGGGGGTCTGTGTACCAGCAAGCCCCCGGCACCCGAGACCACGTGTCCGTACTGGCCTGCTTCAATGCAGCTGGGGAGGACATTCCACCATTCATCATCTATGCTAAGAATTTTCCCGGAGGCCGGTACACCCAAGGAGGACCCCCCAATGCCCTCTATGGCAAATCTCTGGTGGGGTACATCGACGGGGAGCTGTTCCAGCGCTGGTTCGAACACTTTCTTCTCCATGCCCGGACGGAGCGCCCTCTGCTCTTGATCTTTGATGGCCACAAGTCACACCTCGTGCCAGAGGTCATTGAGGCAGCCAAGAGGGAAGATGTTATACTCCTGTGTCTTCCACCCCACTGCTCCCATGTCTTACAGCTGCTGGACGTGGGATTCTTTGGCCCTCTGGCGGACCCAGGAGCAGCAGCAGTACACAGGAGCCTGTGCCACCCTCATTCTCCTCTCCAGTGGAAGCCTCTGCATCCACCCAACCAGCTACTCCAGCACCCTCCCCATCCACTGGTGGCAGCAGGGCTGATCCAGCCTGATCTTGCAGAGGTCCTGACCCGGGTCGATCATAAGAAGAAGACCCCCAGGAGAATTCCTGTTGTGGCCCGGGTCATCACTGGAGAGGAGTATGAGAGACTCCTGCAGCAAAAAGAGGACTTGGCCAGGAAGGCCGAAGAGGCCAAAGAGCAGAGGGCACAACGGAGGAGGGCCCAGACTACCAAGGGCCCCAACGCTGACCCCGCCATGGCCTCCGGGACAACCCCCAGCTGCACAAGCAGAGCCAGTACCGCCTCCACCTTTGCCGGTGCCTCCTCCTCCTCCTCCTCACTACAGCCAGCAGGAAAAAGAGGTGATAAGCGAACTATAAATACACCACTATTATTGTTTCTAAAAATTCTAAGGTGTACAGGATAAAATGTGAAATTAATGAAAATCTAAATGTTATCAACCTGCAGGTGAAAAGAGAAAAGCTCCGGCACCGAAGACAGGTGACTTCAGCATTCAGTTAGAGATTCAGTTACTGTTTCAGGAGCTTTTAGTTTAGATCTTACCTTTTCAGTGTAGTTTTACCTTTTGCCTTATCTGAAGCTGTTCAGGATCTAAAGATTATTTCTTACAGGAAGAAAGAAAGGTAGAAAGGCGAGGCAGCCAGATGAGGGAGGGGACAGAGATGCACCCATGACACAAACCAAAGGTAGCTGTCCATTAAAAAGATGAGTTCTTAAAGACAGAGTGTTTAGTAGTAGAAAAAGTGGTTGATTGCAATCTAAATGTAATTGCAGTGAACAAAGTCTCTTAATTACACGACTCACAAAAAGGATATTTGGCTTTCGGGTGAATTTTTAGGATGAACCTAAAATGCACTCTAACCTTTACCCCCTTTTTTTGTTGGGGTATACCTGCCACTGTTGTTGGCTTTTGTTTTAATAAACAGTTTGAGATGACCATTGCATGCTTCTACTTAGATGCCCTACTTTCATCATATAATATCACTGTAGGGTGAACTTTCTACGTTTCCCATAAATTTAATCCGAAAGCCAAATATTCCTTGCTATCATTTTGTGAGTAGTGTATGATACTGTCAGCAAGGGAGCTAGTGTGTGAGTGTGTTTCTTTTATGTCAGACCTTTGTGGCAGGTGCAAGCAAGCAAATCCCCCTGGGGATGGCGCCATGGTGTCATGGGTGTACTGTCCCCTGTGTGAAGAGTAGTTCCACTGCAGCTGTGATCAGTGGAACCACTCAGAAGAGGAAGAGTTTGAGTGTCTTCGGTGCCGGAGGACCCGTGCCCGCATCATGTCCTCTCTCAAGATTAACTAATTTGTATGTGGTGTTAGTTGATATACTATATATATATATATTAATATAATATATATATAAATAAGTTTATAATTTATAATTTAATGTCATAATTATTATGTTTTACTGTTTTAATAAAGTTTTGCCTTTTAAAAAATCTAATTTTTGTTGTCAAAATAATGTTTTTACTGTTTAAAGTAAAAAAAAAACACAGCATTACATACTTTGTGTCACTGAAAATTGAACAAATATAATATATAATCATTTTACTAACAAAAAAATACTAAAAAAAAAAATTTGTAACCGGTTTAATATGCGCTTTTAAGCTGAAAGGTGAAAAAGGGAATTAGGGGACCCCCCTAGCGGTAATCGCATCTAATTAAACAAAAACTTAATTATAAATATATATAATTTAATTTCGAAATCAAGCGACTTTTGTAAAGTAATCTAGACACATAGCTCTCCTCAAAAAACGTTTACTTAGGTGAGTAAAGTGCATCCATTTATTTAATGTTCGCTGATGTGTCCGATGCAAGTGCACAAGTGGCCGAAGTAGTTCCTTCAGGTTACTTGTTCTTCTGCAGATCTCAGTGTTTCTCTTAGAGTTCTCTATATTATTAATTAGTATTGTTTGTGGAATATCTGTAAGATGATGTATTTTACCAGAAAGGACCAATATATTACTCATTTGTTGTCTCTAAAAAAAGCGCTGCTCCTGTGGCGCATTAATACAGAGACACACAGCCGGACTGTTAGACACAGCCATTCCTCACAGTGTGAAGTTCATCTGACTCCAAATCTCCACTTCATTAAACTCATTTAGAGACCTGAGTTTAAGGGCTGGCGACTTCTAAACTCTAGTAGAAATTAAAGTAAAAACTATGTTCATGTTTTGTTTTCTCTTAAAATGAAAGTCAACCAAATTCATTCATTTTATTTATTTAGATTTTATTTAAGTACATATTTCAGTTTATATTCAGCTCGTTGTGCTCGGGTCTACAGCGGGTCCGGGGAACTGACGCGGTTGACACGTGATTGCGTTTCAGTGACGTAACGAAGCTTCGGTTCCACCAATCACGTGATCTCTCTTTTGAGCGAGACTCTGAACCGCTGTTCGAGACGTGAGTCGACTCAGAGCGTCCAGCGACCGACTCTCCTTTATAGTCTTTCCTCTCAGCTCTGTCTTATTGATCTTAGGGAGCAGAGAGTTCGAGGATTACAGCAGCTGGCTGTGTAACTGTACAGTCCTCTGTCTCACTGACCGGCTGTGTTTGAGTTCACTGTGGGGGAACATGGAGACCGCGGAGGAACGAGCTCTCCAGACGCTCAGCTTGGAGCTCGTCCAGCTGGACCGGCAGTCCGAGTTCCACCGACGGAAGACGAGGCCAGAGGCAGCCCGCGACGTCTCCAACGCGGCGGTCTCAGTTCCAGCGCTACCGGAGCGGAAGACCCCGAGGTTCGTCGCCTCCACTCCCGCACCAGAGAGGGTCTGGGAGCGTCGTTCTCTCCGGGAACATCGAGAAGCTGCTGCTCCAGGACTGCCTGGCCCTTCCCAGTCCCACCAGTCCGGTTAGTTTAAGAGGATTTCCTCGATTTTATAAGCATTAATTCTGTGATTTCTCTGCTTGTATTAAACAGTAATATATCAGAGTCACTCATAGTGTTTCAGACTAACCTGCAGTATGGAGACTGTGTCTGTGTCCCCGCATGATTTATAATCGTAAAGTCAGAAAATCCTCTTTATCAACTTTATTAGAATTGATTCAGATTCATTCTGCTTTCCGACTACAAGCAGCTCCTGTATTGAATCTGGGCTGTTAAATATACGATCTCTAGCCCCTAAAAAAGTCACGGTCAGTGAAGTTCTGACTGATCAGCTCCTTAGTTCACGATGTTCCTGTGAAACTTGAGCAAAACCTAGTGAATACAGAGCTCTGAATCAAGGGCCTAGGAGTGATTTTCACTTTGGTGGGGGACATAGAATCGCTCCCACTGGAAGTTTGTGGAGGCTTTTAGCGTTCATGATGGTCTTCTGACCTCAATGTCATGTTATATAGAGCCTTTATGTACAGATACTGTAGCCAACACACTCGTAAAGGAGCCAGTCTGTTCCTCAGACAATAAATACACACCTGTGATCATGATAACCAACAGCATCACAGCTAGCTTACTGTACTTCATGAAGGAACATCTAACCCTGTGTTCAGGGGGTTTGTTGTAGACCCCGTTGGTCATCTAGGTTCTGTGTAAAGCCATTTTCATCTGGAAAATCAAGTAACATGTTGTTCTAGGTTCTTCCAGACTGTTTGAGAGCATACAGTGACTTGTTCAGTTTACAGAAAACCTTTTCACCTGTATTTGATTTTCCTCCATATACATCTCTCAGTTAATTAAAGCATTCACTAGGATGTTGTAACGTCCACCTGGTGGAGCTCAAGGTCATCTGCATCAACCCAATATTGTGATTTTGTTGAACTCCTCTTTAAAGCTCTGTGATGCATTACATACCCTGTAACAGTAGTCAGTATTGATCAGTGTCTGGTCTTGATTATCTAACCCACAGTCAGCTAAATACTGATGTGCTTTCCTGTTTCTCCTTAGATGGCGTGTGCTATGTCTGTCTCCTTCTGTTTAAAAGCCTTCTTGAACATCAGTTTGAGACTCTTGAACCTCTTCTGAAGTCTGATCAACGCGGTTAGCATGGGGCTACATGCCTCTCTTCATGGAAGTCATCTGCCATTGACTGGTCAGTCTGGGTTTGGTGTTCTGTAACACACTCTGTGTCACCATACAGGGTTCATGGAAAGAGCAATTGCTTCTTGGTTGTCTTCAGGTATTTTCACAGGTGCATATTGGTGATCACTGTTCATGGCGTTTAGTAGCTGTGAGGTACAAGCTTTCCTGAGTGGTAACAGCCAGTGCTTTAAGTACCTCATTACATGCTTGACTGCAGTCCAGTGTTGTTCTTGTCTGAGACAAATGAACTGTGACAATTTATTGGTTGTCCAACTTGGATCAGGTCTTGTACACGTTGTAACGGTTACGGCTTTGTAAGTCGTCTTGGAACTTAAAAAGAAAGAAATGCGCAGAGAACCATCCGCTAAGTGTTATTTTGTTTACTGTACCACAAACCCACTGAAAACACAACAAAACATACAAACATCCACCAGTTCTTTTAATGGTTCTTTCATACTTCGTTTTTGTACTTCAGATGTCCTAATGACCTGATTCACCTGTATTTTTTTCACCTGTACTTCTTTCCTTCAAATCCCTCTGGTTGCTCCATACACCTCTCTCCATCAATGTGTTCATGCAAGCAGGCTGTTGTAATGTCCACCTGGTGGAGCTCAAGGTCCTCTGCATCAACCCAATACTGTGATTTTGTTGAACTCCTCTTTGAAGGCTCTGTTACAGACCCTGTTACAGTAGTCAGTATTGGTCATTATCTGGTCTTCAATATCTGACACACAGTCAACTAAAGTTAGAGGTGCTTTTCTGTCTCTCTTTGAATAGTGTGTACCATGTCTTAGCTTCAGTTTGAGACTCTTGAACCTCTGCAGGAGTCTAATCACCACAGTTGGCTGTTTGTAAGGGGGGGGGTATCAAAAATCAAAATAATCAGCTGCCATTACCTGGTCAGTCTGGGTTTGGTGTTCAGTAATACACACTGTAAGAAATTTCACAAGTCTGTGTTTGAGTACTCCCCATATACATCTCACAATCAGTCGGCGTGAGTGGCTGTTGTAACCTCTATCTGGTGGAGCTGAAGGTCCTACTGTGCTGTCATCTGCATCAACCCAAAACTGATTTTGTTGAACTCCTCTTTTCAAGCTCTGTGGTACATTACAGACCCTGTAGCAGTAGTCAGTATCGGTCGTTGGTCTTCTAAAAATGGTCAGCTGACATGGTTTCCTGTCTTTCTTTGGATGGCATGTGCTATGTCTGTCTCCTTCTTGAACATCAGTTTGAGACTCTTGAACCTCTTCTGGAGTGTGATCAACATGGTCAGCTGTTAGCATGGGGGTACATGTCTCTCTAAATAGAAGTTAGACTGCTATTGTCAGTCTGGGTTTGGTGTTCTGTAACACACTCTTTAAGAAATTTTACAAGTCTGTGTTTATGGACTTTCTGTGTCTGGATAGTAGACTAAGTATGATTGACCGTTCTTGTCATACCCTACAAACATTCCCTTTAACACTGTGAGTCTAGGTTAGGCTTTCTCCCTGTCAGCATGTCATATGGAGGTTGTTTCAATCAGCTGATTAAGGCTCTGTTGTGAAGAGTTCTTTAGGTAAATTGCTGTGTAAGATGGTTAGCTTGCAGCCCATCGGTTGATTCGAGCCCCACTTGCTCTCACACTGTACATGGCATTCCACAGCACAACACTTACCCGTTTACCTCCCAAACACAAAGCTCTTAACTTTGTCCAGCTTCAGCTTAGTTGCAGGTATTGTCATAACATCTGCCACCATATCTGCTGTGGGACAGAGTTCAGTTATTTTACACTCATGGAGCGCTGATCAAATGAAGTAGTGTCTAATGTGGATGTGTCTTCATCTTTGTCGACGTACAGGGTTCATGGAAAGAGCGATTGCTTCACTGTCCATGACATTTAGTAGCTGTGTGAGGTACAAGCTTTCTTGAATAGTAACAGCCAGTGCCATGTGAGTTTATCCCTTTGTGTGTATAGTTTATCGCAATGTCCATCTGAGGATCAAGTTAATTTTTTGGAATAAAACCTACACACAACTTGAATATACTGAATATAACTGCTGAATATATATAAAAAATGGAACCATGGAAAACAGATTATCAGTATTATCCTCCTGTTTTCAGGGTGTTTGTTGTAGACACGATGGTCAGCGGAGTTCTGTGTAAAGCCATTTTTCATCATAGATAATCATGTTTCAGGTTCTTCCAGATGGTTTGAGAACATACAGTGACTTGTTCAGTTTACAGAAAACCTCTTAATCTGTTTGTCTTTCCTTTACATCCCTCTGTTTGCTCCATACACGTCTCTCCATCAATCTGTTCATGCAAGTAGGCTGTGTAACATCCACCTGGTCGAGCTGAAGGTCATCTTGCATCAACTCAAAACTGTGATTTTGTTAAACACCTTATTTAAAGCTCTGTGGTTCATAACAGACCCTGTAACAGTAGTCAGTATTGGTCAGTATCTGGTCTTTTATATCTGACACACAGTCAGCTGAATACTGAGGTGCTGTCCTGTCTCTCTTTGAATAGTGTGTACCATTTCTTCAGCATCAGTTGGAGACTCCTAAACCTCTTCCCATGAAAATAATCAGCTGCTATTACCTGGTCAGTCTGGGTTTGGTGTTCAGTAACACACAGAAATTTCTCAAGCCTGTGTTTGAGGACTTTCCCTGTGTCTGGATAGTAAACTAAGTACTATGGACTGTTCTTGTCATTCCCTACAAAGATTCCCTTTCATATTTTGAGTTTCGCTTCTTTCTGTCATGTTCGTAAGTGTAGTATACTGATCCAAATACTCTCATCTTTGAAAGGTTTGGCTTTCTCATAACCATATCTGCTGTGGGTCAGTGTAGAGTTATTTAACACTCATGGAGTGCTGATCGAATGTGGTGACTAGTGTGGACGTGTCTTCATCTTTGTCAACATACAGGGTTCATGGAAAGAGCGATTTGCTTCTTGGTCGTCTTCCAATATTTTTTAGGTGCATATTGGTGATCACTGTCCAAGGCATTTAGTAGCTGTGTGAGGTACAAGCTTTCCTGAGTGGTAACAGCCAGTGCCATGTATTTTCCTTTACATGTACACCAAGCAGAGAGTAAGAGGACAGTCTTTAGTTGGACTAAAACCGGAGCATGTTCTGCTTCGTCTGTCTTCTGTATTTGATGCCGAATCTGCATCACCGTGTGCCTGAAGTTTCAGTTGCTCTCCACTCTTCTGGTAACACAGTCCATGGTCAGCTGACCTCTTTACATGCTTGACTGCAGTCCAGTGTTGTTCAAATGAACTGCGACAATTTACTGACTGTCCAACTTGGATCAGGTCTTGTGCACGTTGTAATGGTTACGGCTTTGTAAGTCATCTTGAAACTATAAAGAAAGGAATGCAGAGAGAACCATCCACTAAGTGTTATTTTGTTTACTGCACCACAAACCCACTGAAAACACAACAAAACATACAAACATCCACCAGTTCTTTTAATGGTTCTTTCATACTTTGTCTATTGGAACAATTGAAAAACAGGAGCTGGATAGCTCTCACCAGAGTGTATCTACAACCCTCTTTTGCACACTGGATCTATAGGACCAGGTGGAATTTTGAGACTCTAAATTGCTGTTTCGATGCAGTCCTGCTTTGAAAGCTCATGACCTAATTGGACCCAGAGAGTCTAACAACTATGCCTACTTTTATAGTCTTAATATTAGCTTTGTCTTATTTACCTTGTAATCCTTGTGCTATCTGCTTCCTGTGTTACTGTACAGTACTTTTTCTCACTAACTGACGTTTGCATTTCTGTCTCTGTGTTTACCTTCGAGGAACATGGCGACCGCGGAGGAACAAGATCTCCAGACGCTCTGCATGAAGCTTGTCCTGCTTGAACAGCAGACCTAGTTGCTGTTGTAGAGGCAGTTCAAACTCCACAGATGGAAGACGAGGCAGAGGCAGCCTGGGATGCCTCCAACATGGTCTTCAAAATACCTGAGAGAGTCGTCGTCTCCGTCATTGTTGGAGTTTTTACTGTAAAACACTTACATTTTGGGCCCAAAGAGTAACACCACGGCCTCCTGTTTTCTAGGTGTCTGTGTCCTGAACGTCGCCAGGCTTCTACTGGCGCTGCGGCAGCGTGATTCCTTCAGCATCATCGTTCTCTACTATTCTCCACCTGACACAGCGAGGCCCTGAAGGAGCACTGCCGCACACTTCTGGACACCGTTCGGAAGAAGACAGACTCCAGGATCATTGGGGCAGCCTGGGGTCTGTCGTTCATTCTTAGTGAATTGGATAGTTGGCAAGTAAGTAATTTAACGTGTGTGTTTGTTTCTGTGTGTGTGTTTAATCATTTATTCTATTTACTCTACTGTCATTCCCCCTACTATAGCATGTAATGTGGAAAGGATTTCTTTGCATGTTTAAATATTGTAACACATTGCAACCATCACTGTGACCGACTCTTTAATGGCAAAATTGTGGCTCAGTTTGTCACGTCCTTGGTGAGAATTTACAGAGGCTGTCGCTGTTTAATTCTGAATGCATGGACTGCCCAAGGTTTTAGCTGTTACAGTTGCTGAGGCGGGAATGGTTGTGGTGGTGGCATTACCACAATTTATGGTTCAGTTCTATGCACAACCCAAACTTTGGGTTCTGAAGCGTAATGCTCGACAACTAAATCTAGATCATGTCACGGATGATCTGCAGACTGTGCTCAGTTCTGACCTTGACCATGTTGCTCCAACCTAGCACCAAGTTATTACTACCTGCCTCTCCTCTGTCTGAGCTACCACAAGGTTGGGTTGGTAGGGGGGTGGGGTTGTGGTCAAGGTTATTAGCCCAGGATTATAACACAGCAACCTTGTGAATTGTGATTTAACAGTTTTAGAGTGGGGCATTAGGACTTCTCCAATTTCTTTGAGCTGTATGGCGGGAGGCATGTACTTCATCCAAGTATATGATGGATAATAACTTCTATATTCTATATAACTTTTTTTGTTGATATTTGTAACAATATGGCCGAAAATTTACAATTAAACTTTTGAACTCATAAGCCAATTTTAAGAAAAGGCTTGTTCAGCACATGATTCTGAGGTGGCATGTCAAGTTTGGTGGACACGGGGCAAGGCCAATAAGCTAATTTTTACATGCTGCATCTTGAGTCTATTCTTTAATAGGCTGTCCATTGATTGTCAATTATTGTGGTCACCATCAGCCAATCTCATTAAACCATGCGTTTGACAGACTAACCTTTCACCAGTCAGGATGAAGGATGCATCAATGTAGGCATATTCTATCAACCAGTGAGTGGTTTCAAAAAGATTGGCCAATCAGGGGCCTTATGCAGGAAATTAAAATATATCGCTTAATTTTATGTAGTGCACCAGCCCTTGAACTTTGCAATTACATGTCTTTTTCAAAAATTCATTGCTTTTCTCATTGGTCAGTTCTGTAGTCCCTAACAATTTCACTGTATCAACTCTAAACTGGTCTTGACCTAACATGTAGACCTTGAGGTAAAATGGTTATCAAAACAACACTTTTGGACCATTTGTGGCACATTGACCAAATAGGAACAAGAATGGTTTTTGTGAGGATCTGGTGGAAACTGTCATGGTTTGTGTAATTTTGATCAATTCGATTTATTTAGTATGATATTCTGAGGACTCCTGCTGACTTTGGGACAGATTGTAAATTGGGACAGGTTTTGTGTTTGTGTTTTTCAAGACGTGTTTATTTTTTATTTTCTATTTTTTTCAGAGGGGTTCTCGTTTGTTTGTTTGCTGTCTAACTCCGGGCTGTTTTGGACTTCAGGTATGTGCCATTTAAAAGAACTGGTGGATTTTTGTTTGAATGTTAGGTTTTTCATTGGGTTTGTGGTGTAGTAAACCATATATAACTCTTAGTGGATGGTTCTCTTCTCACTCTTTCTTTTTTTTTTTTTTTTACCTGAAGACGAGCTACAAAGCCGTAATCGTTACAGTGTGATTGGGAATGGATTAATGGTTCTACATGTAAATAAGGGAGTGACTGCAGACAATTGACCCCCCCCCCCCCCTTCAAGCACTAGTGAGCAGTACACAATTATTTCTAATATAGGTTAATCTTAGTCTCCTGTCCATAAGACCTTTCGCTAGTACTCTTACTGCAGGAATTCTGTTCTATTTTGTTGAAGTCTTGGAGAAATGAAAAGATTGGGAATGCTGAGAAAATCTAATGATTGTAGTTCAGACACCATATGGAAGAAGACAGATGCCAGGATCTGTCTGTCTATTTATGTGCAACTCTGTGGCTGGCTGTCTTTCTGACCGTGTGTTTGCAAATATAGTTGGCTGTGTGTATGTCCATCTTGTCTCTGGCTTGTCTGTCCAACACTATTTTGGCTGTCTTTGAATCTGCAATTCTGTTGCGTTCTGTTTAAACTCTGATGGCTGACTGTCTATCCATGTGAAAGTGACTAACCGTCTGCAACTCTGCAACTCTGTTTGGCTGGCTATCCATCCATGTGCAACTGTATGATAATCCGTCTGCAACTCTGTTTTGGCTGGCTATCCATCCATGTGCAACTGTGTCTGACAATCCGTCTGCCTCTGTCTGCATGTCCATGCATATGCAGTTCAGTGGCTTGCTGTCTAACAATGTGCAACTCTATGGCTGGCTGTCTTTCTGACTGTGTGACTGTTTCTGACTGTTTGGCAGTGTGTCCATCTGCATCTCTGTCTATCTGCTCTGTCCATCTGCAACACTCTGGCTGTTTATAAATTCGTTCGTTCGTTCTGTTTAGACTCTGGCTTCAACTCTGACTGGCTGTATATCCATTTGCAACCGGTTGACTGGGTGGCTGTCCCTTTTAAACTGTGTCTGTCTGTAACTGTGTGTGGCGCTGTTTGCATCCATGTGCAACTTTGTGGCTGGCTGGCTTTATTTCCATGTGTGATTCTGTGGCTGGACTGGCTGTCCGTGTGCAACTCTGGCTGGCTCGCTGGCTGCTTACCGTTCTGCATCTCTGTCTGTCTTCATCTAAAACTCTGCAATTTGTTCTGCTAAGGCTCTGGCAGCAACTCTGGCTGTGTCTATGCATATGAAACGCTGTATTCATGTGAAACTGTCTGACTATCTATCTGCATCTCTGGCTGGCTGTATCCATCTGCAACTGTGTGGCTGTCTGCATGTCCATATGCTTGTGCAATTCAGTGGCTAACTTTCTTTCAATGTGCAACTCTGTGGCTTGCTGTCTTTCCATGTGCAGTTCTGGTTGGCTGGCTGGCTGTTTTTACGACAATGCATCTGCAACTCTGTTTGGCTGTATGTATGTCTCTCTGCAACTCTGGCTGTCCATGTACACCTGCCTGTTCATTTGCAATTCATTCTGTTTAGACTGGCTGCAACTCTGACTGGCTGTCAGTCCATATGCAACACTGTCTGGCTGTCTGTCTATGTGAAACTGTCTTCTCTGTCTAAAACTGTCTGTCTATAAATCTGTTGCTCTGAGTGCCTGATTGCTCCCCCTTTATAGGTTAACTGTGGATCCCGTCGGCTCCTTGAAGACCCACTCACCAGCGCCCTCTTTCCCTTAGGATCTGCAACTCTGGCTGGCTGGCTGGCAGTCCATCTGCAACTGTCTATGGCTGTCTGCATGTCCATGTACAACGCTCGCTGCCTGGCTATCCATGTATATCTCTGGTTGGCTGCCTGTTCTTTTGCATCTTTGGTTGTCTCTCCATTTAAAACTCTGGTTGTCTTTCTTGTCATCTGCAACTCTGTGGCTGGCTGGCATTCTGTCCTTCTGCATCTCTGGCTTTCGATCAATCTATACCTCTCTGGTTATACATCTGCAATTCATTCTGTTTAGACTCTTACGTTTTCATCATTTATGGCTTGATGTCACATTTGCAGCAGCTCTTAAAATTCACTAGTGTTTTTTTAAATAATTCTTGTTCTGCCGTGTTGTGCTATTCTGTGTTTACCAGAGGATGATGGGTTACCCTTTTGAGTCTTGGTTCCTCTCAGCGTTTTTTTTTTTTTTCTTCAACTTGTGTACGTATAAGATTTTACATGATTCTTTTTCTTCTTTATTATTATTATTATTATTATTAATTACCACAAATGTCTAAAACCCTGCTTTCACTTTGTCATTGTGTAGAGTTGTGTAGAACTCGGTCTATTGTAGAATGTCTGTAACAATGTGACACTTTTATTGTTTTTATTTTTATTTGTTTATATTTATTTATTAAGATGCATGTGATCATATGATATGAACATCTGAAAAGTCAATGGCAATGGCTGGTAAACAGTCATCCTGACTCCATCCTACGTTGACAACACAGCCTAAGGTGTGAGCGTAGCGCCGCCTTGGCAGCCTGCGATGACGCTGATACGCCACACTTTGAAACTTTTAGCTCTGAAGGACAAAGACTGTGACAGAAGAATTCCTGACTCAGCACCCTGTGAACAACCGCATTGGACTGATTGTATTGCTTCCTTCCCACCACCTACAAGATCTGACCCAGGACGCTTTGTTTCAGTTGTGGTGGAACAGAAATGGATTTGTAGGTTGGATATGCACCCAGAACAGGATTGAACTCTGGACTATTTAGAACACTTTGAGTAAAATAGCCCAGAACATTGTGCACCCTTGACCTCCAGGAATCTGGTTCCTATCCTTTTCACACACAAGGACAATGCACCACCTAATGTTTAGTTAGTCAATCATACCGATGTCTCTTATGAGTTTCTGTGTTCAAAAAAAAGTGTTTCATCCAAACTGGCTGAGCTGTTCTCACATTCAAGACTCTTATCAACACTACTTCAGGAAATGACAGCTAGTGGTTGTCCTATGTAGCTTTTACAGGAATTTTAATGGAAAATGTTTATGGACTCTGCACTGATCATATGGATTGCAGTGCTTGTGCTCGGTGGCTGCTGTATTACCCTATGCATTCGAGGCCTTATTCTCTGAGTGGTAGATATGTCTGTTTCTTTGCAAATGTATTTTGGCCACAATTCTGTCTCTATTGTATCCTTTAAGTATATTTATGTAGTCAGGACTTTCCCTGTGAACCAAGGCCTTATTTTATCTAAGATGTGTTTTAAATTGACTTGAAACCTTTTGCTGTTTTTTGTTTTTGTTTTGTTTTTTTTTGTTTACTTTTCAGCTTGCTGTGATCTGACTCCCACCCTGCCTATTGGATATCCTAACCCCTTGTTTTTTCCCCTCCTTTCTGTTTTCTCTCTCTCTTGCCACTGGCTTGCTCAAAAGAGGCTCTGACATCTCTGTAAAGCTGCTTTATTATGACATTCGTTGTGAAAAGTGTTTTATAAATAAACTTAAATCAATTTTTTTAAATGCTTTTTTCATTTTATCAATATTATTTTTCAATGTTTCAATATCACCCTCTTTTCTTTTTTATTACTTGTTGACACTTTGAACATAGAGCCGAGTGATGACGCCAACTACTTGAACTTTCCTGCTTTAGAAAAACTGGGTCTGTTTTAATCTCGTAAATCATATACTGTTCTATATTCCGAAAGCAGTGTGTGCAGTCTTTAATCCTTTGTTTTCCACATATAATAATAATAATAATAATACATTTAACATTTGCTGTTACTATACTTTAAATCATTACTTATGTTATTATAGTAGTCTAGTGGTTATAGATTTAGTCTCTTTGTATGCCAGGCTATGTAGAAGACCCCTTATCTCGTGTTTGTTATATCCTCTCTGTAATCTTCTCATCCTGAACTGAATTTAGAGCATCTATTAACCAATGATTCTGAAAAACCTCTAAAGTAAGCTTTAAAATACTTCGAAATCGACTCCAAAGTCGAAGGTGGGATGAGAAGAACCAGATCTCAAAACAAAAAATGTGAAAAAACTGGATGTAGTTCAGTTCATGACAGTCATGAAAAGGGAGAATGATGGTCTGTAAACAGAAGAATTGATAAATCTGTAAATCCTCACTTCAAGTGTATGTTTAAATGCACTGGAACTAAAGAAACAAACTGTAGCTGGTCTCTGTGGCCTAGACCTTGCAAAGGCTCATGGGAGGGTGCAGGCAGATTGCTTCTCCAAGGTCAAGTAAGGGTTCCGGAGATCAGGAGATAAGAACTAATAAACTGCATTTTAAAATTGCCATTATATTTAATATATGCCGGAGTTGATCGTTTAGACACAACTGTCTATTAA
Source organism: Salminus brasiliensis (assembly GCF_030463535.1). Lineage (NCBI taxonomy): Eukaryota > Metazoa > Chordata > Actinopteri > Characiformes > Bryconidae > Salminus > Salminus brasiliensis. The sequence goes on along the minus strand of NC_132894.1, from coordinate 18,976,920 downwards.
ACGTCTGAATTAAACATCCCATAATGTTGTGTATTAATAGTCTTCAAATGCTGCGATGGAGTTTCAGTTCATAGTTTATAAAATCTAGATTTTAAAATCAAATTGAGGAAAACAACTTTTTTTGGGTCATTTATCATATTTTTCACATTTATCAAATCAAATTTTCTCATGTTTTCCTTCATGTTAATAAAGTTTTAATAATGTTTTAGGAAGTCAGTGTGTTTTAACTCCTTATCCTTTGATCTGGATCTGGATTCTCGTTGGGAAATGAGGACTGTTTACTCTCATTATGGAACTTGTAAAGGTGAAGGTCACTTTAGGTCAGTCTGAAACCACGGTAAGGTCATTTTGTTCCAGGCCTCCTCATACTGTGGTTATTAGCACCACAAAACGGAGACAGTTCAGGAGACATAAGTAGACAATTCAGTCCAGTTTCACAGCGATTACACAGATTCAGGATGAAAAGCGACACAGCAGCGCCACCTACAGGTCACATATCATATCTGCAGCAGTAGCTCCAGTCATAGACTGAGAAGAAGAAGCCAACGATCATTTCCTCACTTATTAACGAGGCTAATTCTCATCTTACTGTATTTTAGCACATTAAATATGTAAATATTACCAGTGTTATTATTGTTAATAAATAATGACAACCACAGTAATAATTTTCTTTATGTATTACAAATGTGATGTTTTCATGATACAGTTGTTTTCAGCAATGATGATAAATAATTTATTAGTGACTGTCAGGCCTGGTCAGATGTGGCAGTGAACACAAGGAAACACTTGCAAAAGTAAACAGAAACAACAAAGCAAAGCACAACCGGGGGAACAGCAATCTATTGGACAAAACCAGAAAGCAAAATCAAAACCTGACAACTCAAACTGGACAGAGGCTGTAACAGAGCTAATTCACAGCAACGAGAATCCACAATCATGTGGATATGACTTTACAAAATGAAAAAAGTACATGAAGCCACACCGAACACTACATTAAGGTTGTGATACTGCTTCCTGCACTGTTCATTTCATTTAGAACAGGCAGGCATGACTACCTGCACATCAAATAAATGAGGTAGAATAACTAAAATGATCATCTGCGAATGGTCTACCAGCAGTGGCAAAAATCCCAGTCCCAGAAAATACTCTGACAGGGACCGCCAGCATTTATCACAGCTCGTGACTGAAGATCACTTTGCTTCCAGATAAGAATTGCTTCTTAAAGTCAACGCAGGCCCTTTAAAACCCACTTCTGGGAAAACACTCTGAAGGGACCTTTGCTCACTTGTGCTCAACAATGGTGAGAATTTCCTGTTGACTGGAATTTAACCACTGCTGGTAGACTCGTACGACCATCTGCTTCCATACACCTGCAAATGTTACTTTATCCTATACGCTATGGCCTTCGGTACACCTAAATGCAATCACTCTTTTAACCAATCATCCTGTTGCACACCCCCAGGTATTTATAGCCCAATCATCCTCATGAAACTCCATCTGCAGAAACTTAAAATTACCACCATCTTAAACACACAAAGTGGGTTTTTTTCCATAAAGAAAACTAAATGTTAATATTGTCAGATTGGCAGACTATTATTCATTTTAAAGAGCAATGGTTTTTATTAATTTATTAATTGGGGCATATTTTACATTCTCAACAGCTATAAACAATATATTTGTGAGAAAGCAGGCCCATATTTACAGACATGTGGAAGTGCTTTTAGAGTCAGGACAACTAGACAAGAATGCAGTTTCGCAAAAGGACACTGACATCTCCCCCTTCAATATCTGCTCAGGCATCAAACAGTGAAAGGTGGACACTGAATAATGTGGTGGTGTGGTTTGGCCTTTAACTCAGTCTTGGCTCAACAGATCAGGAGACTTAGAGTTTATTTGTGAAAGACAGTAACATTTACATTTACATTTACATTTATGGCATTTAGCAGACGCTCTTAACCAGAGCGACTTACAAAGTGCTTTGCTATTTACCCAAGAAAAGCCTTAGCTAGTTAGAATAGACCAATAATACAAAAGATACCTCCAAGCTTAGACATTACTAAACACAATACAATAAGGCGACCATAGAACTATTCATCCAAGTACTCTCTGAAGAGGTGGGTCTTCAGTCTGCGTTTGAAGACAGCGAGCGACTCGGCCGTTCGGACACCCAGGGGCAGCTCGTTCCACCACTTTGGTGCCAGGACAGAAAAAAGCCTGGACGCTTGTCTTCCGCGGATTTTGAGGGATGGGGGGTCGAGCCGAGCCGTACTTGAAGCTCGAAGGGCGCTTGGTGCAGATCGGCTTTTGACCATTGCCATCAGATACGGAGGGGCTGGTCCGTTCTTGGCTTTGTAGGCCAGCGTCAGGGTTTTAAATCTGATGTGGGCAGCTACTGGAAGCCAGTGGAGAGAATGCAGCAGTGGAGTGACATGGCTATATTTTGGGACATTGAAGACGACCCGTGCCGCTGCATTCTGGATGAGTTGCAGGGGCCTGATGGTGCGCAGAGGGAGACCAGCCAGAAGAGAGTTGCAGTAGTCAAGTCTGGAAGTGACGAGAGACTGAACAAGCACCTGGGCGGCCTCTCTAGAGAGGAAGGGTCGAAAGGGTCGAATTCTCCGGATGTTGTACAGAAGAAATCTGCAGGACCGAGTTACGTTTGCAACATGACATGAGAACGATAACTGATCATCCATGACTACACCAAGGCTTCGGGCTTCAGTAGAGGGAGTGACCAGTGAGTTCTCGAAGGTGATGGCAAGATCGTTTCTTGGTCCAGCAGTTCCCGGGATGTACAGCAGCTCCGTCTTGCTGGGGTTGAGTTTAAGGTGGTGAGCCGCCATCCAAGACGAGACGTCGGCGAGGCATGCTGAGATACGGGCAGAAACCTGTGTGGGAAAGAGAGCATGAGTTGAGTGTCGTCGGCGTAACAGTGGTAAGAGAATCCATGAGAGGATATCACTTTACCAAGAGAGTGAGTGTACAGTGAGAAAAGAAGAGGACCAAGAACTGAGCCTTGTGGAACGCCAGTGGAGAGACTACAAGGAGCGGACGTGTCGCCCTGCCACGTTACCTGGTATGAGCGTCCCTGCAGGTATGATGCAAACCATTGCCATGCAGAGCCGGTAATTCCAAGACCGGCAAGGATAGACAGGAGGATCTTGTGGTCCACTGTGTCAAAAGCTGCGGAGAGGTCAAGAAGGATCAGAACCGAGGACAGTCTGGCAGCTTTAGCTGCATGGAGCTTCTCTGTAACTGCAATGAGAGCAGTTTCAGTAGAGTGTGCAGCTTTGAAGCCAGACTGGTTTGGGTCCTGAAGATTGTTCAGAGTGAGAAAGAGAGACAGTTGGTTGTAGACGGAACATTCGAGAATCTTTGAGAGGAAAGAGAGAAGAGAGATAGGTCTGTAGTTGCCGATGTCCAAGCTGCCCAGAGTTGGTTTCTTTAGGATGGGCACGACTCTGGCAGACTTGAAGGCTGATGGTACCTGACCTGATGACAAAGAGCTGTTTATGATAGAGGAGATGAAGGGGAGGAGGTTTGGAGCGATTGTTTGGAACAGAGGGGATGGAACAGGGTCTAGTGGACAGGTGGTAGGATTATTGGAGGAGAGAAGATGTAGGAGGTCATCTGTGGAAAGAGGAGAGAAGCAGGTCAGAGAAGAGGGAGGAGGAGGGCAGTGTCTAGAGAGGGGGGTAGAGGCAGGGGGGAAGGATCGGCGGATCTTGTCAACCTTTTCTTCAAAGAAGGAGACAAAATCATCTGCAGACAGGGTAGTGGGGGAGTAGGAGGGTTCAGGAGAGAGGAGAAGATGGTGAATAGTTTGCGTGGGTCAGATGCAGAGGATTCCAATTTCCCCCTGTAGTAAGATGCTTTAGCGGCAGCAACTTCCGTTCTAAACCTGGAGAGAAGAGACTGATAGGAGTGGAGGTCGGAGTCGTGTTGTGACTTCCGCCACTTCCGTAACCTTGCTGAGAAACTGGTTCCAAGCCCTGAAAAGACTTTTTGGATTCCCTCAAAACTGTATCTCATCTCTTTGGGGTCTTCAATGTTAAGGACATAAAAAAGCTGCACAATAACAGATGTAAGAACTCATGGCTCATTACACTGACCCAAGGTAATTTGTAGGGGAATAGGGTGAGTGTAAAACTAGTGCCACAGCACCATTTAAGCTGAAGTAGAGAACAGAACAGCCTTTATAAAGACAAAGAAGCAGCTGGACATTCATCAGTAGCTGTGATAAAGACCTTGAATGACTGCATAATTAAAATAAGAAAATATTTAAATTTATCAAGCAGGTCTTTAGGACAGTATTTGCATGCACCTCTCTTAAGAATAGTGGAAGACCTTTCAGTGCAGCAGTGTTTTGGAGCATCACAATTTCCAAGCTCTGTGTAATAAAAAACAAACAAAAACATCTACAAACACATAAGAACACATTTCTACTACATTTCTAACATTTTCGTAATATGCATGACGGCAGTCTCACTCGCTATAAAAGCCCAAAGAACTACTTGTTTACAGCAATCAGGTACAGTTAGGTTAAGCCAAACACCTGTTCATCAAGCTCATCAAGAAGCTTCTGTATATTCTCTGCAAATGCTTGCCTTCCTATCCTGTACAGTTTAAGCAGTTTTGGTGCATACATGTCCAATAGACAGTAAAACTGCCTCTTCAGCTTGACTGCTGCTATCCTTTCAAACTCAGTGCATAACTAAGAGAGACACAAAAAAGGAGAACAGTAAGAGAGAGCACATTAAATCCTGCTAGTAAGAATGACGGGAACTCCCATATCACTCATCTCAACTCGCGCCAAGTAACAATACAATTTGAAATAACACCCCAGAATAAAATAGAAACTGTGATAAAAGCAAAGCCAGGCCACTACTAGCTTACGTTATTTAGCTGGCTACTTGGCTCCGTGTGGCCGCTACAGTCAATATAATTCATGTTAAATTAACAAAACGCAACGTCATATTCACATCAAATTATTTATGACATTTCGATACCTACTTCTGTCTTGAGCCAAACAATCCAAACGACATCTCCGGTTCAAATTCAAACCACGGCAAACAAAACCGTCCTTCCCTTGTTCTGATAAAATTTTGTATATTATTAGAATGGAAAATAAACAGCAATACACTGAAGAAAAAAAAAACACAATATAAGAACAGTTGTGCAGAATGCAGAATAAACACAAATACAGTTTTTTACAGTTTTTTGAACAAATAAACACAAATACAGTTTTTTTTCAGAACAGTAAAAAATAGGTTTGGAATAACTGTAAACAGAAATACAGAAATGTAGAATTATTATTCATTATTAGAATGCAAAACAAATACAAATACAGTAAAAAAGCCACTCTATTAGAATAATGTGTTTGACGAGCAAATGAACATTTCATGACAATATTTTTCTAATCCGATGTTCAGGTAACAAAAGCTACATAAACCAGCATAAACACTCATGTGCATGATCTATGTTCAGACAGCAGTCCTGTCAGAAACTGAGCAATGTTGAATTGGGAAACTGTAGAGGACTATTATAAACGGCTCCTAAGATTGAGGCCTTCTAAAATTCTGTAAAATTAATTTACCTTCTCAATTAAAAAAGTAACTGATAAGTTCTGCTAGTGACTAAACCTTATTATACTGAACAAACTAGTATGTTTTAACCAACTGACCCCACTAATAACTACTGAATAAAACTAGTAACTTTAGTAACTTTAACAGAAACTGTAACAGGACAGAAAAATAAGATCTAGCTCAAACTAAGCCAATGTTCACTATGTGCTTGTTCAGTTGATGAACACTTAAATTGTGCAAACTTAAAAAGTCTGCTGTAATTTAAACAATTAGGCATTCTTGATTCAGCTGTTACATTCTGGGTGGCTAATCAATCAACCAATCAACCTTTGTTTCCACTCTGAAAATACAGAGTTTTTACAATAGACGAGGATTGAAAAAGAAAAATATCTTTTATTTGATATATTTGATCTAAAAGGAACGAAGGTAAATGAATAAATTTAAAACATAAAAAAGAAATTCAAGATAATAGAAGATTAAGAATAAATGATATGATAAAATGAATAAATCAATATTTAATTATTAAGGTATTAAAATATGAATTCATATTAAGATATTAAGAAAAACAATATTAAGAAAAGATTAATAAACTAAACTGACACAAAAAAAACAGAATATGGAGATAAAATATAAAATGTGACAGTACAAGTCAACTTTCAAATACATTATTTGGTTACAAATGAAATAATTTAGTATCCATAGCAAGCACTTGGCTGCTTTTCTGGAGGAACTGTCTCTCCTCTAGATCTGAATCGGGTCACTGGAGCTCGCCGCTTGCCGCTAACCCTTGTGTAAAATCCTGACTCCTGACCTGGAGCTTGGAGGAATCACTGTCTCCGTGTTCAGCTTGTTTTTCCTCTTTCTGTCTCTTTCTAGCGCTTATTTTTAATAGATCTGTTTAGTGATTTACTGCGTCGTACGTTTACTAACTGCTGTTAGATCGTGTTTACAGTCCACAGGTTTATCAGAACTGAACAAAAAGCGGAGCAGCAGTTTTACCTACAACGACGTTTATTTCAGTGCCCAAATCAACTGCAGGCGGGAAGTTTCTACTTTATTAAGGCTGTTTCTGGACTTTTTGAGTGTGAGAAGTGTGGCATGTTTAGTCTAGACCCTTTTTCCTCCTCTAGTGATGATGATAGTGTTTGTACTAAATGGGAGCTAGTAGCTCTGTGGGGGAAAAGTGGAGCAGTTAGAGGTGGAGCATCATGGCTTTACTACAGGATAGAGAGCAGGAGTCCTGGCAGCCCCGGATGCCTTAGGGAGAGCCAGCACCCCCCCCTTCCGGCGTTAGAGCCCTCATAGCGGGGCGAATGGGTGACGTCTCGGCGGCATAAACGGAAAGCTAGGGCTAATGCTAGCGCTAAGGCCGAAGCTAGCCCACCGGAACACCGCGCTCCCCCCCAATTCGTGTGTCAATTAGCTTTGCCCCGCTCAGCGAAACACCCGCTGAGGAGCCTGTTCACAGTGCTCTGGTCAGAGGAGACTCTACTGTTCCACACGTGAAGAGAGCTCGTCCTTTAGGGGCTCCAGCAGTAACCGTTAGCTGTTTACTGGGAGCCAGAGCACCGGACATTAGCGGCTACCTTAAGCGGCAGCAAACAGGAGCTATTCGAGGACAGTTATTGTTAAAATGTCTCTCTTCAGTCACTTCGCGCATTCGTTGAATGTGTGGAGGAAATCAGAGTCGAAGTTCTTCTCAAAACACCAAGTTTATTCCAAACAGAAAACTTTCTGGAGATGTCAAGTCACCGCGCAGTGAGATGAGATCCAAAGTATGCAAATAACACCATCCATTATATACCAGAGGACCCCGCCTTGGCTTCAATTCCAGACCTTATACGGAGTTATTTGTCTCTCTTGTAATATTTTAACATGTTTTCTACATGTATTCGCGACTGTCTATGTATGTGCGGCGCGTATCTGCCTGCGGCCAAGATGCTTCCTCTTTTGCTTACCCGCAACTGCTAGCTATATTCTGCAAACCCAGTTCCTCCATCTGACTCCAGTGTGTTAACCTGTCATATGAACTTATGTCTTTTTGTTAGTTTCATGCTCTTAATGCTTAATGCTTACTCTTACTGCTTAGTACTGACTATCTTAATGCTTACTCTTACTGCTTAGTACTGACTATCTTAATGCTTAATGCTTACTCTTACTGCTTAGTACTGACTATCTTAATGCTTAATGCTTACTCTTACTGCTTAGTACTGACTATCTTAATGCTTAATGCTTCCTCTTACTGCTTAGTACTGACTATCTTAATGCTTAATGCTTACTCTTAATGCTTAATGTTTAATATTCCCATTTCAACATTATTCATGTAGGGGCCAACAAAATTTGTCTGCGGCAGTCAGAAGTAAGTAAGGATAACATTAAAGAGGTGGTTAAACTGGCCCAGATGATGTCCGACGCCGTAATTTGCTCTGGCCCCATCCCAATGAGTCTTACAGCCGACTCACATCGCTAAATCACTGGATGTCCAAGGGGTGTTCGGAAAATCATGTGGGCTTCACAGATAATTGGTTAATTGGCAAGCCTAGTTTTTTTTTTTTTATAGGTAGGCGTCTACCCCACAGGTGCTGCCCTACTTTCGTGCAGCATAGCGCATAGTCTGCTAGTTAGTTCGGCAGAGTAGTGTAAAGTTCCTAGTAAATTAATAAGTTAGTTCCTAGTTCCTAAAGTTAGGGCAGAGTTCCAAGTTCTAAATTCCATGTTCCAAGTTCCAAGTTCAGATTTCTAAGTTCCGAGTTCTAAATTCGGAGTTCCAAATTCGAATTCCGAGTTCCAAGTTCCGAGTTCCAGGTTCCGAGTTCTAAGTTCTAAGTTCCAAGTTCTAAGTTCCGAGTTCTGAGTTCCGAGTTCTAAATTCGGAGTTCCAAATTCTGAATTCCGAGTTCTGAATTCCGAGTTCTGAATTCCGAGTTCTAAATTCTGAGTTCTAAATTCTGAGTTCTAAGTTCCAAATTCCAAGTTTCAAAATCTGAGTTCTAAGTTCTGAGTTCTAAATTTCGAGTTATAAGTTCAGAGTTCCGAGTTCTAAATTCCGAGTTCCAAATTCCGAGTTCCATATTCCGAATTCTGAGTTTCGAGTGTTTAATTTCATGTTCCCAGTTTTAAATTCCGAGTTCTAAATTCATAGATCCAAGTTCCATGTTCCGAGTTCCGAATTCTAACTTCCATGTTATGTTTTCTGAGTTCCAAGTTCTAAATTCCAAGTTCCGAATTCCAAGTTCTATATTCCGAGTTCTGAATTCAGAGTTTCGAGTTCTCAACTCCGAGGTCTAAATTCAGAGTTCCAAATTCTAAATTCCATGTTCCGAATTCGAGTTCCAAGTGTTAAATTCTGAATTCTGAATTCTAAATTCAGAGTTCCAAGTTCTAAATTCCGAGTTCCGAATGTCAAATTCTAAATTCCATATTCTGAGTTTTGAGTTTTGAATTCCGAGTTCCGATATCCGAGTTCCTAGTTCTAAATTCCATGTTCCGAATTCCGAGTTCCGAGTGTTAAATTCCGAGTTCCGAGTTCTAAATTCCAAGTTCTGAATTCTGAGTTCTAAATTCTGAGTTCCGAATTCCGAGTTCCAAGTTCAAAATTCCAAATTCTAGATTCCAATTTCTATATTCCGAGTTCTGCATTCCGAGTTTGAAGTTCTAAATTCTGAGGTCCAAATTCCGAGTTCCAAATTCCGAGTTCCGTATTCTGAGTTCGGAGTTCTAAATTCCAAGTTCTGAATTCCGATTTCCGAATTCTGAGTTCCAAATTCCAAGTTCCGAGTTCTTAATTCTGAGGTCTAAATTCCAAGTTCTAATTTTCGAGTTCTAAAATCCGAGTTCCAAATTCCAAGTTCCAATTTTCGAGTTCTAAAATCCGAGTTCTGAGTTCCGAGTTCTAAATTCCAAGTTCCGAATTCCGAGTTACGAGTTCAAACTTTCGATTTCTAAATTCCGATTTCTGAATTCCGAGTTCTTAATTCTGAGGTCTAAATTCTGAGTTCCGAATTCCGAGTGTTAAATTCTGAATTCTGAATTTCGAGTTCCAAATTCCGTGTTCCGTATTCAGAGTTCCGAGTTCTAAATTCCGAGTTCTAAATTCTGATTTCCAAATTCCGAGATCCCAATTCCGAGTTTCTAGTTCCCAATTCCGAGTTTCCAATTCCGAGTTCCGTATTCCGATTTCTGAGTTCCAAATTCTAAATTCCATGTTCCGAGTTCTGAATTCCGAGTTCTGAATTCCAAGTTCCGAATTCCGCGTTCCAATTTCCGCGTTCCGTTTTCCAAGTTCCTAATTCCGAGTTCATAAATCCATGTTCCGAATTCCGAGTTCCAAGTTCTGAATTCCAAGTTCTGAATTCCAAGTTCTGAATTCCGAGTTCTAAATTCCGAGTTCTAAATTCCGAGTTCCTAGTTCTAAATTCCAAGTTCCGAATTCCAGATTCCGAGTACTGATTTCTGAGTTCCAAATTCTAAATTCCATGTTCTGAGTTCTGAATTCCCAGTTCCGAATTCCAAGTTCCAAATTCCGAGTTCCGAATTCCGAGTTCCCAGTTCTTAATTCTGAATTCAAAGATCCAAGTTCCAAGTTCTAAATTCCAAGTTCCGATTGCTAAATTCCGAATTCCGAGTTCCTAATTCCGCGTTCAGAAATCCGAATTCCGTCTTCCGAATTCTGAGTTCCAAGTTCTAAATTCCGAGTTCTTCATTCCGAGTTCCAAATTCAAAGTTCTGAATTCTGATTTCCGAATTCCGAGTTCCGAATTGTAAATTCCAAGTTCCCTATTTTGAGTTCTAAATTCCGATTTCTGAATTCCGAGTTCTTAATTCTGAGGTCTAAATTCTGAGTTCCGAATTCCGAGTGTTAAATTCTGAATTCTGAATTTCGAGTTCCAAATTCCGTGTTCCGTATTCAGAGTTCCGAGTTCTAAATTCCGAGTTCTAAATTCTGATTTCCAAATTCCGAGATCCCAATTCCGAGTTTCTAGTTCCCAATTCCGAGTTTCCAATTCCGAGTTCCGTATTCCGATTTCTGAGTTCCAAATTCTAAATTCCATGTTCCGAGTTCTGAATTCCGAGTTCTGAATTCCAAGTTCCGAATTCCGCGTTCCAATTTCCGCGTTCCGTTTTCCAAGTTCCTAATTCCGAGTTCATAAATCCATGTTCCGAATTCCGAGTTCCAAGTTCTGAATTCCAAGTTCTGAATTCCAAGTTCTGAATTCCGAGTTCTAAATTCCGAGTTCTAAATTCCGAGTTCCTAGTTCTAAATTCCAAGTTCCGAATTCCAGATTCCGAGTACTGATTTCTGAGTTCCAAATTCTAAATTCCATGTTCTGAGTTCTGAATTCCCAGTTCCGAATTCCAAGTTCCAAATTCCGAGTTCCGAATTCCGAGTTCCCAGTTCTTAATTCTGAATTCAAAGATCCAAGTTCCGAGTTCTAAATTCCAAGTTCCGATTGCTAAATTCCGAATTCCGAGTTCCTAATTCCGCGTTCAGAAATCCGAATTCCGTCTTCCGAATTCTGAGTTCCAAGTTCTAAATTCCGAGTTCTTCATTCCGAGTTCCAAATTCAAAGTTCTGAATTCTGATTTCCGAATTCCGAGTTCCGAATTGTAAATTCCAAGTTCCCTATTTTGAGTTCTAAATTCCGTATTCCAATTTACAAATTGCTAAAAATTTAAAATTTACATGTTCTGAGTTCCGAGTTATATATTCAGAGTTCCGAGTGATAAATTCCGAGTTTCTAATTTCAATGTTATAAATTCTGAGTTCCGAATTCCGAGTTCCAAGTTCTAAATTCCAAATTCCGAGTTCCAAATTCTAAATTCCGAGTTCCGAAATCCGAGTTCCAAATTCTAAATTTCATGTTCCGAGTTCTGAATTCCAAGTTTTGAATTCCAAGTTCTAAATTCCGAGTTCTGAATTCCGAGTACTAAATTCCAAATTTCGAGTTCCAAATTCCAATTTCTAAATTCCGAGTTCTAAATTCCGCTTTCCGAATTCCGCGTTCTGAGTTCTATGTTCCGAGTTCCGCCTTCCGAATTCCAAATTCCAAATTCTGAGTTTTAAATTTCAAGTTATAAATTCAGAGTTCTAAATTTCGAATTCCGAGTTCCAAACTCTGAATTCCGAGTTCCGAGTTCTAAATTCGAAGTTTCAAATTCCGAGTTCCAAATTTTGAATTCTGAATTCTAAATTCCGAGTTCCGAATTCTGAGTTCTAAGTTCTTATTTCTGTATATCAAGCTCCTGTTCTGAATTCCAAATCCTAATTTGGAGTTCTAAGGTCCGAGTTCCAAGTTCTAAGTTCCAAGTTCTGAGTTCCGAATTCCGAGTTCTAAATTCCGAGTTCCAAATTCCGAGTTCCAAATTCCGAATTCGGAACTCGGAATTTAGATATTGGAATTTAGAACTCGGAATTCGGAACTTAGAACTCAGAACCTGAGCTCCAAATTCCGAATTCTAAATTCCAAGTTCTGAGTTCCGAGTTGTAAATTCCGAGTTCTGAATTCCGAGATCCAAATTCCGAATTCTGAGCTCTAAATTCCAAGTTCCGAGTTCCAAATTCTAAATTCCGAGTGGTGAGATCTAAATTCTGAGTTCCGAATTCCAAGTTCTAAATTCCAAGTTTTAAATTCCAAGTTCTTATTCTAAATACCAAATTCCAGATTCTTATCTCCGAATTCCAAGTTCCAAGTGCCGAGTTCTTAATTCCGAGTTCCAAGTTTTAAATTCCGAGTTCTAAGTTCTGAGTTCTAAGTTCCGAATTCCGAGTTCTAAATTCTGATATCTAAATTCCGAGTTCCGAATTCCGAGAGCCAAGTACCAAATTCCGAGTTCCGAGTTTTAAATTCCGATTTCCGAATTCCGACTTCCGAATTCCGAGTTCGAAATTCCGACTTCCAAATTCCGAATCTCTAAATTCCGAGTTTTCAGTTCCGAATTCCAAATTACGATTTCTAAATTCCAAATATTCTGAATTCCAAATATCGAATTCTAAATTCTGAGTTCTAAGTTCTGAGTTCCGAATTCTGAGTTCTAAATTCCGTGTTCTAAATTACGATTTCTAAATTCCAAATATTCTGAATTCCAAATATCGAATTCTAAATTCTGAGTTCTAAGTTCTGAGTTCCGAATTCCGAGTTCTAAATTCCGTATTCCAACCTCCAACGTCCGAATTCCGAGTTCTAAATTCCGAATTCTAAATTCTAAGTTCTGAATTCCAAATTCTGATCTCAGAGTTCCGAATTCTGAGTTCCAAATTCCTAGTTCCAAATTCCTAGTTCCGAATTCTGATTTCTGAATTCCGAATTCTGAATTCCAAATTCCGAGTTCCAAATTCGCCACTCCACTCTCTCGGAACTCTGAATTTAGAACTCAAACTCGGTGCCTCAAAATTCCGAGTTCTAAATTCCGAGTTCCAAGTTCCAAATTCCGAATTCCGAGTACCGAATTCCGAGTACCGAATTCCGAGTTCTAATTTCCAAGATCTAAATTACGAGTTCCGTGTGTCAAGTTTAAAGTTCCAAATTCCGAATTCCGACTTCCGAATTCCAAGTTCTAAATTCCAAGTTCTTATTCTAAATACCAAATTCCAGATTCTTATCTCCGAATTCCAAGTTCCAAGTGCCGAGTTCTTAATTCCGAGTTCCAAGTTCTAAATTCCGAGTTCTAAGTTCTGAGTTCTAAGTTCCGAATTCCGAGTTCTAAATTCTGATATCTAAATTCCGAGTTCCGAATTCCGAGAGCCAAGTACCAAATTCCGAGTTCCGAGTTTTAAATTCCGATTTCCGAATTCCGACTTCCGAATTCCGAGTTCGAAATTCCGACTTCCGAATTCCGAATCTCTAAATTCCGAGTTTTCAGTTCCGAATTCCAAATTACGATTTCTAAATTCCAAATATTCTGAATTCCAAATATCGAGTTCTAAATTCCGAATTCTAAATTCTAAGTTCTGAATTCCAAATTCTGATCTCAGAGTTCCGAATTCTGAGTTCCAAATTCCTAGTTCCAAATTCCTAGTTCCGAATTCTGAGTTCTGAATTCCGAATTCTGAATTCCAAATTCCGAGTTCCAAATTCGCCACTCCACTCTCTCGGAACTCTGAATTTAGAACTCAAACTCGGTGCCTCAAAATTCCGAGTTCTAAATTCCGAGTTCCAAGTTCCAAATTCCGAATTCCGAGTACCGAATTCCGAGTACCGAATTCCGAGTTCTAATTTCCAAGATCTAAATTACGAGTTCCGTGTGTCAAGTTTAAAGTTCCAAATTCCGAATTCCGACTTCCGAATTCCAAGTTCTAAATTCCAAGTTTTAAATTCCAAGTTCTTATTCTAAATACCAAATTCCAGATTCTTATCTCCGAATTCCAAGTTCCAAGTGCCGAGTTCTTAATTCCGAGTTCCAAGTTCTAAATTCCGAGTTCTAAGTTCTGAGTTCTAAGTTCCGAATTCCGAGTTCTAAATTCTGATATCTAAATTCCGAGTTCCGAATTCCGAGAGCCAAGTACCAAATTCCGAGTTCCGAGTTTTAAATTCCGATTTCCGAATTCCGACTTCCGAATTCCGAGTTCGAAATTCCGACTTCCAAATTCCGAATCTCTAAATTCCGAGTTTTCAGTTCCGAATTCCAAATTACGATTTCTAAATTCCAAATATTCTGAATTCCAAATATCGAATTCTAAATTCTGAGTTCTAAGTTCTGAGTTCCGAATTCTGAGTTCTAAATTCCGTGTTCTAAATTACGATTTCTAAATTCCAAATATTCTGAATTCCAAATATCGAATTCTAAATTCTGAGTTCTAAGTTCTGAGTTCCGAATTCCGAGTTCTAAATTCCGTATTCCAACCTCCAACGTCCGAATTCCGAGTTCTAAATTCCGAATTCTAAATTCTAAGTTCTGAATTCCAAATTCTGATCTCAGAGTTCCGAATTCTGAGTTCCAAATTCCTAGTTCCAAATTCCTAGTTCCGAATTCTGATTTCTGAATTCCGAATTCTGAATTCCAAATTCCGAGTTCCAAATTCGCCACTCCACTCTCTCGGAACTCTGAATTTAGAACTCAAACTCGGTGCCTCAAAATTCCGAGTTCTAAATTCCGAGTTCCAAGTTCCAAATTCCGAATTCCGAGTACCGAATTCCGAGTACCGAATTCCGAGTTCTAATTTCCAAGATCTAAATTACGAGTTCCGTGTGTCAAGTTTAAAGTTCCAAATTCCGAATTCCGACTTCCGAATTCCAAGTTCTAAATTCCAAGTTCTTATTCTAAATACCAAATTCCAGATTCTTATCTCCGAATTCCAAGTTCCAAGTGCCGAGTTCTTAATTCCGAGTTCCAAGTTCTAAATTCCGAGTTCTAAGTTCTGAGTTCTAAGTTCCGAATTCCGAGTTCTAAATTCTGATATCTAAATTCCGAGTTCCGAATTCCGAGAGCCAAGTACCAAATTCCGAGTTCCGAGTTTTAAATTCCGATTTCCGAATTCCGACTTCCGAATTCCGAGTTCGAAATTCCGACTTCCGAATTCCGAATCTCTAAATTCCGAGTTTTCAGTTCCGAATTCCAAATTACGATTTCTAAATTCCAAATATTCTGAATTCCAAATATCGAGTTCTAAATTCCGAATTCTAAATTCTAAGTTCTGAATTCCAAATTCTGATCTCAGAGTTCCGAATTCTGAGTTCCAAATTCCTAGTTCCAAATTCCTAGTTCCGAATTCTGAGTTCTGAATTCCGAATTCTGAATTCCAAATTCCGAGTTCCAAATTCGCCACTCCACTCTCTCGGAACTCTGAATTTAGAACTCAAACTCGGTGCCTCAAAATTCCGAGTTCTAAATTCCGAGTTCCAAGTTCCAAATTCCGAATTCCGAGTACCGAATTCCGAGTACCGAATTCCGAGTTCTAATTTCCAAGATCTAAATTACGAGTTCCGTGTGTCAAGTTTAAAGTTCCAAATTCCGAATTCCGACTTCCGAATTCCAAGTTCTAAATTCCAAGTTTTAAATTCCAAGTTCTTATTCTAAATACCAAATTCCAGATTCTTATCTCCGAATTCCAAGTTCCAAGTGCCGAGTTCTTAATTCCGAGTTCCAAGTTCTAAATTCCGAGTTCTAAGTTCTGAGTTCTAAGTTCCGAATTCCGAGTTCTAAATTCTGATATCTAAATTCCGAGTTCCGAATTCCGAGAGCCAAGTACCAAATTCCGAGTTCCGAGTTTTAAATTCCGATTTCCGAATTCCGAGTTCGAAATTCCGACTTCCGAATTCCGAATCTCTAAATTCCGAGTTTTCAGTTCCGAATTCCAAATTACGATTTCTAAATTCCAAATATTCTGAATTCCAAATATCGAATTCTAAATTCTGAGTTCTAAGTTCTGAGTTCCGAATTCTGAGTTCTAAATTCCGTGTTCTAAATTACGATTTCTAAATTCCAAATATTCTGAATTCCAAATATCGAATTCTAAATTCTGAGTTCTAAGTTCTGAGTTCCGAATTCCGAGTTCTAAATTCCGTATTCCAACCTCCAACGTCCGAATTCCGAGTTCTAAATTCCGAATTCTAAATTCTAAGTTCTGAATTCCAAATTCTGATCTCAGAGTTCCGAATTCCGAGTTCCAAATTCCTAGTTCCAAATTCCTAGTTCCGAATTCTGAGTTCTGAATTCCGAATTCTGAATTCCGAATTCTGAATTCCAAATTCCGAGTTCCAAATTCGCCACTCCACTCTCTCGGAACTCTGAATTTAGAACTCAAACTCGGTGCCTCAAAATTCCGAGTTCTAAATTCCGAGTTCCAAGTTCCAAATTCTGAATTCCGAGTTCTAATTTCCAAGATCTAAATTACGAGTTCCGTGTGTCAAGTTTAAAGTTCTAAATTACGACTTCCGAATTTCAACTTCCGAGTTCCGAGTATCAAATTCTGAGTTCCGAATTACGACTTCCGAATTCCAAGACCTGAGTTCTGAATTCCGAGATCCAAGTTCCGAATTTGCCACTCCAGTCTCTCGGAACTCTGAATTTAGAACTCAAACTCGGTGCCTCAAAATTCCGAGTTCTAAATTCCGAGTTCCAAGTTCTAAGTTCCAAATTCCGTCTTCCGAGTTCCGAGTACCGAATTCCGAGTTCTAAATTCCAAGATCTAAATTACGAGTTTCGTGTGTCAAGTTTAAAGTTCTAAATTACGACTTCCGAATTTCAACTTCCGAGTTCCGAGTATCAAATTCTGAGTTCCGTATTCCGACTTCCGAATTCCAAGATCTGAGTTCTGAATTCCGAGATCCAAGTTCCGAATTCCAAATTCCGACTTCCGAGTTCCGAGTACCGAATTCCAAGTTCTAAATTCCAAGATCTAAATTACGAGTTCCGTGTGTCAAGTTTAAAGTTCATTTGTATAGCACTTTTTACAACTGTTGTCACAAAGCAGCTTTACATAATTAATAATTAGTAAGAGACAGAAAAAAGTAAGAAGACCTGAAGGATCAAAGACCCCCAGTGAGCAAAAAAAGCTCCCTCAGAGCTGGAGGAAGAAACCTTGGGAGGAACCAAGACTCACAAGGGGGACCCGACCCATCCTCTTCTGGTCAGAACTATTTATAAATTAATGATAAAAGTTACCAAATCATCTATACTGTTGAACTGCCCTGATCATAATCATAATATAATAATCATGGTGTAGTAGAACTTAATATAGTCATGGCAGTGATGGTCAGAGTAATGATAGTTACAGTGGGGAAAAAAGTATTTAGTTAGTCACCAATTGTGCAAGTTCTCCCACTTAAAAAGATGAGAGAGGCCTGTAATTGACATCATAGGTAGACCTCAGCTATGAAAGACAAAATGAGAAAAAAAAATCAGAAAATCACATTGTCTGATTTTTAAAGAATGTATTTGCAAATAATGGTGGAAAATAAGTATTTGGTCAATAACAAAAGTTCATCTCAATACTGTTATATATCCTTTGTTGGCAAGGACAGAGGTCAAACGTTTTCTGTAAGTCTTCACAAGGTTGGCACACACCGTTGCTGGTATGTTGGCCTATTCCTCCATGCAGATCTCCTCTAGAGCAGTGATGTTTTGGGGCTGTCAGCGGGCAACACGGACTTTCAACTCCCTCCAAAGGCTAGGCCACTCCAGGACCTTGAAATGCTTCTTACGAAGCCACTCCTTTGTTGCCCTGGCAGTGTGCTTGGGATCATTGTCATGCTGAAAGACCCAGCCACGTTTCATCTTTAATGCCCTTGCTGATGGAAGGAAGTTTGCACTCAAAATCTCACAATACATGGCTCCATTCATTCTTTCATGTACACGGACCAATTGTCCTAGTCCCTTTGCAGAGAAACAGCACCAAAGCATGATGTTGCCACCCCCATGCTTCACAGTTGGTATGGTGTTCTTTGGATGCAACTCAGCATTCACTCTCCTCCAAACACAACGAGTTGTGTTTGTACCAAACAGTTCTACTTTGGTTTCATCTGACCATAAGACATTCTCCCAATACTCTTCCGGAACATCCAAATGCTCTCTAGCAAACTTCAGACGCGCCCGGATATGTACTGGCTTAAGCAGGGGAACACGTCTGGCACTGCAAGATCTGAGTCCCTGGTGGCGTAGTGTGTTACTGACGGTAGCCTTTGTAACGTTGGTCCCAGCTTTCTGCAGGTCATTCACTAGGTCCCCCATGTGGTTCTGGGATTTTGCTCACTGTTCTTGTGATCATTTTGACCCCACGGGCTGAGATCTTGCGTGGAGCACCTGATCAAGGAAGATTAGCAGTGGTCTTGTAGGTCTCCCATTTTCTGATTATTGCTCCCACAGTAGGTTTCTTCACACCAAGCTGCTTGCCTATTATAGATTCAGTCTTCCCAGCCTGGTGCAGGTCTACAATTTTGTTTCTGGTGTCCTTCGACAGCTCTTTGGTCTTCATTATAGTGAAGTTTGGAGTGTGACTGTTTGAGGTTGTGGGCAGGTGTCTTTTATACTGTTAACGAGTTCAAACAGGTGCTATTAATACAGGTAATGAGTGGAGGACAGAGAAGCCTCTTAAAGAAGAAGTTACAGGTCTGTGACAGCCAGAAATCTTGCTTGTTTGTAGGTGACCAAATGCTTATTTTCCACCATTATTTGCAAATAAATTCTTTAAAAATCAGACAATGTGACTTTCAGAATTTTTTTTCTCATTTTGTCTCTCATAGTTGAGGTCTACCTATGATGTCAATTACAGGCCTCTCTCATCTTTTTAAGTGGGAGAACTTGCACAATTGGTGACTGACTAAATACTTTTCCCCCCACTGTAATAGTGGTGATATTAATAGTGGTAGATAGTTAAGAATCCACTAAGGTTTTTAACACGGCCATTAGACAGGCAGCAGTGGTAGGAGGGTGTGTCGCTGGTCTGGTATGGGTGGTGGTGGTGGGGGGCCTGCTGGTCGAACTGGTAGGTGGCAGCTGGACTGACACAGGTGGAGAGGACCTCAGCGGGAATCTTCCAGCAGGTCGGGCTGTGTGGCCATGTACTCGGAGAAGGTAAAGAGACAGAGTTAGTTCTGAGAGGATTTTATGGTGAGCAGAGAATGTTGAGCAGTATCAGAGTGTGTTTGACGACTGGAAAGTTCTGGGATAGACTCATCTTTGTGAGAGGCAGTTTTCCTTGGATCAGAAATGGCAGTCTCGGGCATAGAATATGTTACCTGGGTCTGTTGAGAGGTTAGTGTTGGTCAAGAAACAGATGTCTTTCCTAACAGGGTGACGATCTCTGTAGCAAAAGTGAACATCAGTTAGGGTGCTCTGGAATGGGCACTCCTCTGTCCTCCAAAGAGGGGTTTTAAAGTTGTGTTCTCCCTTTTAATGACTGCTTTAATAACTTAAGCTAGGACCCAGTGCCCTACGAAGGAGGAGGTGTCCGTGTCAGCGGGTTGGGGTGGATGTCTGGTTTAACTCATCTGAATCTAATGTGCTTTAGCATTAGGGCAGCATGGCAGTGGCGCAGGGTGTGGGTGGCACAGCTCCAGGGGCTCCAGGTTGAGGCTTTATCCCTGGCTCTGGTCATTGTGAGGAGTTTGGTGTGTTCGTCCTGTGTCCAAGTGAGCTTCCTCCCACCTCCACATGGTGGGTAAATTGGCTGTGCTTACTTGCCCGTAGGTGTGTGTCTCTAGGTGCAGTAGCACCCTTTCCAGGGAGAATTCTTGCCTTGTAATGATTCAGGAAAGGCTCCAGAGAAAAATAAGAAAATAAATCTGTGACCAATTGCGTGATTGGCGTAAATAGGTTTGTATGATGCTTACCTTGGTCTTTTAGGGTATATGGATTCCTGCACTCCAGCTGCCAGATTGCTATGTTTAAGAGATATGTCACATTAACATAGCTTACATTTACACTCGTATTTCAAACAGAGGTTCCTGTAATGAAATGGGATATCAGATAATGCTATTTATTAGTGTTGCACGGTTCACAGATACTTGAAAAGTATCTGCATTCTTCTTCGTTAAAAACGGTACAATACTGCATTTATTGAGGACCGTCCCTAAATAAATGAGCACGTTTTAAAATAAGAGCGGTGTTTCCAACGAGGGCCACAGGGGGCCGGGTGCGCGCGCAGCACTCCAGCGCTTGCCTCATCTCTCTGCAGTGCAGGCCTGTTTAGAAGAGAGCGGGTAGCATGGCTGCTGATACCAGCGGTTTACACACCGTCCTCGACTTGAGGGAAAAGTTTACTCGCGAACTGAAATATGGAATTATTTTTCAGAAACAACCGACAGTCAGAGCAACCCCGAGAAACACCAAACCCGGTCAGCAGACTATGCTTTAAACCTGTACAGACCAAAGGAGCCAACACCTCCAACTGAGCTCAGCCTCTTTCTGACAGACCTGCAGAGGTTAAAGAGGTCAGAGAAGGTCAGATCAGTGAAGAGTGATACAGCTCTAACAGTCACACCAAGCTCCACTCAAAGGAGGGGGAGTTTTTTAAGGAGGAGTTTAGGGCAGAGAGAGCTGTTGAAGTTAACTGGCTTTTCTTTATTGATAACTACCAATGTGGAGAACTGGTAGCGTTATGTTTACTTGAACCTCCATGCTGCTAAATATCAGGCTTTCACAAGTAGATCAGCAGCAGTTATAAACAGAGCTGTCGCAGTAATTACGTTAGAAACTGATCGTGAGATCAATGAATATGACCTCGATCATTTTGGACGACATCGATAATGAAGTTTTGTTTATTTGTGTGTTTTTAAGACCTTTAACCAGGCGAGCTTTTCTGTTCTCCCCTCTACCAGACACACACACACACACACACACAGACCTTTCTGTTTATTAATAAAACTATTTTTGATCATCTATTATTCCATTACTTTTCCTAATGTTGTGGTGTTGCTGTGGTATCGTTTCAGTATCGGTATTGAGATATTTAGGCAGGTATCGTATCTGTAGTTATAAGTTAGGTATCGTGACAACACTACTGTTTATCATGTAAATAGAAAAATATAAATAAGTAAATTACCTCTAACTTCTTATACTGAGAGCAGAACCTCTGAGAAATTAATCTACCTGTCTATTTGCCTGTCTGTCTGTCTGCCTGTCTGTCTGTCTGTCTGTAACCCTGTTAAAATTAGGACCCTCTTTCTGAGCTCTTCTACAGAGGCTGTTCATTTGCCCCGCCCACCTTCTCTCCCCCAGTTTTTGCTCAGGATATTTCTGCTGCTTTTGAAGTTCCTTCAGCTTGGATGTAGCAGTGGTGCTGTGGTGAAAGAAAGAAACAATTGCACTTGTTTTCTTTTGGATCTCAACCAAGTCTGGGACAGCTTTGAGTGCGTCTTTTACAACCAAGTTTAAGGTGTGAGCAAAACATGGGTAATGTGCCCAACCTGCCTTGCACACAGCAACAACCATGTTGGCCCCATTATCTGTAACCACTGCCACAATCTTGTCCTTTATGCCCATTATTCCCGTTGGGAACAAATATTGTCAGCTGTGTGTTGACCAGGGAAACCACATGTTTCGAGTACATATGCTTGCATCTGCCATTGCTCATTTATAATGTGGGATGTGACTGTTAAATAACCTTCTGTGGCTCTTGATGTCCACATGTCAGTTGTCAGTACAACATTATCCACTTCACTCAATGCCCTTCTAACCTTGGAAGAGCAGTCTTTATAAAGAGCCGGCAGTTTCCCCTCCATTAAAGATTTCCGACTTCTATAATTCTATACTCGGGTCAAGGGTCTTCACAAAATCCTGAAAGCCCTCATCTTGCACAATGGAGAGAGGTTGCAAGTCCTTCACTATCATTCCTGCCAGGCTCCTGGTGATCTCCTCAGCTCTTGGGGAATTGGCTGAGGGAAATAATATTATAGTCCTGTTATGTTTAAAGTCACTATAAATTTCATCCTTGTATGACTGTGCAAATATTCCAAATATTAATTGTTCTGTTCATAATGTTTTTTCTAGTCACCTCTTATGTATCTTTCAATCTTTCAATTTTCTACCTAAAATTGATCAATATCAATACCAGCGTTGGTATCGATATTATCGATATTTGGATCGATCCGCCCACCTCTACTCTTCACTTCTTCTTGCTCTCTTCAAGTGTGAGTGTGTGTTGTGTCCAGAGCTGATGCTGAGTTGCTATTTTTGTGAGCAGTTATTGAAGTTAAAAGCTGATTAAGGGTCCAAAGGGGATATAAACCCCCCCATTCCTCGTTTTTCCAGTGTTATTTAGTCCTGAGTTTGATAAACTCTCATAAATTTCTGTTCAGTTGTGAAGAGAAACTCCGATGAGTTTAGACGGTGCTGTTTAAGGAGGGATTATGAGTTAGTAAGTGTAGATTTCCAAGTGATAAGATGTTTAAAGTGTTGATAAGGGAGTTAAAAGATTATTAAACAGCCGGAGTATAAATGTGTGAGACAGACCTCGGCTAAAGAGTTCGTTTCAGCTGCTAAGCTGTAGGCTAGCGGGATTAGCATCTTGTTTAAGTGTAAATATACGATGTTAAGTGTTAAATTCCTGCTGTTTACGGACTCAGAGACATGCTTAGATGAATATGCTTGCCATACAGTCTTGCTAAACTTAGTGCTGCGAACTAAGCGAGCGAGCGAATTTTCCTGTGTCCAAAGATGGCGAGCCAACCCGAGACTACACTTCCCAGAGTACTGTGCGAGTGACGCTGTGACGCCCCCACCCCACAAACGGAGCCGCAGAAAAAGATAAACACACACACAGTGTCCCAACCTATGGTTATGGTGGTGTAACGGTTGGTGTAGACACTGAGTTAGCTAACGTAGCTCATGTGTTACATTTACGCGTGCTACATATCTGTCTATCTACCTAACTAGACAGATTTGATCTAATTGAAGAACTTGTAGGACAGTCAGGACATTTCTCTTTTTTTATATCAGAAACAGGTTTCTGGAATGAAAGAGAAAAGCAGAAAATGCTGTTTATTGTTTAAATAGAAAAATGTAAAGAATTATTTGAATTAAATGACCCCTTGCCTCTTATACTAAGAGCAGAAAATTCAGAGGAATTCATCTATCCATCTATCTATCTATATATCATCTATTTATCTAGCTAGCCATGTGTCTATCCACCGGTCAGTGTTTTTATCCAGTTCGTAAAATTGCAGCACCCTCATTCCCCCAGAATCACCAGGTAGTTAACATGTCACATAGTCACAAGTCTCTACTGTGTATGGGCTGGTGATGAGTCAGCTACCAGTGACCGATACCAGATACCAGTACCAGATTTACATTTACTGCATTTAGCTGACAGATAATGTGCTGCATGAGGCTTGTCTGTCCTGGCTGTTCTTTAAACAGCCCAGCTGGTATCCTTTCCTTCAGCTCCCTTAGCTTGTCCCTCATCTTGAGAACGTAGGACAGGATGTTTAGCTTTTCAGTCTTACTCAGAGCAAATGCTTCCAGGTAGCATAGACCCAGATTACTAAAATATGGCAATTTCCTCCCCGGCCTCTTGGTAAAGGGTGGTTTGCCAGCATATGGTAATTCTTTAAAAACTCTTTTTTCTCTCGTTTTGTTTGCAGTTTAAACCTTTCTAGCCTACAACCTTGTTACAGCCATAAGCTCTGCAGTTCTCTGCTCAGTGTTCTACCAGAATCGGGATATTTCTACCTAAAACGACAGCATGAGCAGATTTTTTCATTATGTCTACCTTTAATATGTAGCTTTGGTTATTGATGTTAACCGTGAGTTTAGTTGTGGGGTATACCTGTTCATCTCTATGTATACAACTGACCCCCAAGTTTACCTGTACTCACAAACTGGGATTCTGGAAGACACTGTGGTGTTATCAGGGTGTGACTAGCTCCAGTGTCAATAAGGGCTTTAAATGTTTTGTGTCTTATTTTTATAGGTATGGTTATCTCACTACTGTCCCTGAAAGCTTATTTCGGGTCTTGGAACATATCAAAGATGATTTGTGCTGGTAACAAGCTTAGGACAATGTTAAATCTTTTGGCCAACCTGATTTTAGCTAGCTGTGTTTAAACAGTTTGGCAATTATCGGTTGCCTGACTGTCTTTGCTTCTTTTTCTAGTACTCCAGCTCCCCTGTGTGGTTGATAAATTCACTAGCGGCTTAGGACCACAACTGACCCCGCCCCCAGACTGTGTGTACTGGTACACTGTGACGCTGGAATCACAGAGCCGGAAGTCCTTCTCAGCTTGCCTTGCTGCCACGAAAGCTTCAGCTGCTTCCACTGCTTGAGTTATGGACGCCGGGCTGCGTTCAGTTATCCAACGTCTGAGGTCTAGACTCACAATTCTAAGGTACTGTTTGAAGATTAGGGTGTTCCCGATGTCCTCTTTCTTTTTTTTCTCTGGGAGTCATCCACTTTTCAGACAGTGATTTCAGTCTGTTATACACTTCACGATAGTTATCAACGGCAACATATGCAGCTCTAGCTTTTCCCTCTAGCAGCAGGACTACACGTATTGCCCAATTGCTTCTAGGCCATATTGCTGCTTATGCAATGCGCTCAAATGTTGTTAAATAATGTTCAATGTAAATAGAAAAGATTATGGAATTATTTAAATTAAATTACCTCTTACCTTTTACACTGAGAGCAGAAAACTCTGAAAAATTAATTTATCTAACTATTTATCTGTCTATTGTCGTGGAATTCTGTCAAGAATCGATAAGGCAGACAAGAATATGCATTGAGTAGCAAAGTTTTATTAAGTCTGTTAGCAGTTCGAAACCACAGTGCAGACTGAGGTAAAAGCATTTAACATACATATTTATAGTATAGATTAGGAAGTTGAGAAAAGGGAGGAGGAGAGGGTGTGCGTGCCACACCGACGTCTGAAGAGATACATTGTTCAGGTCGCTGTGACCCATAGATCAGAGTGCTGGCGCCTGAGAGGACACATTGTCCGGGTCGAGAGGTTACTAGCAGGTCAAGATAGGCTGTAAATACGTCAGGTGCACTTCCAATGCAGCTGTAATCTATGCTAGGAAAAGCAATAGTGTTTCATGGAAAGAGAAGAGCGATTTAACATATGCCGTACAGGCAGTTGCAAGGCCAACACATGATTATAGTTATAGTTTATAGATTATAGCACACACTATCACAAGGCTAAGCATGATTACAATGAATGAGTGGATTTTAAATGAGTCTATTATGAATCAACATAAAATTATAATGTGGTTATAATAACACTATTTATCTAGCTAGCTTGCTATGCGTCTACCTATGTGTCTATGTGTATCTACCCGTTGTTATTTTTTATCCAGTTGGTGAAATTGTAGGACAGTCAGGGTGTTTGTCTTTGTTTCATTTCAAACACAGATTCCTGTAATAAAAAAGAATACCTCTTACCTCTTATACTGAGAGCAGAAAACTCGAAGGAATCCTTCTATCTAGCTATATATCTAGCTATCTTTCTTTCTGTCTTTCTATTTATCTAGGTAGCTAGCTATGTGTCTGTTAACCGGTCAATGTTTTTATCCAGTTGTGGAAATTGTAGGACAGTCAGGGTGTTTGTCTTTGTTTCATTTCAAACACAGGTTCCTGTAATCGAAAAAAGAAATCATATAACGCTGTTTATCATAAATAAATAAATATAAAAATATAAAAAAATATTTTAAATAAATGACATCTTACCTGTTATACTGAGAGCACAAAACCCAGAGAAATTAATCTGTCTAACTATTTATCTGTCTATTTATCTATCTATCTAGCTATGTGTTTAAATAGAAAAATATTAAGAATGTATTTAATTGAATTAACCCTTACCTCTTTTACTAAGGGCACAATACTCTGAGAAATTAATCTACCTAACTATTGTTTCTCTGGCTAGCTTGCTATGTGTCTATTAACCTATCATTTTTTTTTTATTCATTTGTAGAATTTGTAGGACAGTCAGGGTGGTTGTCTTTGTTTCATTTCAAACATGGGTTCCTGTAATAAAAAGATGGAACAGTTAATGCTGTTTATCATGTAAATAGAAACATATTAATTTATTTAATTGAATTAGCCCTTACCTTTTTCACTGAGAGCAGAAACCTCTGAGAAATTCATCTATCTAACTATTTATCTGTATTTATCTACCTAGCTATGTGTCTATTAACCTGTAATTTTTTTTGTTCATTTGTAGAATTTGTAGGACAGTCAGGGTGTTTGTCTTTGTTTCATTTCAAACACAGGTTCCTGTAATAAAAATAGGGAATATATCAGATAATGCTGTTTATCTGTAAATAGAAAAATATAAAGAATTATTTTAAATAAATGACATCTTATCTGTTATACTGATGTCACAAAAGCCAGAGAAATTCATCTGTATAGCTATTTATCTGTCAATTTATCTGTCTAGCTAGCTATGTGTCTATTAACCCATCATTTTTTTAATCCATTTGGAGCATTTGTAGGACAGGCAGGGTGGTTGTCTTTGTTTCTTTTTAAACATGGGTTTCTGTAATAAAAATAGGGAATCAGTTAATGCTTTTTATTATGTAAATAGAAAAATATTAATTTATTTAATTGAATTACCCCTTACCTTTTATACTCAGAGCAGAAAACTCTGAGAAATTAATCTATCTAACTATTTATCTGTCTATTTATCTAGCGACCTATGTGTCTTTCATGTAAATATAAAAATATAAAGAATTATTTGAATTAAATGACATCTTACCTCTTATACTGAGCAGAAAACTCGGAGAAATTAATCTGTCTAACTATTTAGCTGTCTATTTAGGTAGCTAGCTATGTGTCTATTAACCCATCATTTTTTTTATCCATTTGGAGAATTTGTAGGACAGTCAGGGTGTTTGTCTTTGTTTCATTTCAAACATGGGTTCCTGTAATAAAAACAGGGAATCAGTTAATGCTGTTTATCATGTAAATAGAAAAATATTAATTTATTTAATTGAATTAGCCCTTACCTTTTATACTGAGAGCAGAAAACTCTGAGAAATTCATCTTATTATTTATCTGTCTATTTATCTAGTTAGTGATGTGTGGTGAAATAGTAGGACAGTCAGGGTGTTTGTCTTTGTTTCATTTAAAACACAGGTTCCTGTAATGTAAAAAAGAAATCAGTTAATGCTTTCTATCATGCAAATAGAAAATATAAAGAATTACTTTTAATTGAATTACCCCTTACCTTTTATACTGAGAGCACAAGACTCTGAGAAATTCATCTAACTAGTTATCTGTCAGTTTATCTATCTAGCTAGCTATGTGTCTATTAACCCATCTTTTTTTTATTCATTTGGAGAATTTGTAGGACTGGCAGGGTGGTTGTCTTTGTCTCTTTTTAAACATGGGTTCCTGTAATAAAAAGAGGGAATCAGTTAATGCTGTTTATTATGTAAATAGAAAAATATTAATTTTTTTAATTGAATTAGCCCTTACCTTTTATACTCAGAGCAGAAAACTCGGAGAAATTCATCTATCTAACTATTTATCTGTCTATTTATCTAGCTATCTATGTGTCTTTTAACCCATCATTTTTTTTATCCAGTTGATGAAATTGTAGGACAGTCAGGGTGTTTGTCTTTGTTTCATTTCAAACACAGGTTCCTGTAATGAAAAAAAAAATCAGATAATGCTGTTTATCATGTAAAAAGAAAAATATAAAGAATTATTTGAATTAAATGACATCTTACCTCTTATACTAAGCAGAAAACTCAGAGAAATTCATCTGTCAAACTATTTATCTGTCTATTTATGTAGGTAGCTAGCTATGTGTCTATTAACCCGTCATTTTTTTTTTATCCATTTGGAGAATTTCTAGGACAGTCAGGGTGTTTGTCTTTGTTTCATTTCAAACACAGGTTCCTGTAATGAAAAGAGGGAATCAGTTAATGCTGTTTATCATATAAATAGAAAAATATTAATTTATTTAATTGAATTAGCCCTTACCTTTTATACTGAGTGCAGAAAACTCGGAGAAATTCATTTATCAAACTATTTATCTGTCTGTTTACGTTTACCTTTACCTTTACCTTTATCTAGCTAGCTATGTGTCTTTTAACCCGTTAATTTTTTTTTGTCCAGTTGATGAAATTGTAGGACAGTCAGTGTGTTTGTCTTTGTTTCATTTCAAACATGGGTTCCTGTAATGAAAAGAGGAAAACAGTTAATGCTGTTTATCATGTAAATAGAAAAATATTAATTTATTTAATTGAATTAGCCCTTACCTTTTATACTGAATGCAAAAAAAAACAACAGAGAAATTCATTTATCTAACTATTTATCTGTCTGTTTATCTAGCTAGCGATGTGTCTTTTAACCCATCATTTCTTTATCTAGTTGGTGAAATTGTAGGACAGTCAGTGTGTTTGTCTTTGTTTCATTTAAAACATATCATGAAACATGAAACATATCAGGTAATGCTGTTTATCATGTAAAATAAAAAAATTAAGAATTATTTTAATTGAATTACCTCTTACCTGTTATACTGATAGCACAAAACCCAGAGAAATTCATCTAACTATTTATCTGTCAATCTATCTATCTAGCTTGTTATGTGTCTATTAACCTGGCATTTCTTTTTATCCATTTGGAGAATTTGTAGGACAGTCAGGGTGTTTGTCTTTGTTTCATTTCAAACCCAGTTTCCTGTAATAAAAACAAGGAATCAGTTAATGCTGTTTATCATGTAAATAGAAAAATATTAATGTATTCAATTGAATTAGCCCTTACCTTTTATACTGAGAGCAGAAAACTCTGAGAAATTCATCTTACTATTTATCTGTCTATTTATCTAGCTACATATGTGCCTTTTAACCGGTACACCACACATCAGCAGCAGACCTTAAAAACCCAGTCAGTTCAGCAATCTCAAGACTAAAGCACACTGTCACAGCGGACAGGAATAATGAAAAGACTGTTTGTCCTACATTTGCTGTCCTGATGTGTGGAGATGGTGCTGGTTAGGTGTCTGCAGCTGGAGGATCAGAGGAGCGACTGGGAGTTTAATAGAATGATTGATAATAGAACATTATTACATCATAAAGGCACAGTTCTAAAGTTCCAGCAGCAGCTGTTTCTCTGACTTTCTCAACTGAACTGAGCTGACCTGAGTTTACTCATGGATACACACCTGCACCTGAACACATTAAAATCATCAACAGGGTTCTTTCAGTAATCCAAATTCAGTAATCTTCAAATGTGGGCCTAATAGTAATTTACTGTTACCATATATTACATTTCATGATTTTATATGTTGATATATCTATCTATATATCTATCTATATATCTATCTGTATATCTATATCATCTATATCTATATATCATTTTTCCTGTATATATCTATCTTTATTGTTTTTAATTGATAAGTGAAATAATCCGCCTGGTCTCATGGGATATACATACCTCTGACCACTTTTTAGGTTTAAGATATAGGGGAACTGGGTACTTTCTGCTGATTAAGGGTGATTTTTCTAGCTAGCTGCCCTCAATCACGTGCCCTGTAGTACGTATACCCGAGATGTCAGCTGAGCTGATGATGGTAGCTACGTAGCTTCAGGTACGTTACGTAAATAATAGCTAGCTAGGTGGCTAGGCTAATGCGGCCTCTAACATAGCATCAGGTACACAGTGAGCTGTAGTTGTGGCCATTCTCGTATAGTTTGGTTGTTAAATTCGAGGTTCTTCTAAGATATCTCTTACCAAAAGCTTATACGAAGATAAGGGAACGGGAGACACTATCTACTCACTCATTAGTGTAAAGTGAGGTGTCAGCTGAGCTCATACATTAGCTAGCTAGCGCTAGGTGGCTAGTGAGGAGCGCTTGCTAGATAAAGCAGCTGGTGTTTTTCTGTGGTTGTCACGATGTGCTGGCTAGAGATCTCAAGTTGTTGTGGCTTTTGTGCTGGAAAAAAGATGCCTAGCTATCTGACCGGCCTGCATTTGCTGCTGTCTAGCCTGCACCTGATGTGTACGCTGAGCCAATAGAGCTACTGGTTATAGCTGGCTAGTGATGTGGCTAGAAAACTAGCTAGCTAGCTAATGCTAATGTTAACTGTGCTAACGTGACATTCATATTAAAATGAAAATGGGATTGTCTAAACATCATCAGTCATTAAATATGTTATGGGAATGGGGAAGTATGCTGTACTAACTGCTTTCATATTGGATCTAATTGTGAGTAATTATGATCTTTCCCTTTTTTTTTACAGCTTTGAACATCTATTCATCATTGATTCTCATTATCTTTCTCTGCCTCTTGCAGGGACCAGGTACACACGTGGACAGGCAGTCACAGGTGAGTTTTTATACTCTATTACACTATTACATTTACATTTACATTTATGGCATTTAGCAGACGCTCTTATCCAGAGCGACTTACAAAGTGCTTTGCTATTTACCCAAGAAAAGCCTTAGCTAGTTAGAATAGACCAATAATTCAAAGGATACCTCTAAGCTTAGACATTACTAAACACAAGACAATAAGGTGACCATAGTACTCTAATTGTCCAAGTACTCTCGGAAGAGGTGGGTCTTCAGTCTGCGTTTAAAGACAGCGAGCGACTCGGCCGTTCGGATACCCAGGGGAAGTTCGTTCCACCACTTTGGTGCCAGGACAGAAAAAAGCCTGGACGCTTGTCTTCCGCGGATTTTGAGGGATGGCGGGTCGAGCTGATCCGTACTTGAAGCTCGAAGGGCTCTAGGTGCGGATCGGCTTTTGACCATTGCCATCAAGGACGGAGGGGCTGGTCCGTTCTTGGCTTTGTAGGCCAGCGTCAGGGTTTTGAATCTGATGCGGGAAGCTACAGGAAGCCAGTGAAGAGAACGCAGCAGTGGAGTGACATGGCTGAATTTAGGGACATTGAAGATGACCCGTGCCGCTGCATTCTGGATGAGTTGCAGGGGCCTGATGGTGCGTAGAGGGAGACCAGCCAGAAGAGAGTTGCAGTAGTCAAGACTTGAAGTGACGAGAGACTGAACAAGCACCTGGGTGGCCTCTCTAGAGAGGAAGGGTCGAAAGGGTCGAATTCTCCGGATGTTGTACAGGTGAAATCTGCAGGACCGAGTTACGTTTGCAACATGACTTGAGAACGATAACTGATCATCCATGACTACACCAAGGCTTCGAGCTTCTGTAGAAGGAGTGATCAGTGAGTTCTCAAAGGTGATGGCAAGATCGTTTTTTGGTCCAGCAGTTCCCGGGATGTATTCTCATACTGCTTAGTTGCTTTGTTCCTACTGTTAAGTATTTCTATGAGAAAGCTAGATTGCCGTATCCTGGTCAGTGCATTGTCATGCAGTACACTGAGGTGTAGCCCTATTTTCACCAGTTGAATCACCATATTTTCTTTTCATTTATGTCTGCATCCTGTTTATGTCTGCACAGTGTTTTGTTTTCTTGTTTTTAAGGTACAGCCGTCCTAGAACACCTAGAAACACCTAGAAACAATAAGCTGGACATACCCTCTATAACTAGTATAACAAGGAGGCGGTTGAATACCCTGTCCAAAAACTCCTCGTCATCCTACCAGTCCCCTTCAGGATCATCTGCAGCCTGTGAATCCTCAACCCCTTTCCAGCATCATGGTAACCCCATGTAAACGTCCATGGCACCATTTTCGGTGGCCTGGGCTTTGTGGCCTAAGATGGACATTGTTGATTTTAACTGTCATTTCAATCCTTGTTGTCCTGCCTCTCATTTTGTCAACCCAAAAGAAAGATTTGACAGATCATCCCTACCAGTCGCACAAATATTGTACCAATGTGTCTCTCAAATTCATATCATTCCGGTTGCCCAGAAGTATGACGACTAGTCTCTATAAATTATTGAACACGCTTAAGACACAGCCTAATGTTGACGTCTCCAGTCAGGTCACAAATGTTTGGATGTCCTATATGTCCTTCACGGTCCGCTCTCTCACGAAAGACAATTGTGTGGTATGTGGAAAAGGACGAACACACCCTTTAATTTGGCATGTACCATTTAACTCTACTGAATGTAATAATAACCTTGATGTCTCATCCCGTGACCTGTGCCCATTTTGGTTTCTAATGTATAAGCGTAACTCATGGTACCATAAGTTTCAGAGTGAGGCCCTTCGTTCTAAATACCAAAACATGACAATCTTCTCTCCCATGCCCACCCCAGTTGTTACTGGTAATCAAACCAATGTACTGGCATCTTGGCTTAACAATACTGTTTTCCCTGATTGTTTTTATGCACCGACTGGCTCAGGTCCTGAGCTGAAAAACTTCACAAGACAATGTGAAAGAATTTGGATGGTAGACAGGACTGTCTCACCTTTACTGACTAGATCCCGTATGTTCGAGACACACAACAACACATTTGTTGAGTTTGTGCAACCCAATCACCCCTTATTTGCTCTTAAAGATAATACGGTCTCTGTCCCAGAAGTGTACTGGGTATGTGGGGATCCTTGGCTATATGTCACCCTAGATGATGGCTGGACAGGTCTATGTGTTAGAGTAATGTTAATTGTTCCTTTCACTCTAGTCCCGGTTTCGCAAAAGGAACTGGACAAAGGTATTTTGAGCCCAGCAGCCACTCCCCCTAAACATAGAGTTCGACGAGATAGCCCTCTATCCAGCTTTGATGACAAAGTTTATATTGACGCAATAGGTGTCCCAAGGGGGGTCCCTGATGAGTTTAAGGCAAGAAATCCAATTGCTGCAGGCTTTGAATCCATCTTATGGTGGGTTACTCTCAACAAGAATGTTGATTGGATAAATTATATCTATTATAATCAACAGCGCTTTGTCAGCTATACCCATGATGCCCTGTCCGCCATTGCTGAACAACTCCATGCTTCCTCCTTAATGTCATGGCAAAATCGTGTTGCTCTTGACATGTTGCTAGCTGAAAGAGGTGGAGTATGTGCTATGTTTGGAGACTCATGTTGTACAATAATTCCAAATCATACTGCCAGTGATGGAAGCATCACCAGAGCCCTCTCATATCTGAAGAGTCTCCGTAACGAACTAGCTGAGAACTCCGGCGTCGACTCCTGTTTAACTGGCTGGCTAGAATCCATGTTTGGCAGATGGAAGGCCTTTGCCATTGCCATTCTGTCAAGTCTGATTGTGGGCATCTCATTGTTGGCTTTGTGTGGCTGTATTCGAGGCCTTATAGTTAGGGCAGTAGACAAATCTGTGTCCAAAGAAATGTATGCAGGTCTATACAATCTGCGTTCCAGCCCAAATGATTATTTTCCATCACTGCAATCCAGACCTATCCTCCAGGCCATATCGTCCTCTGACGATCTCTTCGCAGATGATTTTTAGCCATCTGAACACTCCGAATATGTTACCATGTCTTCCTTTCACAAGTCCTAATTCCCCCACCTATTGTTTGTTGTTTGCTCCTAGGGCGGAAATGATATAACAGTGATTTTGATTTTGCTTTGTTTTTTTATGTGCTTTATGTTAGTTTAATGTTAGATTTGCTTTTAATGTTTTAGTTTATGCTTCTTTCCATATCATATCAATATCAACAATATCAACAACTTTATATGATATAAGTTTAGATCAAGTAGCAGGAAACTAGGCAAGCTATGTGCATGAAACCTCTCCGGGAAGGTATAAACCGGGGATGAATAAGCTTTAGCAGTCACAACATTTTAAGGTGTTTTTCACTTTTACAGTATAATATTTTTGTTTAAACCATTATATATCCACCTTATGTGTTTTCCACAACATTGTACGCATATATCTTACTGTGTTCACATACATTGTTCGTAACATAAAGTTACGAAAGAGGGGAAATGATGAATTATTTGGATGTAAGAATACATTATGTACTCATAAATATGTTCTATGTGTGTGTTCTGCTATAATGACCATGGCTGAGACAGTCAGCATTGCTGTACACTCAAGATTAATACCCTTGGGAGACTAGGCAGGGGTGAATCAGAGGCAAACTAATTGGAAAAGAACCCAAAAATTCTGCAGTACGTGATGGTCAGCACAACTGGCCTTGCAGGTGTTAGCACTCTTTTAAAAAAAATAGAGTCGTGAGAACACAGAACATAAGCGGGTACAAAAAGTAATTGGGCTAAATGGTGAGGGGCTTTCCACAGTGATATAAGCAGACCCAAACGTAAGACATTGTAATAAAAAAATATGCGTAGGGATAGCCACAGCAAGATAAGGACGGTACATAAGGCCCAAACGGAGCCATCCCTTTTTAGACTGCCTTGGGAGAGTGCTGGCTGTCTCAGGCTAACGCATTATATGTAATGCCTTAGTCTTCACCTTATTTGTACACTTTATGTGGAAATAAAGGTTGCACTCTGCCTTTCTATTGACTACGGAGCTGGATTCTTTTATGCACCATTCCTAAATGCTTATTAGCTAATTGGGGGAATTTATAGAGAAAGAGCCGACAGTATTCAAAAGAGGAAATGTCAAGATTAGAAAAAGAGAGCGGGGTGAAGCGCCACAGAGGAGAGAGGAGCAAACCAGTGCCGCCGCCCCTGCCAGTCCTTCGTGGAGAGTGGGAAAAGACCCCAGATCAGATGATCCAGTGGGTGATTAAAGGTCTATTTTTGGGCATGCAGCACACAAGGGGGGATCTACATCGAGTAACTGGTAAGTAGCCTAGTTCAGGTTGCCTCCCCGACATCATGAACTTAATTAATTTTCAAATGTGAAATCTGTGACTATAGTGTAACCCATATAAAATATGGAGCTCCTAGAGCCTCTTATATCATTTAGAAGTGCAATAGCATGTAGCATCCAAACGAGGGCGCCATACATTGTCCGTGTTTCTATAGTGGTAAAAGAAGCGGTTTCTATCGTCTTTCCCTTTTTTTCGACAGTAGAACCGCGTGTACATCGTGCTGCGGTAGATGGAAGATTCCTGGTACGAAAATATTGCATAATACCCCTAAAATGTTGAATATTGTCATATACTAAGACTAATAAGCTGCTCTTATGTCAGTATTTCAGCTATAAATCCTGAAAGGAAGCAGTTATGTCGAGTATTTAAAGTGTTAAAAGAAAGCTCCGGTGAGTCAGAGCAGAGATTCCTTTGTTCAGCTAGCTATCTAAGCTAACCTCTGAATGGGAGAGTTCACCTTACTGTATTAAAGTTAGATATTTTGCAAGAGAAATGGGGGAAATAAATAACCAATCGGAGTTATGAAAATGTTGTAGTACTTGTGTAAATGCACTAAAAAGCGATAGTTAAAAGCGATGCTAACCGCTAGCTAGCGCGAATCGCTAAAAGCTAAGTTAAGGCTAGTCGGTTAGCACCAGCACTAGCCTAGTGAAGCCTTAAAGAGAGAGTACATGTATTGTGTTGACCTTTATAACATTTGTTGGTTGATTTTATTACTTTAATGGTTTATAGTGTAAGCAATGTTGTTATTGAATATATTCTGGATATCAGAATGTGCGCTTTAAATAAGTGTAGCTATGGTTTTATTCAAATTAATGTTAAAAAGGATAAAAAAATATTATTTGCAGATTAAAATAGATAAAAACAGATAAAGTACTAAAGTGCTATTGTAATGTATGGTAATTCCTTACATGATTAAATATTAATGTTGCTGTGATGTTTAAAAAGCCAATTCATATTTTGTAAGCCAAGTATACCATTAGTTGGTTGTAACATGTTATTCTGAACTGAAAGTGAAAGAGTTAATGAGATCTTATGTCAGAATAACAGAATAATTTACTGTTCTGCACTATTGTGTAGAATGTGTAGGTTGTGTTTTTTTTTTTCTCTAGAGACAGAAAATGAGTTGGGAAAATGATCTGATTGCGAGTCCAGCAAAGTGAGACTGCTGATGGTTGTAGAAGCGGTGTGGCCTACCGTACGACTGCCTGCAGAAGAACTTTCGGATTTCTCCAGTTGCTTATATGACAGCAGATAAGACCTTAAGCATACCATTTATCCTACCCGGGTAGACAGGTCTTAGACACAGTCATAACCCACATTAAGCATCATCCTTCACTACATCCATTGAAGGACACGAACTGAACTCTATCTTGGATCCGGAACTCCACGTAATTAAGGGACAGTGTGTTTTCATAAAAGGGACTTCTTCCTCTTTTCCTATTCGAGGCCATTTTTCTAATTAGTTTGAAAGAGCTCTATTTTATTTCATTATTCTTTGTTGTTTTATAAAATCAGCACTAAATGTTTTATTGCATTTGTGGAGCAATAAATGTGTTAATCCTTCAACTTCCCGTCAAATCGTCTCTGATTTAAAGACATACCGCTGACCGAACCTAGTTACATGTTAGTGCCACTTTTATTACTCCTTTTAGTAAGCACAGGTGCTATACATCCATGTGATCTGCGCAAGTGCGGACACACAACCCACCAACAAACGTTTTCATGTGTTTTTCATGATAAATCTGTTTTTCTCAGGTGCAAAATACAATCTGAGCAATGTAGAAAGTACTAGAGACCCAGACTTGAGTAAACGTACAAGTGCTCTATCAGAAAAGTGACTTGAGTAGAAGTAGAAGTGTCTTTAAGCTCCAGACTTTAGTGGAACTACTAAAGTATCGCAAGTAGTTACTCAAGTATTAAAAGTAAAAGTACAAGTATTGTGTTCTGTAGTTCTTACAGAAAGCAGTCAAAAGTCTGAGTATCAGTGTTTCTGTTATTTCAAATGCTCAGACTTAAGGACTGTCACAGTTCCTCTGGCTGTAGTAGAAGGACAGAACTGTAGAAGACGGAGTTCATGAACATGAGTCTTCAGTTAACTCTAAACAAACTCGCCCAAAAGAGAGAAAGACTGAACAGAAAAGACTCAACCTGCCACATCTGTAAAACCAGTGAGGAGAGCAGCTTAACCCTGAGCTTTACTCTCTGTAAACTAAACTACAGCTGAAAGATCTCAGGACAATCGGCCACATACGAGTATTTGAAGGTGGTGTTTCTTATGGTGGTTCTTCCATCTCGGAATAAACTAACAGAGCTCTAGCGTTCGTGTCCTCACTGCAGCTGCAGCACATAAACATCTAACGGAGTAAAAGTATTAAACTCATCCAAAATATGTAGTGAAGTAAATGTGGAAGCAGAAGATAAAATAATCCTCCAGTAGATACAGATACAGTATTTTAGTACTTAAGCAAAAAAAGGCTAGTTAGTCAACTTTTTTTTTTTTTTAAACTAAATTTAAAACTAATCATAGTTGTTGCACCCCTGCAGCAGATATTGTAAGATTAGTTATATTAGAATCTGAGTGGTTGAGTGGCAGTAATTATATTGTTCTTGTATAACCGTCAGGAAAAATCTTTTTTTTTTACTACAGACTCATTAAGAGCTTATATGTAAATAGTGTACATCTCTATATTTCACACCTTATATAATAACAACTTGTTTATTTGGAACAGACCTTGCAGAATAGTGTAAAATAGTGTGTATTTACGTGTATAGATTCTGTATTTGAATGTGTATCGTTTACTATATAATAAAAGTCACTTGACTTGATTTAGGTAAGCAGCCACTGAATCTGGATCATGATAATATTGTTAATGGTGATAATTCTGCAGATGATCATTTGTCAGCCTGATAATGTCTCTGTCTGTCAAGTGCACACAGTGGCGGGGCAGGTGCAGAAACCCTTTCAACAGATCAGTGAAATGTGAGTACACACACACACACACACACACACAGACTAGCTTTTATCCAGCGTACCACCACCATCTCAGTGTATGTTCAACAGGGTAAAGTTAGTTAAAGGTTTTGGATTGGAATTAGGTTTATGAGTAGTGTTATGCTTTATTTTATAGGTGTTTGAGGTGTAGGATGAGTGAGACTCATACAGTATATGGACAGAAGTATTGGGACACCTGCTCATTCATTCTTGATGCTGTTTTATTGGACTGACTGTCTCTACTGTCTAGGGAAGGCTGGAGACAGCTTACTAGATTTCGGAGCATTGCTGTGAGGATTTGATTGCATTCAGCAAGAAGAGCATTGGTAAGGTTAGGGTGTTGGATAATCACCACCCCAACTTATTCCAAAAGTATTGGATGAAACACCATTAATCATTCCAGAGAACACAGCTCAATACTCAATACCCCTTTGGCCCACGACTGGCATTAGGCAGCATGGTACCAATAGGTTCAGGTTTATCTGCTCCAGAGAGTCCTATTCTGTTGGCATTTCTTCTCTACAAAGACTAAAGTGTGTGCATTTGCATATATGTGCAATGGGTGCAATTTAAAGTAGCTGAATGCATTCATTAGAAGGGGTGTCCACAAACATTTGGACATATAATGTGGGTTAAGTGAAAAGGTTTGCAAGTAGTTTAAAAAATATTTTTACTGTAAAATTTTACAAAATCTGCAGTTCATTGTGCAATTCTTCATGCAGCTCATGATTAAACATCTGTTCTGAGAGAAAACATACATTTATTTACAAGAGAAGGGATCATTAAAGAGCAGTGGTTGAATGTTCTTTACCTCAGGCATCGGCGTCCTGGTATCCAGTTCAATATGGAGGATGAAGCTTGTCCTGGTGGCCTCAGTGACACGGCCTCGGTGAACTTCCACACTCTGTTGGGCAGAGGATCTCCTCCCATAGACACTGCTTGATTTACCGGCCTAGGACCGTAGGACCGGAGAGTGATCCACACTGAAGCCATGGAACAGCAAGGAGGTCTCTCCACCAATGAAGCTTCTCTCTGTGACTGAATCAGGAGCAGTGGGTGTTTGGAAGGCAGTCTCAATCAAGAAGCACAACAAGAAGATTCAGAACCTGATTTCTGAACATCTTCGGTTGAGTCATGTACAGGTGCTGGTCATAAAATTAGAGTATCATGAATTTATTTCAGTAATTCCATTCAAAAAGTGAAACTTGTATATTATATTTATTCATTACACACAGACTAATATATTTCAAGTGTTTATTTCTTTTAATTTTGATGGTTATAACTGACTATAACTAGTGAAACCCCAAATTCAGTATTTATATTATATCGATCAATATATATATATAATATTGCAGTTAAGTAAATTCTACTCAGCTAATTTTATTTTTAAAGCAAAATTTGTGTAAAATACCATTAATAAAACATTTAAAAACTCGATTTGATTTTAAACTACATATATCCTTTTTTATTATGTGTTGGTAACTTTTAATTATTTATTAAATAATTAATTAACCCCAGTCCCACTTTTTACAGTGCATTGCTTCTCAGTAAGTCAGCTTCATATTCACATCAGGAACAACTGAGTTTCCATTTAGTCTAGAAGGACAAGGTTTTACTCTATGAGGCCAAATCTCTGCCATAAGCCTAGACTGACGATTCCCAACTCCACTCATTGAAGCAACCCTCCCTGCTTTCTTTCCAGCTATCTTTGCTTTAGCACAGCTGATCCAACTCATCAATGGTTTGAGGAGCAGCTGATCAGTTCTGCTAATGGAGAGAGAATGGATTTCTGATCACTTCACTGATGAGCTCAGTTAACTCATTACTGACAGTGTACAAGACCAAGCTAAGCTGCAGTTGTTCTACAGGATATTATCAGAGTTATGTAATGTGGGATGAAAATCTTATGACCTAATCTGAGGAGACAAGGACAGACATTAAATAATAGCTACATACGGCACACTTGAATAGGATATACAGTAAATCTGACATGACTTGTGTGACTGGTTACCTGTCTCTCAGTGACCAGAGCTGACCGTCTCTTGAGGGCCTCTTTCTGAGTTCCTTTGTATGTTGTACAAATTCCACATGAGATTAAGATAAGCGAGTGCAGATCCTTTAATTCCTACAGTATTTTCAAGCCTGTCAAGCAGAATTGCATGATCTATGGTGTCAAAGGCAGCACTAAGGTCAAGCAGCACAAGAACAGTAGTGCAGCCTCTATCAAATGAAACGAGGAGGTCATTTGTGGCTCTTAGTAACGCTGTTTCAGTGCTGTGGTTCGGTCTAAATCCAGACTGAAAGACCTTGTAAATGCTACTGTTGAGGAGGTAGGTGCACAGCAGCTGAAACACTGCTTTTCTAGGACCTTGGCTATGATGGGGAGATTTGAGATTGGTTTGTAATTACCAAGCTCAGGTCAAGATTAGGTTTTTTGAGAATTGGCTTGATGATTGCTGATTTAAGGGATTTAGGTATGTAGCCAATTGTAATAAGAATGAATTCTGCCCTGCTGATACCTAAGCGCCGGCCTAGGGTGCACTCCATCCAATTAGTACACACTGTATCATATGAACAACTTACTGTTCGGTTATGAGATGTAACCACTAGGAAAAGGCCTACTCCTTTGGATAGGCTGCAAGGGTGTTTGTACTATGAAAGGTGTTATGAAGTGGTGCATGTGCACTGCGGAGCCATGCTAATTTGGTCTTCATATCTGAATATAAGGATATAATACTGGAATACAAACCCTGGAATATGGAGACAGAAAACTGCTTTAGGGGAGTCACGTGACCCCATTCATGGGCTCGGTTGCAGCTGGCTAGAGCGCTTGTTCAGGCAAACAAACTCTTATATAGCATGAGCACTCTCCACTCTTTCATAATCATAATTTACTGATTGGGAATGTTGTTTCATTGCCCCCCAATGGGAGAGCAAAGGATCTCGACCTCCAGGAGTTATCTGCAATGAAAATGGGTTAAGATCTTTCCAGGCTATTAAAGAGCAATGTAATGTGCCCAGCGCCTCTTTCTTTAGGTATCTGCAACTTAATTTAGCCCATTAGTCTCAGAGACCCACTGAACTCCAAATTACAGCCCCACCTAATGCTTAAAGGGCTTTACTCCAGTCTTGCTCGGCTTCCAGTATTTACAGTTTTTTTTTACTTTGAGCCTCTTGTAGACGGTTTGGACTGTGTGTGGTCCAAAGATCTTAAGTAATTTTTTTTCTGTTTTGAGAACCATGCATGAGAAATGATCATTTTATCCTTGAGGAATCCTGATCACCCAATAATCCACTGGAAATTTCTACATAGATTCTATCTGTCTATCTAAGATGATTCCATATGCAGCTTTTCCAATCTCCAGCTTTTGATTTGTGCTTCTGCATACATTATGAATTAAAATTTCTCTCCCTAGAGTCTCAGATCAGCAGTGACGACTGTTCCTGAAATCAGAAACTACACTAATTATAATGTGCTATCTGGCTATAAAATCAGTTTTGGCAGGTCTACAGCTGTTCAGCGAAATGTCCCAGATTATATTAAACTAAATCTACCATTCCAGTTGACAAATACGGGCTTTAGATACCTTGGGATAACAATTACCCCTGACCTGTACCACACTTTTTGGGGGGCAGAATTGGTGTAATCAAGATGAACATTTTACCTAGATTGCTTTATTTATTTCAAAACCTGCCTTGTCATTTGACCCCCATCTTTTTTTTATAAAGGTGCATCAATTAATAAGCAGATTTTTTGGGGATAATAAAAAAGCTTAGATTAAAATGCTTCACCCTTCTAAACCCTAAAAATGAATCCTTACCAAATCTAAATTATATTTTTGGGCAACACAGGCAGAACAGATGTGTAGTTGCTTTTTAAATAGATTAGACTCATTGTGGGTCAGTATAGAAATGCTCATGTGGTGGTGATGGCATGGCTTTAAGTGGACATGAAGGACAGTTCACCAGAAGGATACTGCCAAACACTTCCAGGTAAGTTCCAGTGATATTTATTGTTGAATTCAAAGATCAAAAGAAAATACACACAACAAAAACACAACACAAAAGAGCTAGATTACACACACTTTGTACAACAAGGCCTCAGCGGTCTTCATCTGAGGGCTGCAAAGCCTCACAGACGTCTACTATTGCTTCAGCCTATCTGCTCCTCCCTTCTCAACCTGGAGTGGGCCAAGTGGCTACTAAGGGGTTGGTCATCAGAAACAAACAATGACAATACAACAGATAACATGGACATTATTTAAACATTATATACAATTATTATTTGTGTTTATGGTCATATTGATGTGTACTGGTAAATTATGCTAGCTGGAATTATATGTATATCCTGGGGTTATTGGTTGTGTGTTTTCCCACTTCTAGGTTAACAGTGGTTCCTGCTGGCTCCTTGAAGACCCAATCACCAGCGCCTGCACCACCGTTGCCTGAGTCACTTGTGTGTCCATAAGCTTTGTCCAAACTGAAACCGGAGCACTATACAGTGGTGTCTGACTGTGTTTCTTCTTTTATTTGAACTTAATTTTTTTATGTAAGCTTTTAGTTCATATGTTTTATATTCAGCTCGTTATGCTCGAGTCTACAGTGGGGCCGGGGAATTTACGTGCTTCAAACTTGACTGCATGTCAGTGACGCAACCACGTGATCGTCTGTATTTTGTGAGAGACTCCGAGACTCGATGCGGTCCTCTTTTGAAAGCTCAGAAATGTGGTTCATCCCTACTTTATAGTCCTTAATATTAGCTTTGTCTCTTTTTATTTGAGCCAGGTGTTGTGATGCTTGTGTTCTCTGCTCCCTGTGTTACTGTACAGTACTCTCTCACTGACCGCCATTTGCGTTTCTCTCTGTGTTTACTCAGGATCATGGCAACCGCGGAGGAGCAAGATCTCCAGATGCTCTGCAGGGAGGTCGACAAGCTTGACCGGCAGCTTTAGCTGCTGTTGTAGAGGCAGTCCAAACTCCACAGACGGAAGAGGAGGCTGCCTGTGACTCCTCCAACGCGAGCACTATCGGCTCGGCGGACACAGGGGGTCATAGTCTCCTCTCCCTCCCTCCTCTCCTTTCTCCTGGAAGTGTCAGAGTGGCTGGGAAAAGCAGAGGGCTCCTCCACCACCACAGCCATTTTCACCTCTGCTAACTGGTTTGAGGACCTCAGCTCTTCACCTGCTCCGGCACCGAGGACGACGGCTCAGGGCGGTGTTGAGAAAAGTATCGACCCTAAAGAGTAATGCCACAGTCTCCTGTTTTCCAGGTGCTCGTGTCCTGGACATCGCCAGGTGGCTTTGGCACTATCATTCTCCACTATTCTCTGCCTGATGCAGCGTGGCCCTGAAGAAGCACTGCCGTACGCTTCTGGACACTGTTTGGAGTCAGGGTCATCAACTCCTTGTATTTCGACATGTCTGGGTATGTGTGGGTGTGTGGAGAGCCATTTACTGTGTGATTTTTTTTTTTTTTTTTTTTTTGTTTTTTTTTGTTTTTTTTTCTCCATTTTGTTAGGAAAAAGTTAACTTTTGCTGAAACTGCACTACTTGAGAATATTCATTTAAGAATGTACTAGTTTTACAGACTGTTCCTCAACTCACACTGATGATCAACGTAGATCTGGATGGGCGGTGACTGACGGCTTTTAAACTTCAGCCAGTGTTAGTCTTCCTTCCTCCCACTCAGCTCAGCAGGTTTAGTTACCTAAGTTTATCAAGATATTTTGCACGTCTCTCCCCATCTAAATAATAACAACTATTGACTGGATCTGGGTTCAGTCTGGGTTTGGTGTTCTGTAACACACTGTAGCAGAAGACTTCAAAGATCATAAACGTCTTGGGTGACTGAGTGAGTTAACCCAGGCACCCTAATTATTGAAATTAGAAAAACATTAGATAAACCTTATTGAGAAAAACAGACAACCCACAATTCCTTTTCTATACTGTGACTAAACTTACCAACAGTAGAAAACAGTTATCCCTGCTGAAATTAGTAGCAACGACTTCATGAAATTCTTTGATGATAAAATAGAGAATATTAGACTAAAAATCCAATGTCGGTCCCAAACCACAGCGGTAGACAATGAAGAATGCTGCACCAGCTCCACGACATACCTACAGTACTTTAGCCCAGTTACAGAAGAAGACTTGCTCAATATAATGAACTCCTCTAAATCTGCATCATGTATATTAGATCCGGTACCAACACCGTTGTTTAAACAGACATTGCCAAAGGTTGGTAAACCATTATTTGACAGTTAATGCCTCTCTTGACATGGGCTTCATATTTAAATTTCTTAAATTGGCGATTATAAAGCCCATTATTAAAAAGCCAATTTCTAATCTACCCTTCATTGCCAAAATTTAGGAAAGTGTTGTGTTTAAGCAGCTGTGCACCTATCTGCATAACAGCATTCAGTTTTTCAGTTTGGATTTAGATAAAACCATAGCACCGAAACAGCTTTACTTAGAGTAACTGATGATTTACTTTCCGCACTTGATAGGGGCAGCGCTTAGTGCTGCCTTTGACACCATAGGTCATGAAATTCTTCTCAGTAGGTTAGAAAATCTCAATTATCTGCCTTCACCTGGTTAAGATCATACAGTGCTTTCCATAATTATTGGTTAAGATGTGTTCTTTAGCTTCTAATAAATTGAGGGTTTTTCTAAGTAATATAGGACCACGATGGAAAAAAGAGTAAAATCCAACCTTTAACTCAAGTGAATTTATTCAGTAGGAAAAAAATCCCACATTAAGAAATAGTTGTTTAACATCAAATCATGTGTACCACAATTATTGGCACCCCTGATGTTAATACTTTGTACAACCCCCTTTTGCCAACAAAACAGCACCTAATCTTCTCTTATAATGTTTCACAAGATGGGAGAATACAGATAGAGGGATCTTTGACCATTCCTCTTTGCACAATCTCTCTAAATCATCCAGCAACCCTGCTCTCCTCTTCAGCTCACCCCACAGGTTTTCAATGGGGTTGAGGTCTGGGGACTGAGATGGCCATGGGAGGAGCTTGATTCTGTGTGTGGTGAACCATTTCTGTGTAGATTTGGCCATATGTTTTGGGTCATTATCTTGCTGAAAGACCCAGTGACGACCCATCTTCAGCTTTTGGGCAGAAGCCACCAGATTTTGTTTTAAAATGTCCTGGTATTTCAAAGCATTCATGATGCCATGCACCCTAACAAGGTTCCCTGGGCCTTTGGAAGAGAAACAGGCCCATAGCATCACTGATCCTCCCCCATATTTCACAGTGGGCATGAGGTGCTTTTCTGCATACTCAGCTCTTGTGTTTCGCCAGACCCACTTGTTTTTTCCGTGCATGCCTCCCAAA
Source organism: Salminus brasiliensis (assembly GCF_030463535.1). Lineage (NCBI taxonomy): Eukaryota > Metazoa > Chordata > Actinopteri > Characiformes > Bryconidae > Salminus > Salminus brasiliensis. The sequence continues at coordinate 18,931,944 of NC_132894.1, read as the reverse complement.
CAGCTTGTTGGCATTCAGATAGCACCTGATGGTTGTTTTGGAGACTTTGTGACCCCAAGAAGCTACCATTTGTTGCAATTCTGTAAAAGTGAGCTTTGGAGACCTTTTTATTTCTCTTATCCTCCTCACTGTGCGTGGTGGCAAAATAAACTTGCGTCCTCGTCCAGGCTTGTTTACCACTGTTCCAGTTGTTTTAAACTTCTTAATAATTTCTCTGACAGTAGATATGGACAGGTGTAGGTGAGTGGCTATTTTCTTGTAGCCATTGCCTGACTTGTGGAGGTCAACACACATCTGCCTTACTTGAATGGTATGTTCCTTTGTCTTTCCCATGTTGAAGAGAAATGGCCTCTGTGTCACGTCATATTTATACCCCAGGGAAACAGGAAGTTGTGAATTACTAATTAAATGTTCCTACATACTCCTATCAACTTCGTAAACTACTGTAGAATTGACAGAAATACTTTAATTACATTTATTAAGAAATTGTGGAACAGGTGATTTTATGAAGAATAATTATTTCTTAGTCAGGGATTTTTTTTTCCCCCCTTAAAATTCACTTGAGTTAAAGGTTGGATTTTTCTCCCTTTTTTTTTTTAATCGTGGTCCTATATTATTTAGAAAAAAACTCAATTTATTAGAAGCTAAAGAACACATCTTAACCGGGGTGCCAATAATTATGGAGGGCACTGTATCTGAATGATCGCCATCAGTATGTTTGTGTAAATAACGAATGCTCCTATCACACTAGAGTAAAATATGGTGTTCCACAAGGATCAATACTGGGCCCTTTACTCTTTACGGATTATTTTACCCAGCGGTAAAATATAAACATTGCATTAACTTTCACTGTTATGCCGATGATTACCAAATTTACATATCAGCTAAACCTCACAAGGACCTGTGTCTCAGCAAAATAACAGACTGTATTAAAGAAATTAAAAACTGGCTGACACTCAAATTTCTTTTACTTGATTGATAAAACGAAGGTCATTCTACTTGGTCCTTATATAGATAAAAATGGTAAATGATAATACAGGGGTAAAACTAGATGGTCATTTAGTTATACCTAATAATCTCTCAATGGTCTGACCCCACATTATCTGGAGGAACTTCTTACACCTTACAGCCCTCCACGTACACTCCGCTCGCAAGATGCTGGCCTATTATCATTCCCACGTATTAGAAAAAACATTGAAGGAGGAAGAGTTCTTTTCTAAACCCCAACTTTGGAACAACCTCCTTGTTAATATATGAGAATCAGACACACTCTCAGTCGTTAAATCTGGATTAAGTGGGCAGGTACATGATTTACTGGATTTTATAATCATTTATTCTGTCATTTCTCGGTTTTAAGAAGTAATATCAGTGTCCCTCGTTGTATCTCAGAAATACCCTGCAGTATCGAAACTGTCACAAAACTGCATGGTTTGTAATTGGAGCGTCAGAAAATCTGCTTTAAAAATCTTCTCAGAATTTATACAAATTCTTTTGGTACAACAAAACCATTCAATACTGCTACTCTTAACGATATTCTGGGATTGTGTTGCTGCTGCCGCCATCCTAAGGGTAGGAAAACTGGTAAATGATCATCAACTCAGATTATCAGGATTATCCTCTTGATTTCAGTGTGTAAAGACATTTTCATCTAGATAACGTTTCTGGTCCATCTACAGTTCAGCTTCTGGGAGAGGGGTCAGAGTAAATGAGTCATTTTCAATGAGAAAAGTCCTCTCCTCTTTCATAGCCTCAACCCAGAATGTTGATTTTGTTGAATCTCTTTAAAGCTCTGTGGTTCATTACAGACCCTGTAGCAGTAGTCAGTGTTGGTCAGTGTCTGATCTCCAGTATCTGAATCAGCTGAGTACTGAGGTGCTTTCCTCTCTCTCTTTGGAAGGCGTGTACTATCTCTCAGTAGCTTTTTATGGTTTCATCCTTAGTTTTTAGGAAGTACACAGACTGCACCCGAGTAATCCTCAGTAAACGCCAGAGTGTATCTACAACCCTCTTTTGCACACTGGATCTGTAGGACCAGCTAGGTCAGTATGTAAAGTTAAGAGGTTCCCCATGTGAACCTTTGTTTGGTCACGTGATCATTTTATTGCAGCCCTTAACGTGATCTGCTGCATCTGTGGCAACAGTAAAGGAGAATTTTATTACTAAGGCTTTAATTCTAGAAAAAGTTGTTAAAGATGATTTAATAATTTATTATTTTACAGGAGTTGGAGTTCTTGTTGAGCTTCCAGCAACGCCCGCCTCTCCTGCCAGCTATGGGGGGAAGAAGTACCAACGATCGAGTGGCATACACCCAGAGCTCGTTCCGTGTCCTGTATTTGCCGCTTGAATTGAATTCTTCACACCCAGATGCAGGTTATGTCTGATGCAATTTAACCATTTCCATCCAAGTTCGTCTCTCGCGACTGACTTTATATTTGCGGCGTTGTCTGTTGTAATGTAAATTTTTCCTCGTTCAGATTCCAGTCCTGGAGTACAGAGTGAAGAGCCTCAGCTATACTGGCTGCAGTGTGGCTCTCTGGAAAAAACACGGCTTTCAAACATTTGCTTTCGAGTTTCCACTGCAGCAAAATAAAGTGTACTGTCAGTGACCTGTACAGAGTCATATTAGCACTTGACCACATGTCAGTTGTCAGTGAGCAAAACTCTGCTCTCTTGATCAAACACTCAGCTTTAGCTTGAACATTATTCTACATCTCCGGCACAGTAGCTCGTATCGCCAGTTCAAAGTTTGTAGTATTTCTCTGAATGATAACTTTTTTTTAGACTGTGTTGAATGGAGGCAGTCCCTTTGCAATATATTATTTATTTATTTATTTATTTATTTAGTGTGTATTGTGCTGTATGTTTGTATATTTCGCAAAAACTTTTGTGATTGTTGATTAATTTGACGAACTGCCTTTTCTATGGGTGGGACCCAGTTTAACATACTGAGCTGGATGTATCCTGAGATGTGCTTGTAAATTAGTAGTATTTCCACCCTTTGTGGTGATGCGTTTTCTACATAGACGGCATGTAACACTGTTAACATCTAAACCAAAATATTGCCAAACTGGTGCAGAGACACCCTTCTGTACAAGCTCATCCATTTTCACTGTCTACCCAGGACAAGGCCACATGAGGCGAAGTTGTTCATTTGCATGTACCCAGCAGTCTTTGACAGCATCTCTACATTCTAATCTTTTTAAGTCCTTTTTTAAAAAGTTAAATTGTAGCTGTAGTTGGTGATTTTAAATTTGATGCATCATCTGTACTTGGATGCTTATTTATTACTTAGGCCTAAATGTTTAGTTTACCATAGTATAGAATGCTTGCACAAGTCAACGGTTAAATAAAGCCAAAAAAGAAAACGATAGACGATATTGCACTTATCACTTGTTTAAATGATTGCGATATTTGATATTGTTTATCGTCCCAAGGCTAGTAGGAACACGCAAAATTAGAATTTCTTTGACTTGAATGGTGTCATGCAGAATAAAAAAAACTTTATTAAAGCTCATCATCATATTTCTCCTTTCTAATATATAATAACTAAAACTGCCCTGGATTCATTTTCAGTGCTGTAAACAAACTCTCCTGCAGTCATAAACTGTTATTCTTGCTGATGTTGGTAATTATAATCTACTCCCCTCCACCAACTGTAACCCTTAGCAACCACCTTCCCCTCCACAGCTTCACAGCTCTACTGCGCCACCTGTTTTACAAATACTACACCACTATTGCCTGATTCACTTGTGTCCTTAAGCTTTGTCCAGACTGAAACAGGAGCACCATACAGTGATGTCTGCCTGTGTTTCTTCTGTTCATTAATGTTTATCTACATTTAATTGCATGTATTTCAGTATGTAACTGCCTTGTTTTCCACTGAAGTGGTGGAACGAACTTCCCCTTGGTGTCCGAACGGCAGAGTCGCTCGCTGTCTTCAAATGCAGACTGAAGACCCACCTCTTCCGAGAGTACTTGGGTGAAGATTAGAGTATTATGGGCTGAGATGCCATCCTACATAAATTATTTTGTGTTATCTGTTTTATCCTTTGTTTTACATGGATCCTCACTCTGTGTTCACTCTTCTCTCAGACATGGAGGAACCTGTATCAGGCTACGTCTCCTCAGACTAACACCACCCTGGACAGTCCACTCTCTTATAGTACACTATCACTCATTTACCATCTGTGTGAGGAAGGTGCTATCTCAGTGCTCTCTGTATTCTTTCTGGACATTCTGCTTCAGTAAAAGTGGTGCCCCACAGAGGGCAGATAAGGATGCTATCCAAACACCAACTGATGTGGACTGTAGCCATGGACCTTTTGCCTGGTGTTCTTTGCCATAAGGGCCCAGTCCAGTGCAGTATCCCAGTCACCACTGTTACTTGTCTTTACTTTCACGATGATCTCAGTAAGTGTTTGGTTGTGCTGTTCCAAAAGTCCAGTGCTCCATGGGCTGTATGCAGCTGTTGTCTTTAATTTCTATGTTGAGCTTTTCTGCCATTTCTGTCACTTCATCATTGTTGAATTCTCCTTAATGCACATTAATCCTGTCATGAACAGTGTTTCACTATTTCTTTGTGGTCAGAATGCTGTCTGCACTAAACTGTGAGAACTGGTCAATGATGTGAAGATACCACACGCCTAGTTCCAGTTCTGTTGCAGATCTGTTGCCCCAGTTTCATTGTACTGAGAAGCCAGAGGTAGTCCCAGAGATGAGCTTCGCCTGAGCCGCCTGGGGTCCATCGTTCATGTCCGTGAGCTGGATAGTTGGCAGGTGAGTGATTTTACATGATTTACTCGATTTCATAACCATTTATTATTCATTTCTCTGCTTGTATTAAAAAGTAATAAATCAGTCCTTCATAGTATCTCAAACCCTGCAGTATCGAGACTCTGTCCCCCACGTAGTTTGTAATTGTAAGGTCAGAAAATTGTTTATCATTTCAAGCCTAGTGGCTATTTAAGTCCTTGTTGCGAATGACTGCAGTGGTCATTACAGCAGATGTCTTTAGGTAATTTGATCTATACTAGCATTAACCTTTCCCTATCAAGGTGCCGAGGTCTCACTGATCAATAAGTGAAAATTATTTGCTGTGAACGCTGTAATATTTACTAATGCCCAGTGCTCTCTGCTTCAGCCCCCCCCCCCCTTTTTTTTACTGGATCTGTAGGTCCATATGTTCTAGTTCAAGTACTGCTTTTGCTCGTGCATCAGGTTCTGTTTCTACTCTGAGCAGATTTCTCTTGTCTGCAGACTTCACAGTTCAGTTTATCAATCTTACCCTTGATTTTCATGCTCTCTACTGCATAATGATGCATAAAACATCATAAATACAGTGAACAAGGATTTCATGCTGTTTGAATATTGTAACACACTGCAACCATCACCACTGTGATCATTGACCACGTTCAGGTAATAAAGCCTATTGTACTCTTTAATGGGGAACTTGGCTTTGTCTTCTTTTTATTAGCTTTGTCTTCTTTCTCTGAGACCTGTGGTCTCTGCTCCCTGTGTTACTGTACAGTACTCTGTCTCGCCTGTGTGTTTTTTACTCAGAGGCGACCACGGAGGAACAAGCTCTCCAGGAGGTCGTCAAGCTATTACGGCAGATCCAGCTGCTGTTGTAGAGGCAGTCCAAACTCCACTGACGGAAGACGAGGCTGGAGGCTGCCTGTGACTCCTTCAATGCGACAGTCTTAATTCCAGCACTACCGGTGGGGCAGACACAAAGGGGCGTAGTCTCCTCTCCCGCACCTGAGAGGGCCTGGAAGTGTCCGCGTGGCTGGAAAAAGCAGAGCGCTCCTCCACCACCACAGCCATTTTTCGCCTCTGCTAACTGGTTTGAGGACCTCTGCTCTTCATCTGCTCCGGCACCGAGGACGACGACTCAGTGTTTTACAGAAGAATCTCCAACAGTGAGAACACCGCCCTAAGTATCGACCCTAAAGAGTAATGCCACAGTCTCCTGTTTTCCAGATGCCCGTGTCCTGGACGTTGCCAGGTGGCTTTGGCACCATCATTCTCTCCACTATTCTCTGCCTGATGCAGCGTGGCCCTGAAGAAGCACTGCCGTACGCTTCTGGACACTGTTCAGAAAAAGCCAGAAAACCACTTCGCCTCCTGCCCACTTACAGACGAGTGAGGGAGCCGTTTCCTCAGCTCTTCTCGCTCCACTGCTGGCTGCGGGACAGGTCCGTCTGCGCTGACTTCGTGGAGAACTGGGAGAGCTGCGTCTGGTTCTCTAACACAGATGAGCTTCACCTGAGCCGCCTGGGGTCCATCGTTCTCTCTGGGAACATCAAGAAGGTGCCAGATAAAGCCCTTGAGGAGTCCCCGAATATTGCTGTTGTAGGGAAAGGCTGGATCAGCGGTTTGAAGACTCCTGAAAAGAAGTTGAAAACATAATTCCAAAAGTCAGTATTTTTTTTAGACAAAACCAAAACGTGTTCCTGTGTTGATTCTGTTTGACATCTAATACACATTAGATTCATGTTTTAAACAAATTCTGCCAGCGTTGTCTTAGTCCAGTGTAAGGAATGCATTTTAAACTGAATTATAATGTGTTAAACATGTAGATGAGGAGTGTTCTCTACTATATTTTACCACCATTCAGTAAATATATTGATGGACAGATGGATCCTCCACCTACTGCTGCTTTAATACTTGTAAGGGTTTCATTTGAAAGGAGTTAAGTAACAGAGATGGTGCCAATTACATGTTTTATCTGTGGGTTGACATTCAGAACCGTATCTAATAATGCCGAGGAAGTTTGTGGACACAAAACTATGTAGCTTCAAATACCTGAAAAACAATTAGCTCAAGGCTATTGATAACGACAGCTGTTGTGGGTTCGATACCCGGGCTCTGCAAACTGCCACTCTTGAGCAAGGCCCTTCACCTTCTTTTGTGGGCGCCGCAGCAATGGCTGCCCACTTTTCCAGGCACTTGTGCTCACTGTCCACGGGGTGTGTTTCACTGCACAGCCGGGTTACAGAAATTCGGAAGCCAAATTGATCAAGTTGATTCTTTATGCACAGTGAAGCAAATCCCACTACCACAGTTTTGGAGGTTCCACAGAGATACCAATATTCCTCTGGGTCCAGAGTTTTCAGAGACCGGATCAGAAACCGGCAGAGGCGGCCGCCCACATCCCAATGAGTGATTCTGAGTCAATTCAGGTGCTCTACTGACTCCGAGACTCTGTACCCGTGGTGACTGTAAGAAAATTAGTTAGACCGTTACCTTATGAATTTGGAATAAACAGGAGGAGACAGGACGCCATATTCTTAGACCTTCAATTTACTTTAACCTGGATCCCTTTTGATATTTTAACTTATGAAATTTGTTTTAGGCCGTTGACTTTTTGCAGTGATCCGGACTCGAAGGACAAAGATGTCCAAAGCATTGCCTTAAGATAATTAGAGTCTCACAGTTTTCTGAACTGGGAACTTGTCGGGATTCAGATTTGTTTTAAATTAGAATATTCTAAGATATTGTTTTGGAATATTTTGATTCTCTGTGTTTAAACCAGAGATTTTTTTTAGGGATCCAAATTTATTAAAATCCGAAATTTCTAAGACAAGATTTTAGGATATTTAATTGTTAGTACTGTTCAACCTAGAGAATGTTATAAAGGAATCTGAATTTACTTTTTAGAAAATTTCAAAGATTTTGGAAATAAATTAATTTTTTCTGTTTAAATTAGAGATTTCGAAGGTATTAAGACAAGGGAGCAGAGTTTAATACCCAAAAAGTACCAGAGAAGAGAGAGAGAGCTCTCTTTAGAAAAAGAAACAAAGGCTATCAGGCTGTCTGACACAGAGTCAAGTAAAGGCATTGGAAGTTTGCTGGGGGATCTAGACTTGATGCTAAATATTGGAAAAGCAATAGTATTTTTGTATCCAGTATAAATACATTGAGGGTACAAATAATTGATAATGCTTCTGTTACACAGTCAAGATCTGAGCTGCCAAGTGAGAATGACGAGACTGAGACTAATGACTTGCCAGTTTTGGTTGATGAAATTCTAAAACATTTCTGGTCTCAGAATGAATGATATTGGGTCAATAGAGGGTGCATCTCTAGTTAAAAATTCCCTTTTGGAAAAGGAGGCCATTGTTCCATGTGAATATTTACTGATGAATAGCTCTCTGAGAGCGGTAAATGCAGCATTGCTGACGATGTGTACGATGTGGATATTTCAGACATGACACCTGACATATCTTAATCATCAAATGATGTAACTGTTTTGCAGCTGTCTGATGATCAGATATTAATATTGTCTGATACTAAAGTACTCACTAAAGGAAAAAGCTTTTTGTCTTAAAAAAAAAAAAAAAAAAGAATCAGTTCTGGAGTGTGTCTTATGTACAGGAGAGAAGAGATAATATAAGCCCATATGGATCTGCATCTGTCATAACAAAAAGGATGTTTGTATTGATTTAATATTAGTTTCACTGGATTTAGAATGAAAGGTCAGTGATTTACCTGTGATCATGTTGAATGGCTAAAAGTATTGTTATTTAAACGCAGTAATCCTATCCTACACATTTTCTATATTTTAGATTTTTTTTTCTGCTTTTAAATCTCGATGTCATTCGATACGATCCGTTGAGCGATCATCCCTACTTTATAGTCTTAAATATTAGCTTTGTCTTCTTTATCTGAGCCGGTTGTTGTGATCCTTGTGCTGTCTGCTCCCTGTGTTACTGTACAGTACTCTGTTTCACTGACCATCATTTGTGTTTCTGTCGGAGCGAGATCTCCAGGCGCTCTGCCAGGAGGTCATCAGGCTTGACAGCTGCTGGCAGTCCAAACTCCACCGACGGAAGACGAGGCTGTAGGCTGCCCATGACTCCTCCAACGCTGGGCATCTTAAATTCAGCACTACCGGCGTGGTGGACACAGAGGGTTGTTGTCTCCACTCCTGCACCGGCGAGGACCTGGGGCCGTCTGCATGGCCTGGAAAAACCGAGGGCTCCACCACTACGACAGAAGGTTTTCACCTCAACTAACTGGTGCAAGGTTCAGTTCTTCAATCCTCGCAGTGGGCAATGTTTTTATTGTTGGTAAAACCTTTAAAAGTATCGAGGCCAAAGAGTAGGTTTTTTGTTGTTTTTTTTTTTTTTTTTTTTTTTTTTTGGCTAGGAGCCCTGGATGTTGCTAGGTTGATTCGATTGATGTTTGTTGGGGCTGGTATTAGTTTTTCTCTAGATTAATTCTATATCCAGAAATGACAGCAAAGGTATCCAGTACATTAAACAGCAGCGTGCCTGCTTCCATGGCTCTGTGTAGTAACTCCACACAGTCTTGATAATAGTGCAGCTTTGTGACAATGGATGGGGAGCACTAGCGGCCCCATTGAAAATACTAATTTATCCAGGTCGGAGCTGAGCAATGTTAAACTTTTTGATGACACCTTGAGTGTTCAGCTTCGGAGTCACTTGTGTGTCCATAAGCTTTGTCCAAACTGAAACTGGAAGCTGGGGGCGTGGCCTGGAAATACAAAGGGCTTCTCCACCACCACAGCTGGTTTGAGGTCCTCCACTACTTTGCCTTCACCTGCTTCATCCCTCAAGGACAACCCCTCAGGGCAGTGTTCGCATTGATGGAGATTCTACTGAAAACCACTTAAAAGTATCGAGCCCAAAGAGTAACACCACTGTCTCCTGTTTTCCAGATGCCTGTGTCCTTGACTTTGCCAGGCGACTTTCCTTGGCACTGCGGCAGCGTGATGCCTTTGGCACGGTCCTTCTCTACTGTTCTCCTCCTCCAGTTAGTGAACTGAATAGTTGGCAGGTAAGTAATTTGACATTTTTTGTTTTTCTGCTTTTATTAAAGTTATAATTTATCAGTGTCACTCATAGTGTCTCAGACAAACCCTACAGGATCGAGACTTTGTCTTTAACAACCTTATTAGAATTGCTACAGATTCTTCCTCCACAACAACACTATTCAGAGATTGTTTTGCTGCTGCCACCCTAAGTGTATCATTAACCCAGAATATCAGTATTATCCTCCTGATTTCAGTGTGTTTGTTGTAGACTCAATGGTCAGCTGGGTTCTGTGTAAAGCCATTTTCATCTAGATAATCATGCAACATGTTCAGGTTCCTCCAGACTTTTTGAGAGCAAACAGTGATTTTTTTCAGTTTACAGACAAGCTTTTCTCCTGTATTTGACTTTCCTGCAAATCCCTCTGGTTGCTTCATATATATATCTCAGTCAATTGCGGCATTCAAGTAGACTGTTGTAACATCCATCAGGGTCGTACTGTGTGGTCATCTGCATCAACATGTGTATATCGTCTGCAGTTGGAGAAAATGTCTTCTTGTAATCCACTCCCATTGCTTGACTGGAACACTTAGCAACATATCAGACTTTGTACGTTTCAGATCCACCTACACTGTTTTTAATCATAGATCCTCTCACTGCATGTTCAGCGTCTGGGAGAGCGGTCAGAGTAAATGTCATTTTCAGTGAGAGAAGTCCTCTCCTTTTTGATGGCGTCAACTCAGAACTGTGATTTTGTTGAACTGTTGCCTCTTTAAAGCTCTGTGGTTCATTACAGACCCTGTAGCAGGAGTCAGTTCTGGTCAGTATCTGATCTCCAATATCTGACACCCAGTCAGCTAAATACTGAGGTGCTTTTCTATCTCTCTTTGAAAAGTGTGTACCATGTCTGTGTTCCTCTGTTTGAGCACCATCTTGAGCATCAGTTTAAGACTCTTGAACCTCTTCTGAAGTCTGATCAACACTGTTGGCTGTTGGAAGGGGGGTACACACCTCTCACCTTGGGATCATCAGCTGTCATTGACTGGTCAGCCTGGGTTTGCTGTTCTTTAACACACTTTGTATGAAATTTCACAAGCCTGTGTTTAAGCACTTTCCCTGTGTCTGGATAGTAGACTAGGTATAATGGGCTGTTCTTGTCGTACCTACAAAGACTCCCTTTCACATTTTGACTCTGGCTTCTGTCTGTCATGTTTGTAAGTGTAGCGTGCTACTCCAAATACTCTCCTCTTTGAAAGGTTAAGCTTTCTCCCTGTCAACGTCATTGAATACATATATATAGCTGCTGAGGTCTCACACCTCATCCCCTGCTTACAGAGCAATGACTGTAAATCTGTTGCTGTGAACTCTGAACCATTATGTGAACAAATACATTTTACTGTTTCATTTGGAGACGAATCGGCCAAACATCTCAGTAGCTTTAACTGTTTCACCCTTAGTTTTCAGGAAGTTCACAGACTGCATCTGAGTAATCCTCAGTAAATGTCTGAGTGGATCTACAACCCTGGATCTGTCCAAAAGCTCCTTAAATTAGTGACCTCATTTAATATTCACGAAGCTTCAGCCGCATTGGTCAGTATATAATGCAGAGTCTCAGCCAATCAGGAGCCTCCGCTGTAAAGCAGCAGCGTGCTCTTGCAGCAGTGCGCAGGGTAAAGCCGGTGTGACCGAGCTCTGTAGCTCCTCTGGAAGACTGAACTTTAGAAACTGCTCAAGCTGTGTGGCTGTGGGTGCCTTTAATTTCGAGTCTGTGACACAAAGTAAGCTGCTGTTCATTTAGTTTGGGAATGGCTTAGTTCTGTTGCTATGCTAGCTGTCTCCTTAGCAGTGTAGCTTCAGTATTTACCTATGTATTACTTCATATTGATGTTTTCTGTTATTTCTTCATGTTTCACGCTACTGAGCTGTTTTAGGTTAGTATTGATGGTGTAATTCTGTGGATTTGTGCTAAATTTGTGTTCTTAGTCAACATCCTGGTGTTTATTGAACTACTGCTCAGAGGCTGTTGTTATTCCTCTTTTCGTCCTTGTGGGGGCGCTAAAACCATAGTTTAACCAGTGAAAACAGTCAGAGGCAGGTTAAAGCTGGTGTCTTGATATAAGCTTTGAGTGGTAATTATTAGCTTTGTTTCTCCTGCCTGTTGAGCGTATACACATCTCTCTTTAAATGAACTCATTTAGTAGCACTATGATATAGACCTGGAGCCTTTCTGAACTTTTATTTAATATTGTGCATGTATTCTGTTTATTTCAGAGTCTTTATTCATCAGCCTGTTCTCAATTCTTCCTCACTTATTCATTATTCACCCAGAACGCTGTCATATTTCTAATGCCCAGTGCTCCATGCTTCAGCCTCATTGTCAACCCCAGTCTCCTTCAATACAACAATGTCTAGAACATCACTAGTCTTAGTGTCTGGCATCTTGACCGACACACAGGAGTGTTTGCTGCTAAACCTTTTACCATATCATTGGATCTATAGGAGCAGATAGGTCAGTATGTACTAGTTCAAGTACTGCTTTTGCTCGTGCATCAGGTTCTGTTTCTACTCTGAGCAGATTTCTCTTGTCTGCAGACTTCACAGTTCAGTTAATCAATCTTACCCTTGATTTTCATGCTCACTACTGCATAATGTGAAACATCATAATTACAGTGAACAAGGATTTTATGCTGTGTTGAATATTGTAACACACTGCAACCGTCACCACAGTGATCATTGATCACATTCAGGTAATAAAGCCTATTGTCCTCTTTAATGGTGAACTTGGTACCATTTTTGTGGCTTTGCTTCTTTCTCTGAGACCTGTGATCCTTGTGCTCTCTGCTCCCTGTGTTACTGTACAGTACTCTGTCTCGCCTGTGCTTTTTTACTCAGAGGCCAGCACGGAGGAACAAGCTCTCCAGGAGGTTGTCAAGGTATTACGGCTATTATTGTTGTAGAAGCAGTCCAAACTCCACTGACGGAAGATGAGGCTGGAGGCTGCCTGTGACTCCTCCAACGCGACAGTCTTAATTCAAGCACTACCGGCTCGGCGGACACAGAGGGTCATCATCTCCTCTCCCGCATCTGAAAGGGCCTGGAAGTGTCAGCGTGGCCTGGGAAAAGCTAAGGGCTTTTTCATCTCTGCTAACTGGTTCGAGGACCTCAGCTCTTCACCTGCTCCGTCACAGAGGACGGCGACTCAGGGCGGTGTTCTCACTGTTGGAGATTCTTCTGTAAAACACTGAAAAGTATCGACCCTAAAGAGTAATGCCACAGTCTCCTGTTTTCCAGGTGCCCGTGTCCTGGACGTCGCCAGGTGGCTTTGGCACCATCGTTCTCCTCTATTCTCTGCCTGATGCAGCGTGGTCCTGAAGAAACCCTGCCGTACGCTTCTGGACACTTCAAAAAAAGCCAGACACCAGAATCATCGTCGACGCCCCCCCTGCCTACTTACAGACGAGTGAGGGAGCAGTTTCCCCAGCTCTTCACGCTCCACTTCTGGCTGCAGGACAGGTCAGTCTGCGCTGACTTTGTAGAGAACTGGGAAAGCTTTCGGCTGCATCCAGTCATAGAAACACAGAACACAGAGATGAGCTTCCCCTGAGCCGCCTGGGGTCCATCGTTCTCTCCAGGAACATCAAGGAGGTACCAGGCCAGGACTGACAGGCCCTTCCCGGTCACACTGTCAGGTTGGTGAACTGCATAGTTTGCAGGTAAGTGATTTACATGATTTACTCGATTCCACTCATTTATTCTGTCACTTTTCTGCTTGTATTAAAAAGTAATACATCAGTGTAACTTATAGTATTTCATACAAATCCTGCAGTATTGAGACGGTCATGGTTTGTAATTGTATCGTTGGAAAATCTGCTTTAAAAATCTTATTAGAATTTCTCAATTCTTACAAGTACAAGCAGTTCTGCATTGAATTTGGGCTGTTAAATATACAATCTCTAGCCCCTAAAGCGGTCATTGTCAATGAAGTTATGATTGCTAACCACCTTAGTTCACTAGATCTCTGTGAAACTAAATCAATGGCTTAGGTCTGTTTATTACATTGGTGGGGGTCATAAAATTGGTTCACACAGAGCCCCCTGGAAGTCTTTTTGCGTTTATGATGAACTTAAAACGCAAACTTTATGAATATGAAGTTATAAAAGCACATACAACTGTCAATGTGTGCCAATTAATCCTCAGAGTCCATATTGTCAATTTAAGTCAAGACAGGTTGCCAAGTAGTGTTAAATTTACCACTGCACCCATTTTTCGGTAGGAGGGGTTTTCTCTTTCCCTTTAAGTAATCTAAGCAGTCTTAGCCAGCACCTTTTGAACAAGATTTCAGTGTAACTGACTGTACAACAAGGGTTCTGAAGGGCAGTTCTGCAGCATTCCACCGGCGTTATGTTTACTGCAAGATTAAAGTGTTTCTCTACATTCCTAAGACTGACTGATCGAGTTGATTCTTTAAGCGTGGAGAAGCAAATCCCACTACCACAGTTTTGGAAGTTCAACAGAGATCCCAATATTCCTCTGGGTCCAGAGTTTTCAGAGACAGGATCAGAAACAGTCAGAGGCGGCCGCCGACATCCCAATGAGTGATTCTGAGTCAATTCAGGCGTTCTACTGACTCCGAGACTCTGTACCCAAGGTGACTGTAAGTAAATTAATTAGACCGCTTGCCTTACAAATTTATAATAAACAGGAGAAGACGGGACGCCATATTCTTAGACTTTCAGGTTACTTTAATCCGAATCTCTGTTTTAATTTTCAAATTTGTTTTAGATCATTGACTTCTTGCAGCGATCCGGACTCAAAGGATGAAGATGTCCAAAGCATTGCCTTAAGGTCATTTGAGTCTCACAGTTGTCTGAACTCGGAATTTTTCAGGATCCAAATTTGTTTTAAATTGGAAGATTCTAAGATATTGTCTTATATTTTTATTCTCAGGGTTGTTTAAACCAGATCATTTTTCAGGGATCCAAATGTATTAAAATTCAAAGTTTCTAAGACAAGATTTTAGGATATGTAATTCTTAGTACTGTTCAACCTAGAGGGGTTGTAAAGGGATTAGAATTTATTTTTAGAAAATTCTGATTTCTAAAGATTTGAAAGGTTTTGAAAATAAATTAGATTTTTCAGGGCTGTTCAAATTAAAGATTTTCAAGGTTCTAAGACAAGAGAGCCGAGTTTATAATACCCAAAGAGTATTATAAAGAGTATTATAGAGTAAGAGAAGGTGCAGATCAGGAAAGTGGCAGCATAGCAGAAGCCGTATGGGGGATCAGCAAAATAGATCTAGAAGGTCAGAGCAGCACTAACCTGAGTTCAGTTACAGAACCAGATCCAGACTATGCTGAATAGGATAAGGTGGGAGAAAACGTAGACAGTCTGTAAAGAGGATTTTGAAACCCAGCGAGGAACCCAGTCTAAATGTAAGAATTTGCTGGGAAATTAATTCTGTTTTAGTTGACTCTGGTGCAACAGTTTCAGTACTTATGGAGGGGTCGGTACCCATATCCGTCAGTACGGACACAATTCTAACAGTGGATGTTTCAGACTTACCACTCACAGAACATTTGTGCAGTCCTGTGAAGGTAAAATTGGGTAATAGAACAGTAAAACACTGGTTTACAGTCTCCACACATTGCCTTGTGAATTCACTAGGACGTGACTTATTGGGAGCTTTCAGTCTAAACCTACAATGTACCGATTCAGGTTTTTCTGCTGCTGGTCCTAGTATAGGATAGTATAGTATAGTATTTCCATTTAAAATGATCAGTTCCCTTTTGAAAAGTGCGGCCATTGTTGCATTTGAATATTCACTGGTGAGTAGTCCTCTGAGAGCGGTAAATGCAGCAGTATATCCTGCTGGTCCTATTGTACATAATCTGGCAACTATTGGGGTGCAATATCTGCTGGGAATTCATTCTCAGATCAGGTGGCTAGAAACAGCTATGTCAGGAAATGCAGAAGAGAGAAGTTTCACTGGATTTAGAATGAAAGGTTAGTGATCTACTTTGATCATGTTGAATGACTAAAAGCATTGACATTTAAACGCAGTAATTCTAACCTACACATTTTCTATATTTCTATTTTATTTTAGTTTCGATGCGGTTCTGCTTTAGAAGCTTGAGACGTGATTCGACACGGACCGTCGAGCGACCGTCCCTACTTTATATCAGTTGTTGTGATCTTTGTGCTCTCTGCTCCCTGTGTTACTGTACAGTACTCTCTCACTGACCGTCGTTTGTGTTTCTGTCTGTTTACTCTGGAGAAACTTGGCGACTGCTGACGAGCGAGATCTCCAGGCGTTCTGCAAGGAGGTTATGGAGCTTGACTGCTGCTGTCCCACACCGGAGAGGGCCTCCTCTGCTGCGCTGGAGAAAACAGTCATGGTGTGGCTCTCAGCAATGTGAGAAGTGTTCTTTACACACACGTCTACATTTCAGGATGTGTTCAAAGCTAGACTATCTCATGGACGAGCAAAGGGAGCAGAATAAACTTCTATCAGGACACTCAGATTGTTTGGATGCTCTCGAACGGTTGGTGTGTGATCTGCAGGACCGGGGTTGACAGAACAGCCTGTGCATTCTTGTTCTCCCGGAGGTCGCGGAGAAAGACGACCCTAACAGTTTTATCAAGAAGCAGCTCAATGTTTGGCTACCAGTACCAGTTAAGGGTCTTGTTGTACTTGAATTTATTTTTAATCTTTATGGCTTTGAATGTCTTGAGCTGGAACATTTTAATGGTCTAAATGAGCCTCTTAAACATACTAGTTTGCTCTGATTAAGGATTCCATTTGAGAGATGTTAATTTTCCCAAATGCAATAAACTCTGTAGAGTTGCTTCTTTAACTGCAAATACTACAACTAAAGGAGTTCTTATCTTGGTACAGAGGAGTTGGGAGATTACGATGTTAAACCAAGGAAGGGATGAAGAAAGGAGAATAACACACATTACAACAAAAGTAAGAAATGAGAAAATTGCCTTTATTTCAGTTCACGCTCCAAATCCAAGAGATCCCAGTTTTTTAATAATTAAACAGATCAGGGGTGATGTTTCTCAGTCAGCTGGCCGCTAGCTCCGAGCTTAAGCTATGTATTACTGCATTGTATTTACTTAATCTGAGCACTAAGCAATAAACTTTATCACAAACACCTTCAGCTCTCAATTTAGAGGAAAAGAAACACATTTCTTATGTTAAATCAGGGTTCAGTGCACGATCAGAGGTTTGTTGGGAGCAGTGAATGGTTTCTTTAGGGATAATTCTATTGCATTTGCTTCTTGGCAACAGAAAAGACTGAAGTATCTGGACCTTTCTTGTGCTTCAGGTTTAAATGCAAGTGCAAGCAACACTCTTTCTGGTGATATTGCAATACAAATAGTTTTAGTTACGAATGAGCTGAATATTCTTCTGAGAGAAAGAGCAGAATTCCTTATTAAAAGGGTTAGATAAATTACTATTTAAATGGAAGCAGGCCCAGTCACTTCTTGGTGCTAAAACTCAGAAGTAATGAGATTCTCAAATATTGCAGCAATAAGGTCTCATGATGGAGAACTACTTACAGAACATGCACAAATCAGTGATGCTTTTTACAGATTCTATTCAGAATTCAGATAAATATAAATATATATCAGATGTCCGAAAGGAAACCTTATATACTGCCCCTTTTTCCATACCTTAGATTTGCCACAATTGTCCCCTGATGAGGCATCTTATGTAGATCAGGATATTTCTCCTCTAGAATTGAAAAAGACCCTCTGTCGATGAAAGTCTCCTGGATTGGATGGCATTCCTGATGAATTTTATTTGTTCTTCTGGGCAGAATTGGGAACTTTATTGTTAGAAATGATGAATTGCTCCCTAGATAAAGGTGAATTTAATAAGTATGTTAATACAGCTTTAATCTCATTATTACCTAAATACAACCCAACTTTTTGCATTAGTTGTTGCCCAGTATTGCTTTCTCTTAGAAAGGTACACATGTCAAGAATGCCTTTTTTCTTTTCTTTTTTGTATTCCAGTGGTGCTGAGGTGCCCTGTTCCTCCTGCTGTGCCCTGATGTTTGCTCAGCCTGGCTCTCCACTGCCCTGCTGTGTTACGGTTCTGCTCGGCAATAATCCACTCATACCACACTCGATTGCTCTACATACACACTTTTTCAGCATGGACTTTACCATTAACACTGAGCATATGTCCAGCACCTACTCACACACATGCTTCATTACCTGTTCCTACATTAGCTATAGCTCTTCATTATCTCTCTGTCTAGTTCTTAGTGTAATGTTTGTTTGTGCTGTGCACGTCGACCTCACGTCGAGTCTTGGTTTCTCCCAAGATTTCTTCCTCTTAGTATGAGGGGAATTTTTCCTTGCCACTGACGCTCCATTGTGGTGCTTGTTCATAAGAGGTGTGGTCCTGGATCTCTGTAAAGTGCTTTGTGACATTTGTTGTGAAAGGGGCTATATAAAAAAAAATAAGTCACTTTCCACTTCAGTTCACTTCATCTTCCCCTCACTGCATGCTCAGCTTCTGGGAGAGGGGTCAGAGTAAATGTGTCATTTTCAAGGAGAGAAGTCCTCTCCTCTTTCATAGTGTCAACCCAGAATGTTGTTTTGTTGAACCTCTTTAAAGCTCTGAGGTACTGAGGTGCTTTCCTATCTCTTTGGATAGCGTGTACTATCTCTCAGTAGCTTTTTATGGTTTCATCTTTAGTTTTTAGGAAGTACACAGACTGCACCCGAGTAATCCTCAGTAAACGCCAGAGTGTATCTACAACCCTCTTCTGGACACTGGATCTGTAGGACCAGCTAGGTCAGTAAAGTTAAGAGGTTCCCCATGTGAACCTTTGTTTGGTCATGTGATCATTTTATTGCAGCCCATAATATAATCTGCTGCATCTGTGGCAACAGCAAAGAAGAATTATATTTCTAAGGCTTTAATTCTAAAAGTTGTTAAAGAACCAGTAATAGCCATCCGCTCTCATCAACTTTTCAGCCGTTACTGCCGAGCATTTACACACTCCTGACTACAGGAAAATAAATTCAGTGGGAATCGAGCAAAGTACTTGTGCAAGTATGTTATTTTACTTATTATTATTTGCTGACATTAGGAGTAATAATTATAATCTACTCCCATTACTTAACTGTACCCCTTAGCAAACCCCCCCCTTTACAGCTTCACAGCTCTACTGCACCACCTGTTTTACAAATACTACACCACTATTGCCTGATTCACTTGTGTTTGTCCAAACTGAAACAGCAGCACCATACAGTGATATACTTCAGTGTTTTATTAGAGATAATTTCACATCATCTCCAGTTAAAAACCCTGGAATACAGAGGATTATGTCAAGAACTTTTATTCTCTTTTGACTGTTTGGAAACAACACATGACCTTCAATGCAAGAAATACTTCGTTTTGTTGTCTTTTGTAAATGAAAGTTGACCCAATTCACACGTTTTCTATATTTATATATTTTTAAGTACATTATACAGCATGGCCGGGGAACTGATGCGTCTTGACCTGTAGTTGTTTCAGTGAGGCAACAATGCTTCATTTTGAGCGAGACTCCGAGCTGCTGTTTCGATGCGGTCCTTCTTTGAAAGCTTGACGTGATTCAACACAGAACGGCAAGCGATCATCCTATTTTATAGTCTTTACTATCACCTCGGTCTTCTTTCTGAGCCAGTTTTTGTGATCCTTGTGTTCTCTGCTCCCTGTGTTACTGTACAGTACTCTCTCACTGACCGTCGTTTACGTTTCTGACTGTTTACTCAAGGAACGTGGAGGCCATGGAGGAGGAAGCTCTGCAAGAAGGTTGTCATGCTTGACCGGCAGATCCAGCTGCTTTTGTAGAGGCAGTCCAAACTCCACAGACGGAAGATGAGGCTGTCCGTGACTTCTCTAACACGGTCGTCTTAATTCTACTTCGCTCCCGAAGAGGTCCTGGGTGTGTCTGTGTGGCCGGGAAAAGCAGAGGGCTCCTCCACAACCACAGCCGGTTTTCACCTTTGCTAACTGGTTCGAGGACAACTCCTCAGGGTGGCGTCCTCACTGTTGGAGATTCTTCTGTAAAGCACTTAAAAGCCGAAAGCCCAAAGAGTAACACCACAGTCTCCAGTTTTCCAGGTGCTGGCATCCTGGACATCGCCAGCCGGCTTCCCATGGCATTATTTTGCGCCCGACGCAGCGAGGTCCTAAAGGAACCCTGCCTCACGCTTCAGAAATACAGATGCCAGTACCATCATCTTCAGCCCCCTTCCCACCTACTAACAAGTGAGCGAGCCATGTCCTGGCACCGAAGTGGTGGAACTAACTTCCCCTTTGTGTCCAAATGGCAGTCTCACTCGCTGTCTTGAAACGCAGACTGAAGACCCACCTCTTCCGAGAATACTTGGGTGAAGAGTAGAGTATTATGGGCTCCTAATTGGCTTGTGTTTAGCAGTGTCTAAGCTTAGAGGTATCTTTGAATTTTTAGTATATTCAAAAACAGTCCCTAAGCTGCTCTTTTGCATATGTTCAAACTCCTGTGTTTGTCTGGAGAGAAGCAGCATCAAAGAACTCCTACAAAGTCGTTTCTCTGTGACTGACTTTGTGGACTTCAGCGCATCAGCAAGTGAATGATTATCTGTGACGCACATTACGGGTGGAGCATGTTCAGCATTCTCCAGTAGTTAATTCAGAGAACAGTGTGGCCAAGAAAATGGCATTATCAATTCCTTCAGACATCACCAGTGTTTCACCAGCAAGTGTGCTCCTCACAATCCTCTTGACTCTCTTTGACTGCCAAGAAAGGGGTAAAACTTCATTCTTATGGGAGAAGATGGAATCAGATGTCCTCCTTGAGTGCCGTCATCTGAAAGATTTCCAAATGAGAAATCAGTGAATACTTTTAGTTTAAGAGCACTGTCTCTGCCTAATTGTTGGAAGTTTAGAACTACCTTCTTGGACTTTGCACACTATTCTGTTTGCTTCATGGACTGTCTGCACGGTTACATTTCTGAAGCTTAATGCTAAGTGACCAGCATCAAACATGACCTCTGGCCTACTTTGTCTTGCTACCCAGAGATTTTGGCCCATCTTTGACCTGAGTTGGTCCTTCTCTTCCTCACAGAGGGAGGAGTAAAGGGTCTATGTGTATGAGCTGCATGTGTTGGATGTAATTGTTCTGGTGTATTTGTGCTTCTTTTGTTATGAGTCACAAAATCTATTCCACAAAAAGTATTTTGTGTTATCTGTATTATCCTTTATTTCACATGGATCCTCACACTCTGTGTTTACTTTTCTCTCAGTCTGAGGAGATGTAGCCTGATACAGGTTCCTGCATGTCTAATACCACTTTTAACAGTCCACTCTTTTATAGTACACTTTATCACTTATTTCATTTTTACCATCTGTGTGACAAAGGTGCTTCCGCAGTGCTCTCTGTATTCTTTCTGGACATTCTGCTTTAGTAAAAGTGGTGTCCTCTAAAGCAGAAGGCTTGTCAGTTAGCACAGAGGGCAGGTTAGGATTCTGTCCAAACACCAATGGATGTGGACTGTAGCCATGGACCTTTTGCCTGGTGTTTTATGCCAGAAGGGCCCAGTCCAGTGCAGTATCCCAGTCACAGCTGTTGCTTGTCTTTACTTTCACAATGATCTCAGTAAGTGTTTGGTTGTGCTGTTCCAAAAGTCCAGTGCTCCATGGGCTGTATGCAGCTGTTGTCTTTACTTCTATGTTGAGATTTTCTGCCATTTCTATCACTTCATCATTGTTGAATTCTCCTCTATTGTCACTGAACAGTTTCTGAGGTGGATCATGCACATTAATCCGATCATGAACAGCGTTTCACTATTTCAGAGGACTTCTTTGTGGTCAGAATGCTGTCTGCACTAAACTGTGAGAGATAAGCAGATATAAGCTTCACCCGAGCCGTCTGAGGTCCGTGAACTGGATAGTTGACGGGTAAGTGATTTTACATGATTTACTTTATTATTATTATTATTATTATTATTATTATTATTTTTAACCCTTTAATATTCATTTCTCTGCTTGTATTAAACAGTAATAAATCAATGTCCCTCATAGTATCTCAGACAAACCCTGCAGTATCGAGACTGTCTGTTCTCCGTATAATTTATAATTGTAATGTCAGAAAATTGGCTTTAACATCCTCGTTGTATGGACTTTATCATTTTAAGCCTGGTGGCTATGCAAGTCCTTGTTGCGAATGACTGCAGTGGTCATTACAGCAGAGTTTCTTTAGGTAATTTGATCTCTACTAGCATTCACCTTTCCATATCAAAAAGGGTTCTCCTATTTTTCTCTGCTGTTTTTAGATGTTGTGATCAAAGTGCTGAGGTCTCACGTCTTATGCCCTTCTCACTGATCAATAACTGATTCTTCTCCATATGGAATTCACAGCAAGGAATTTGCAATCAAGCACCTGAGTAATCCTCAGTAAACACTAGTGGATCTACAACCCTCTTGCACACTGGATCTATTGGACCAGCTAGGTCGGTATGTACTAGTTCAAGTACTGCTTTTGCTTGTGCATCAGGTTCTGTTTCTACTCTGAGCAGATTTCTCTTGTCTGCAGACTTCACAGTTCAGTTTATCAATCTTACCCTTGATTTTCATGCTCTCTACTGCATAATGATGCATAAAACATCATAATTACAGTGAACAAGGATTTCATGCTGTGTTTGAATATTGTAACACATTGCAACCATCACCACGGTGATCATTGACCACATTCAGGTAATAAAGCCTATTGTACTCTTTAATGGGGAACTTGGTACCATTGTTGTGGCTTTGTCTTCTTTTTTATGATCTTTGTCTTCTTGTTTTGATCCTTGTGCTCTCTGCAGGAGGTCGTCAAGCTATTACGGCAGATCCAGCTGTTGTAGAGGCTGTCCAAACTCCACCGACGGAAGACGAGGCTAGAGACTGCCTGTGACTCCTGGAATGCTGCCTGTGACGCCGTGGTCTTGTTTTCAGCACTACTGGTGCAGCGGACACAGGGTAGTCGTCTCCACTCCTGTACCTGAGAGGGCCTGGTAGCGTCCAGCGTGGCTGGGAAAAGCAGAGGGCTCCTCCACCACCACAGCCATTTTTCGCCTATGCTAACTGGTTCAAGGACCTCTGCTCTGCTCCGGCATAGAGGGCGAGTCCTCAGGGCGGTGTTCTCACTGTTGGAGATTCTTCTGTAAAACACTTAAAAGAATTGACCCTAAACAGTAATGCCACGGTCTCCTGTTTTCCAGGTGCCCATCCTGGACGTTGCAAGATGACTTTGGCACCATCGTTCTCCACTATTCTCCTCCTGATGCAGCGTGGCGTCCGGTCCTCTAACGCAGAGATCAGCTTCACCTGAGCCGCCTGGGGTCCATCGTTATTTTCGGGAACATCAAGAAGGTACCAGGCCAGGACTGACAGGCCCTTCCCAGTCACACTGTCTGGTTAGTGAACTGCATAGTTTGCAGGTGAGTGATTTACAGGATTAACTTGATTCCACCCATTTATTTTGTCACTTTTCTGCTTGTATTAAAAAGTAATACATCAGTGCCACTCATAGTATTTCAGTCAAATCCTGCAGTATTGAGACTGTTATGGTTTGTAATTGTAACGTATTAGAATTTATATAAATTTTACTATTTTTCCATGTACAAGCAGTTTCACATTGAGTTTGGGCTGTTAAATATAAATATACAGCAAGTATTTAGTCAGCCACTGATTGTGCAAGTTCTCCTACTTAGAAAGATTAGAGAGGTCTGTAACTTTCATCATGGGTACTCTTCAACTAATGAGAGACAAAATGAGAAATCCAGGAAATCACATTGTAGAGAATTCTTTTTGTGGGTTAGATACCTGGGCTTGGCAAACTGCCACTGAGCAAGGCCTTCACTGTCTTTTGTGGGGGCCCACAGCAATGGCTACCCACTGCTCCAGGCGTGTGTGTGTGCGCGTGTGTTCTCTGCACAGCTGGGTTACAGGGGGAAGACAAATTCCATATGTGTAACAAAAAATATCAAATGGTGAATCTGGTTTTCTTGTCTTGTACGTCAACGCTGCAATATTGTGGGAGAATCTTTTCAGGTGTTTCAATATTCTGTGTATACGTTGTTTTCAGAAACCGACAGATGGTGGCTTTTGTTACTTTGAAACAATGGAGTCTATCAACTACACACCAGCCTCATCACAGGTTGTTTACTGCAGGATGTTTCTCTACATTCCTACGACTGACTGCTCAAGTTGATTCTTGAAATGCGGAGAAGCAAATCCCACTACCACAGTTTTGGAGGTTCCACAGAGATCCCAATATTCCTCTGGGTCCAGAGTTTTCAGAGACAGGATCAGAAACAGACAGAGGCGGCCGCCGACATCCCAATGAGTGATTCTGAGTCAATTCAGGCGCTCTACTGACTCCGAGACTCTGTACCCGAGGTGACTAAGTAAATTAATTAGACCGCTTGCCTTACAAATTTAGAATAAACCGGAGGAGACGTGACACTGTATTCTTAGACCTTCAGGTTACTTTATCCCAGATCCCTTTGATATTTTAATTTTCAAATTAGTTTTAAGTCATTGAGTTTTTGCAGCGACCCGGACTCAAAGGATGAAGATGTCTAAAGCATTGCCTTAAGATCATTTCAGTCTCACAGTTGTCTTGGAAACTTTGAATTGCGATACATTTCGATCCCTGAAAAATTCTCTGGTTTTAACAACCCTGAGAATCTAAATATTCAGACAATGTTTTAGGATAATTTAGGATAATAAGGTAAAGGGATACAAATTTATTTTATTAGAAAATTCAAAGATTCTGAAGCAAGGTTTTGGAAATGATGATGAGATGATGATGATAATAATAATAATAATAATAATAATTTTCATAATATTTCCATGGTTCTAAAACAACAGAGCAGAGTTTAATACCCAAAGAGTTCGGCCTACACGTGAAATTAATACAGGAGACATTGTTACAAGCTCAGTTAATGTACTGCCGGACTGAGGCAGGAGACTCTGAAGCAGGCGAGATTGAAGGTAGGAGAGAATGTGCTTGTTTTAATTGTGGGAAATCAGTATAACCAGTATAAATATATTGAGGGTACAAATAATTGATGATACTTCTGTTACACGGTCAAGATCTGAGCTGCCAAGTGAGAATGACTAGACTGAGACTAATGACTTTTGTTGACGAATTTCCAAAACATTTCTGGTCTCAGAATGAATGATATTGCGTCAATAAAGGGAGCATCTCTGGTTAAAGTGGTGCAAGCAAAACAGCTGATGGGCCTTACTATGCTCAATGTCCCATGTCTACCTGTGGCAATGTTGAATGGCTAAAAGCACTGACATATAAACGCAGTAATCCTATCCTACATTTTTTCAATATTTTTTTTTTTTTATTTCGATGCGATTCAGCTTTTAAAACTGATTCGACACGAACAGTTGAGTCACTACTTTATAGTCTTTAATATTAGCTTTGTCGTCTTCATCGGAGTCGGTTAATGTGATCCTTGTGCTCTCTGCTCCCTGTGTTACTGTACAGTACTGTCTCACTGACCGTCGTTTGCGTTTCTGTCTGTGATTATACTCGAGAAACTTGGCGACTGCTGAGGAGCGACATCTCCTGGTGCTCTGCAAGGAGGTCCACCAACGGAAGTCGAGGCTGCCCGTGACTCCTCCAACGCTGGCCATCTTAAATCCAGCACTACCGGCACGGCGGACACAGAGGACACACCGTTGGCATGGCCTGGAAAAGCCGAGGGCTCCTCAATCACCACGGTTTTTACCTCAACCAACTGGCGCAAGGTTCAGTTCTTCGACTTCACCTGCTCCTTCACCGAGGACAACTCCTCAGGGCTGTATCGTCAGAAAACTGCTTTAGGGGAAGTCACATGACCCCGTTCATTGGCTCGGTTGCAGCTGGCTAGAGCTCTTGTTTAGGCAAACAAACTCTTATATAGCATGATCTCTCTCCACTCTTTCATAATCAGAATTTACTGATGGGGAATGCTGTTTCATTGCCCCCAATAGGAGAGCAAAGGAGCTCGACCTCCAGGTGATATGTGCAATGAAAATGGATTAAGATCTTTCCAGGCTCTCAAAGAGCAATGTAATGTGTCCAATACCTCTTTCTTTAGGTATCTGCAACTTAAATCCGTCCTCTGTTCTCTGAGACTCACTGAACTCCAAATTACAGCCCCACCTTATGCTTAAAGGGCTTTACTCTAGTCTTGCTCGGCTTCCAGTATTTACAATTTTTTTACTTTGAGCCTCTTGTAGACTGGTTGGACTGTGTGTGGTCCAAAGATCTTAAGTAATGTTTTGAGAACCATGCATGAGAAATGATCATTTTATCTTTGAGGAATCCTGATCACCCAATAATCCACTGGAAATTTCTACATAGATTCTATCTGACACCATTAAGATGGTTCCTTATGCAGCTTTTCCAATCTTCAGCTTTTGTGCTTCTGCGTACATTATGGATTAGTGTTTTTTTGTTTTTTTTTCTTTGGGGGGGTATTTTTGGGAATCAGATTTCTACCAGATTTCTCAGACTTACTTTGTGCTCTAACTGCTGCAAAAAAGCTGCTGGTCTGTGAATATATATTTAGAATAAAGTATTTATTTATTTACTTAACTGCCACACAAAAACCAAGCATTTGTTTACAAGAAAAGAACCTGGTTTAATAATCTTATTGGAAGGTGTGGCACGTGAGCGGATCGGACATGGCTGCTTAAACTTTTACTCTGTTTTTACATCTGTCTTTATTCACACTCCACCTGGTTTAGTCTCTTTAATGAAGTCCCACTTTTGACATACCTATGGCTGATACTTCTGGTGATACTGCTGATACTCCCTACATACTGAGCATTATTTTATTTTTTCAAATCAGACACTTGTCCTGTCAGAAAAGTGGCAAGTTTAGATTTCAGCTCAACCATTTGGAGGAACAGCTTTACATTACTTCATCCAACATGGACTCATGTTATGACTCATTGAAACTAACTTGGGAGAGGGGTCTAGGATTGACGTTTGATGATGAGGTCTGGGGTCTCGGATATTTGTAATTACATCTTTCCTTACACCTGTCCGCCTGCCCAGTATATTCCCTAATACTTCAAACATGCGTTTTAAATGCTTTGCTGAAGTGGGCACAGTTTTACATGTTTTCTGGTTGTGTGTGAAGTTACAGGATTACCCATAAAGCAGTCATTGTCAATGAAGTTATGACTGCTAACTGCGAAACTGAACCAGTGGTGTATTATTTATTTTTTTTTATTTTTTGGGGGGGGGGGCATTAAAATCGGTTCACGTTGGGGCCCCTTTAATATTTATGATAAACGTCTGACCACAATGTCAGGTTATATAGAGACTTTATCCGTCAGCCTGTCCTCAATTCTTCCTCACTTATTCATCATTCACCCAGAACGCTGTCATATTTCTAATGCCCAGTGCTCCATGCTTCAGCCTCATTGTCAACCCAGTCTCCTTCAATACAATATCTAGAACATCACCAGTCACCAATCAGTGTTTCTTGGGCGTCTTTACCCACACACAGGAGTGTTCACTGCTAAACCTTTTGTTGTATCTCCGCCCTCCCCCAGCCCTATTGTATCAGCTAGGTCAGTATTTACTAGTTCAAGTACTGCTTTTGCTCGTGCATCAGGTTCTGTTTCTACTCTGAGCAGATTTCTCTTGTCTGCAGACTTCACAGTTCAGTTAATCAATCTTACCCTTGATCTTCATGCTCTCTACTGCATAATGTGAAACATCATAATTACAGTGAACAAGGATTTCATGCTGTTTGAATATTGTAACACACTGCAACCATCACCACGGTGATCATTGACCACATTCAGGTAATAAAGCCTATTGTACTCTTTAATGGTGAACTTGGTGCCACTTTTGTGGATATGTTGATTTTTATGAGCTTTGTCGTCTTGTTGTGATCCTTGTGCTCTCTGCTCCCTGTGTTGCTGTACAGTACTGTCTCACTGACCGTTGTCTGTGTTTTTACTCTGAGATGACCGTGGAGGAACAAGCTCTCAGGAGGTAACCCAGTATTGAGACTGTTATGGTTTGTAATTGTAACGTATTAGAATTTATATAAATTTTACTATCTTTCCGAGTACAAGCAGTTTTACATTGAGTTTGGGCTGTTGAATATAAATATACAGCAAACAAGTATTTAGTCAGCCACTCATTGTGCAAGTTCTCCTACTTAGAAAGATTAGAGAGGTCTGTAATTTTCATCATGGGGACACTTCAACTAATGAGAGACAAAATGAGAAATCCAGGAATTCACATTGTAGAGAATTCTTTTTGTAGGTTAGATACCTAGGCTCGGCAAACTGCCACTGAGCAAGGCCTTCACCGTCTTTTGTTGGGGCCCACAGCAATGGCTACCCACTGCTCCAGGCGTGCGTGTGTTCTCTGCACAGCTGGGTTACAGGGGGAAGACAAATCCCATATGTGTCACAAAAAATATCAAATGGTGAATCTGGTTTTCTTGTCTTGTACGTCGATGCTGCAATATTGTGGGAGAATCTTTTCAGGCGTTTTAATATTCTATGTATACGTTGTTTTCAGAAACAGACAGATGGTGGCTTTTGTTACTTTGACACAATGCAGTCTATCAACTTCACACCAGCCTCATCACAGGTTGATTACTGCAGGATTAAAGTGTTTCTCTACATTCCTAAGACTGACTGATCGAGTTGATTCTTTAAGTGCGGAGAAGCAAATCCCACTACCACAGTTTTGGAGGTTCCACAGAGATCCCAATATTCCGCTGGTCCAGAGTTTTCAGAGACAGGATCAGAAACTGAAAGAGGCGGCCGCCGACATCCCAATGAGTGATTCTGAGTCAATTCAGGCGCTCTACTGACTCCGAGACTCTGTACCCGAGGTGACTAAGTAAATTAATTAGACCGCTTGCCTTGCGAATTTAGGATAAACAGGAGGAGACGAGACGCCATATTGTTAGACCTTCGGGTTGCTTTTGGAAATAGAACCTTTGAAATCTCTAATTTCAACAGCCTAAGACAAGGGAGAGTTCGGACTATACACGTGAAATTAATACATAATTAATAAGATGCTAATAATCATAATTGTAATTAAGTATAAAGGTGTATAAAAGGAAACAAGGGCTATCAGGATGTCTGACAATCATGTAAAGGCAGTGGAAGTTTGCTGGGTGAGCTGGCCGTGGAGACGGACACAGAGGGACGTAAAACTAAATGGTTTAAATCTGTCACTAGCTGCATTGTCAACAACAGACATTCAAGCAAAACAAATTTGCATCAGCCAGGAAGACGAGGATTACTCATGCCAAACATGCAGAGAAGAACTTGGTGGATAGGGAAAAGTGCAAGATTTTGGAAATCAATGTTATTTTTCAGGGCTGTTCAAATTGGAGTTTTCGAAGGTTCTAAGACAAGGGAGCCGAGTTCAGACTGTACACATGAAATTGGTACATAAGGAGACGTTGTTACAAGCTCAGTTAATGCCGGACTGAGGCAGGGGACTCTGGAGCAGGTGAGATTGAAGGTAGGAGAGAATGTGCTTGTTTTAATTGTGGGAGATCAGACTGTTTTGTAGAGTGTGCAGATCAGAAAGTGGCAACACCGCAGAAGCCGTACACTGAATCAGCAAAATAGATCTAGAAGGTCAGAGCAGCAATAACCTGAGTTCAGTTACAGAACCAGAACCAGACTATGCTGAATAGGATAAGGTAGGAGGAAATGTAGGCAGTCTGTAAAGAGGATTTAGAAACCCAGCGAGGAACCCAGTCTAAATGTAAGGATTTGCTGGGAAATTAATTCTGTTTTGATTGACTCTGGTGCAGCAGTTTCAGTACTTATGGAGGGGTCAGTACCCATATCCGTCAGTATGGACACAATTCTAACAGTGGATGTTTCAGGCTTACCACTCTCAGAACATTTGTGCAGTCCTGTGAAAGTGAAATTGGGTAATAGAACAGTAAAACACTGGTTTACAGTCTCCACACATTGCCCTGTGAATTTACTAGGATGTGACTTATTGAGAGCTTTCAGTCTAAACCTACAATGTACCGATTCAGGTTTTTCTGCTGCTGGTCCTAGTGTCGGGATATTTCCACTTAAAATAGGCCCAGTAGAAAACTCTTGGGATCTGACAGAGCAGAGAACCTGATGGGTCACATGGAGCTCTGTCAAAGGTTGAATGGGAAAATCCTCCATTTTTACATTGTTTTATTTGTCTCCAGATGGTGTTGACTATGTATGAACATATTGTGGTATAAAAGATAGCAGCTGAAACAATATCAGTATCTTATGTGTACTATGGCGATCAGTTTGCAGCCACACATGTAGTCTTGGATGGAGGACAGAGACAGTTGTTTGGAGAACCAGGTGAATCACATATTTCCCCTGGGCAAGAAAAGGGGGGCAGGGAGAAATAGACTTGATGCTAAATATTGGAAAAGCAAAATTTTTTTTATTTTTTTTATTTATTTTTTTTTTTAATCCTGCTGGTCTGATTGTACCTAATCTGGCAGCTATTGGGGTGCAATATCTGCTGGGAATTCATTTACAGATCAGGTGGCTAGAAACAGCTATGTCAGGAAATGCAGTAGTGCTTCAGATGTTTTCCCCAAGAGCACAACAGAAGTGTAAGAAAAATGAGGATGTGTACGATGTGGATATTTCAGACTTGACACCTGACATATCTTCATCAAATGATGGAATTGTTTTGCAGCAGTCTGATGATCAGATATTCATATTGTCTGATACTCACAAGTACTCACTAAAGGAAAAAGCTTCTTGTCTAAAAAAAAGAATCAGTTCAGGAGTGTGTCTTATGTACAGGAAAGAAGAGAGAATATAAACCCATATGGATCTGCATCTGTCTGTCATAACAAAAGGGATGTTTTTATTGATTAATATTAGTTTCTCTGGATTTAGAATAAAAGGTCCGTGATCTACCTGTGATTATGTTGAATGACTAAAAGCATTGACATTTAAACGCAGTAATTCTATCCTACACATTTTCTATATTTCTATTTTATTTTAGTTTTGATTTGATTCTGCTTTAGAAGCTCGAGACATGATTGGACACGGACCATCGAACGACCGTCCTTACTTTATAGTCTTTAATATCAGCTTTGTCTTCTTTATCTGAGTCAGTTGTTGTGATCCTTGTGTTCTCTGCTCCCTGTGTTACTGTACAGTACTCTCTCTCACTGACCGTTGTTTGTGTTTCTGTCTGTTTACTCTGGAGAAACTTGGCGACTGCTGAGGAGCAAGATCTCTAGGTGCTCTGCAAGGAGGTTATTGAGCTTGATTGCTGCTGTTGTAGAGGCAGTCCAAACTCCACTGACTGAAGATGAGGCTTGAGGCTGCTCCGGACACAGAGGGTGGTTGTCTCCTGTCTTGCACCGGAGAGGACCTGGGGCTGCCAGCACGGCCTGGAAAAGCAGAGGGCTCCTCCACCACCACAGCCAGTTTTCACCTCCTGCTAACTGGTGTGAGGTCCTCTGCTCTTCACCTGCTCCCTCACAGAGGACAGCTCCTCAGGGTGGTGTTTCCATTGTTGGAGAGTCTACTTTACAACCCCTAAAAGTATCAGGACCAAAGAGTAAAATTCTTCTTTTTTATTTATTTATTTATTTTCCCTCTCAAGGAGTGCTGGACATCGCCAGGTGGCTTCGGTGACATCATTCTTCACTTTTCTCTGCCCAATGCAGTAAAGCCCTAAAGAAGCACTGCCACACACTTCTGGACACCACTCGGAAAAAGACAGGACCCCAGGGTAGGCAACTGGATAGTGGGCAGGTAATTAATTTACATGATTTACTGGATTTTATAATAATTTATTCTGTCATTTCTCTGCTTGATTTAAAAAGTAATATATCAGTGTCCCTCATAGTGTCTCAGACAGACCCTGCAGTATGGAGACCCGTGTCTGTCCCCCGCATGGTTTGTAACTGTAACGTCAGAAAACTGCTTTAGGGGGACTCCTATCATGGGCTCGGTTGCAGCTGGCTAGAGCTCCCGATCGAGTTTGGTCCTTATTTATTGACTCTTTTTGGTTACCGGTGCAGTTAAGGATGTTTCTGAGCAGGAAATCTGTGCCTTTTACTGCAAACTCGTCACCAGTAAAAAAGGTAAAAACAGTCATGGCGGGCTCTCAGCAATGTGGGAAGAATTCTTTACACACATGTCTACATTTCAGGATGTGTTCAAAGCTAGACTATCTCATGAGCAAGCAAAGGGAGCAGAATAAACTTCTATCAGGACACTTAATCGTATTTTTTTATGTTTGATCTGCAGGACCGGGGTTGACTGAACAGCCTGTGCATTCTCGTTCTCCCGGAGGGCACGGAGAAAGACGACCCTAACAGTTTTATCAAGAAGCAGCTCAATGTTGTACCAGTTAAGGGTCTTGATATACTAGAATTAATTTTTAATCTTTATGGCTTTGAATGTCTTGAGCTGGAACATTTTAATGATCTAAATGAGCCTCTTAAACATGCTAGTTTGGTCTGATTAAAGATCCTATTTGAGAGATTTTATTTTTCCCAAATAAAATAAACTCTGTAGTGTTGCTTCTTATACAACTGCAAATACTACAACTAAAGGAGTTCTTATCTTGGTACAGAGGAATTGGGAGATTACAATGTTAAACCAAGGAAGGGTTGAAGAAAAGAGAATTACACACATTACAACAAAAGTAAGAAATGAGAAAATTGCCTTTATTTCAGTTCACGCTCCAAATCCAAGAGATCCCAGTTTTTCTTTTCTTTTAGATTATCTAACAAATCTAGTGGTCTTTCAGTTAGTGGTGGGTGCAGATATGAATAGTCATTAATCATTTATTAATTAAACAGATCAGAGGTGATATTTCTCAGTCAGCTGGCCACTAGCTCAGAGCTTAAGCTATGTATTACCAATTTATCTTTACTTAATCGGAGCACTAAGCAATAAACTTTATCTGAAAGGCACAAAAACCTTCAGCTCTCAATTTAGGAGTAAATTAAACAAATTTCTCATGTTTAATCAGGGTTCAGTGGACGATCAGAGGTTTGTTGGGAGCAGTGAATGGTTTCTTTAGGAATAAATCTATTGCATTTGCTTCTTGGCAACAGAAAAGACTGAAGTATCTGGAACTTTCTTGTGCTTCAAGTTTAAATTCAAGTGCAAGCAACACTCTTTCTGGTGATATTGCAATACAAATAGTTTTAGTTAAGAATGATCTTAATATTCTTCTGGGAGAAAGAGCAGAATTCCTTATTAAAAGGAATAAATTACTATTGTAATGGAAGCAGGCCCAGTCACTTCTTGGTGCTAAAACTCAGAAGTAATGAGAAATTCTCAAATATTGCAGCAATAAGAACTTATGATGAATAACTACTTACAGAACATTCACAAATCAGTGATGCTTTTTGCAGGTTCTATTCAGAATTATATAAATATAGATGATACGGAAACCTTAAATATTGCCCCTTTTTCCATACCTTAGATTTGCCACAATTGTCCCCTGATGGGGCATCTTATTTAGATCAGGATATTTTCCCTCTAGAATTGAAAGAGACCCTCTGTCGATGAAAAAAGGAAAGTCTCTTGGATTGGAAGGCATTCCTGATTAATTTTATTTGTTCTTCTGGGCAGAATTGAGAACGTTATTGTTAGAAATGATGAATTGCTCCCTAGATAAAGGTGAATTTCATAAGGATGTTAATACAGCTTTAATCTCATTATTACCTAAATACAACCCAACTTTTTGCTTTTTGCAAATTTTTTATTAGTTGTTGCCCAGTATTCCTTTCTCCTAGAAAGGGACACGTCAAAAATGCCTTTTTTTTTCTTTTCTCCTTTTTCTTTTTTATATTCCAGTGGTGCTGAGGTGCCCTGTTCCTCCTGCTGTGCCCTGATGTTTGCTCAGCCTGGCTCTCCACTGCCCTGCTGTGTTACGGTTCTGTTCGGCAATAATCCACTCATACCACACTCCATTGCTCTACATACACACTTTTTCAGCATTAACTTTACCATTAACACTGAGCATATGTCCAGCACCTACTCACACACATACTTCACACATACTTCACATGTTCCTACATTAGCTGTAGCTCTTCATTATCTCTCTGTCTAGTTCTTAGTGTGATCCCGGATCTCTGTAAAGTGCTTTGTTACATTTGTTGTGAAAGGGGCTATATAAAAAAAAACAAAAAAACTTTCCACTTCAGTTCACTTCACCTTCCCCTCACTGCATGCTCAGCTTCTGGGAGAGGGGTCAGAGTAAATGTGTCATTTTCAAGGAGAGAAGTCCTCTCCTCTTTCATAGTGTCAACCCAGAATGTTGATTTTGTTGAACCTCTTTAAAGCTCTGAGGTACTGAGGTGCTTTCCTATCTCTTGGATAGCGTGTACTATCTCTCAGTAGCTTTTTATGGTTTCATCTTTAGTTTTTAGGAAGTACACAGACTGCACCCGAGTAATCCTCAGTAAACGCCAGAGTGTATCTACAACCCTCTTCTGGACACTGGCTCTATAGGACCAGCTAGGTCAGTATGTAAAGTTAAGAGGTTCCCCATGTGAACCTTCGTTTGGTCACGTGATCATTTTATTGCAGCCCATAATATAATCTGCTGCATCTGTGGCAACAGCAAAGAAGAATTATATTACTAAGGCTTTAATTCTTTATAAAACTTTTTAAAGAAGCAGTAATAGCCATCCGCTCTCATCAACTTTTCAGCCGTTACTGCCGAGCATTTACACACTCCTGACTACAGGAAAATAAATTCAGTGGGAATCGAGCAAAGTTCTTGTGCAAGTATGTTATTTTACTTATTATTATTTGCTGACATTAGGAGTAATAATTATAATCTACTCCCATTACTTAACTGTACCCCTTAGCAAACCCCCCCTTTACAGCTTCACAGTTCTACTGCGCCGCCTGATTCACTTGTGTTTGTCCAAACTGAAACAGCAGCACCATAAAGTGATGTCTGCCTGCGTTTCTTCTGTTCATTAATGTTTATCTTCATTTAATTTCATGTATGTAACTGATTTGTTCTCCTCATAAACAATAATGCATATGCATGTAGACTGAACATCTGTTGAACACAGAAATAAACAGAAATACTTCAGTGTTTTATTAGAGGTAATTTCACATCGTCTCCAGTTAAAAACCCTGGAATACAGAGGATTATGTCAAGAACTTTTTATTCTCTTTTGTCGGTTTGGAAACAACACATGACCTTCAATGCAAGAAATACTTCGTTTTGTTGTCTTTTTAAATGAAAGTTCACCAAATTCACACGTTTTCTATATTTATATATTTTTAAGTACATTATACAGCATGGCCGGGGAACTGATGCGTCTTGACCTGTAGTTGTTTCAGTGAGGCAACAATGCTTCATTTTGAGCGAGACTCCGAGCTGCTGTTTCAATGCGGTCCTGCTTTGAAAGCTTGACGTGATTCAACACAGAACGGCAAGCGATCATCCCTACTTTATAGTCTTTACTATCACCTCGGTCTTCTTTCTGAGCCAGTTGTTGTTATCCTTGTGCTCTCTGCTCCCTGTGTTACTGTACAGTACTCTCTCACTGACCGTCGTTTACGTTTCTGACTGTTTACCCTCAAGGAACGTGGAGGCCATGGAGGAGGAAGCTCTGCAAGATGGTTGTCCAGCTTGACTGGCAGATCCAGCTGCTTTTGTAGAGGCAGTCCAAACTCCACAGACGGAAGATGAGGCTGTCCGTGACTTCTCTAACACGGTTGTCTTAATTCTACTTCGCTCCCGAAGAGGGCCTGGGTGTGTCTGATAGTTGACAGGTAAGTGATTTTAAATGTTTAATCGATTATTTATTTATTTTTTAACCCTTTAATATTCATTTCTCTGCTTGTATTAAACGGTAATAAATCAATGTCCCTCATAGTATCTCAGACAAACCCTGCAGTATCGAGACTGTCTGTTCTCCGTATAATTTATAATTGTAATGTCAGAAAATTGGCTTTAACATCCTCGTTGTATGGACTTTATCATTTTAAGCCTGGTGGCTATGCAAGTCCTTGTTGCGAATGACTGCAGTGGTCATTACAGCAGAGTTTCTTTAGGTAATTTGATCTCTACTAGCATTCACCTTTCCATATCAAAAAGGGTTCTCCTATTTTTCTCTGCTGTTTTTAGATGCTGTGATCAAAGTGCTGAGGTCTCACGTCTTATGCCCTTTTCACTGATCAATAACTGATTCTTCTCCATATGGAATTCACAGCAAGGAATTTGCAATCAAGCACCTGAGTAATCCTCAGTAAACGCTAGAGTGGATCTACAACCCTCTTGCACACTGGATCTATTGAACCAGCTAGGTCGGTATGTACTAGTTCAAGTACTGCTTTTGCTCGTGTATCAGGTTCTGTTTCTACTCTGAGCAGATTTCTCTTGTCTGCAGACTTCACAGTTCAGTTTATCAATCTTACCCTTGATTTTCATGCTCTCTACTGCATAATGTGAAACATCATAATTACAGTGAACAAGGATTTAATGCTGTTTGAATATTGTAACACACTGCAACCATCACCACTGTGATCATTGACCACATTCAAGTAATAAAGCCTTTTGTACTCTTTAATGGGGAACTTGGTACCATTGTTGTGGTTATGTCTTCTTTTTTATGAGCTTTGTCTTCTTGTTTTGATCCTTGTGCTCTCTGCAGGAGGTCGTCAAGCTATTACGGCAGATCCAGCTGTTGTAGAGGCTGTCCAAACTCCACCGACGCAAGACGAGGCTATAGGCTGCCTGTGATGCCGTGGTCTTATTTTCAGCACTACTGGTGCAGCGGACACAGGGTAGTTGTCTCCACTCCTGTACCTGAGAGGGCCTGAAAGCATCCAGCATGGCTGGGAAAAGCAGAGGGCTCCTCCACCACCACAGCCATTTTTTTTGCCTATGCTAACTGGTTCAAGGACCTCGGCTCTTCACCTGCTCCGGCACAGAGGGCGACTCCTCAGGGCGCTGTTCTCACTGTTGAAGATTCTTCTGTAAAACCCTTAAAAGTATCGACCCTAAAGAGTAATGCCACGGTCTCCTGTTTTCCAGGCCAGGACTGACAGGCCCTTCCCAGTCACACTGTCAGGTTAGTGAACTGCATAGTTTGCAGGTAAGTGATTTACATGCTTTACTTGATTCCACCTATTTATTCTGTCACTTTTCTGCTTGTATTAAAAAGTAGTATATCAGTGTAACTCATAGTATTTCAGTCAAATCCTGCCGTATTGAGACTGTTATGGTATTTGTAACGTCGGAAAATCTACTTTAAAAATCTTATTAGAATTTATATAAATTTTACTATCTTTCCGAGTACAAGCTGTTTTACTTTGAGTTTGGGCTGTTAAATATACAGTGGGGCAAACAAGTATTTAGTCAGCCACTGATTGTGCAATTCTCCTACTTAGAAAGATGAGAGGTCTGTAATTTTCATCATAGGTTCACTTCAACTATGAGAGACAAAATGAGAAATAAATCCAGGAAATCACATTGTAGAGAATTCTTTTTGTGGGTTAGATACCTGGGCTGGGCAAACTGCCACTTCACCTTCTTTTGTGGGGGCCCACAGCAATGGCTGCCCACTGCTCCAGGTGTGTGTGTGTGTGTGTGTGTTCGTTCATGTTCACTGCACAGCTGGGTTACAGGGGGAAGACAAATCCCATATGTGTAACAAAAAATATCAAATGGTGAATCTGCTTTACTTGTCTTGTACGTTGACGCTGCAATATTGTGGGAGAATCTTTTCAGGCGTTTTAATATTCTATGTATACGTTGTTTTCAGAAACAGACAGATAGTGGCTTTTGTTACTTTGAAACAATGGAGTCTATCAACTTCTCACCAGCCTCATCACAGGTTGTTTACTGCAGGATTAAAGTGTTTCTCTACATTCCTAAGACTGACTGATCGAGTTGGTTCTTTAAGTGCGGAGAAGCAAATCCCACTACCACAGTTTTGGAGGTTCCACAGAGATCCCAATATTCCTCTGGGTCCAGAGTTTTCAGAGAGAGGATCAGAAACCGACAGAGGCGGCCGCCGACATCTCAATGAGTGATTCTGAGTCAATTCAGGCGCTCTACTGACTCCGAGACTCTGTACCCGAGGTGACTTTAAGCTAATTAATTAGGCCGCTTGCCTTACTAATTACGAGACACTATATTCTTAGACCTTCAGGTTACTTTAACCTGGATCCCTTTGATATTTAAATTTTTTAAATTTGTTTTAGACCATTGACTTTTTGCAGCGATCCGGACTCAAAGGACAAAGATGTTCAAAGCATTGCCTTAAGATGATTTTAGTCTCACAGTTTGTCTGAACTGGGAACTTTTCGGGGTCCAGATTTGTTTTAAATTAGAATATTCTAAGGGGTTGTTTTGGAATATTTTGGTTATCGGGGTTCTCGAGAATTTTCTAAGACAAGATTTTAGGATATTAAATTCCAAGTACTGTTTAACCTAGAGAATGTTATAAAGGGATCCAAATGTATTACATTTCGAAGTTTCTAAGACAAGATTTTAGGATATTTAATTCTTACAAATTACATCAATATTTAGTAGATCCCCCTTTTGCAGAAATAACAGCCTCTAAACGCTTGCTATAGCTTCCAATGAGAGTCTGAATTCTGGTTGAAGGTATTTTGGACCATTCTTCTTTACAAAACATCTCCAGTTCAGTCAGGTTTGATGATTTCTGAGCATGGACAGTCCGCTTTAAATCCAACCACAGATTTTTTTAGTAATATTCAGGTCTGGGGACTGAGATGGCCATTCCAGAATGTTGTACTTGTTCCTCTGCATGAATGCCTTAGTAGATTTTAAACAGTGTTTAGGGTCATTGTCTTGTTGCAGTATCCAGCCCCGGCGTAACTTCAACTTTCTCACTGATTCTTGAACATTGTTCTCAAGAATCTGCTGATATTGACTGAAATCCATGTGACCCTCAACTTTAACAAGATTCCCAGTACCTGCACTGGCCACACAGCCCCACAGCATGATGGAACCTCCACCAGATTTTACTGTGGGTAGCAAGTGTTTGTCTTGGAATGCTGTTCTCTTTACACCATGCATACAGCCCCCTTATGTCCAAATAACTCAATTTTAGTTTCATCGGCCCACAGCATCTTATTCCAAAATGAAGCTGGCTTGTCCAAATGTGCTTTAGCAGACCTACAGCGGCTCTGTTTGTGGCTTGTGCGCAGAAAAGGCTTCTTCTGCATTACTCTCCCATACAGCCTCTCCTTGTGCAAAGTGTGCTGAATAGTTGAACGATGCACAGTGACTCCATCTGCTACAAGATGATGTAGGTCTTTGGAGCTGGTCTGTGGGTTGACTGACTGTTCTCACCATCCTTCAATTCTGCCTATCTGAGATTTTTCTTGGCCTGCCACTTCGGGCCGTAACTAGAACCGTGCCTGTGGTCTTCCATTTCCTCATTATGTTCCTCACCGTGGGAACTGACCGCTGAAATCTGAGAGCTTTTTGTATCCTTCCCCTAAACCATGATGTTGAACAATCTTTTTCAGGTCATTTGTAAAGTTGTTTTGAGGCTCCCATGTTGCCACTCTTCAGAGAAGATGCAAAGAGGAGAAAAAACTTGACCTCCTTCTCATAATTGGATTCCCCTGTGTATGTAGGTCAAGGGTCAATGAGCTTACAAAACAAATTGTGTTTCAATAATTAGTGATAAAGGTATTTAAATCAATAAAATTAAAATTAAAATACAAAAGGGTGCCCAAATTTATGCATGTGCCTAATTTTGTTTAAATAATTATTGCACACTTTCTCTAAATACAATAAACTTAATTTCTCTTCTCAAATATCACTGTGTTCATCTGCTATGATATTTAACTGAAGTTGCTGATCCGAACAGCCAATGATTTATTAAAGGAAAATCATCAAAATTATCAGTGGTGCCCTAACCTCTTTTATACCACTGTATGCAGTATATTTAAAACAGCTTTCATTTTTGCAACATTGCTAAACTCCGCAGCATACTATCCCAGGGGGATGCTGGGAAGCTGGTGCACGCATTCATAACTTTAAGGCTAGACTACTGCAATGCGCTGTAGGCTGGAAGTCCAGGTAAATCACTTCATAAGCTCCAGCTTAAGGGTACTAACTAGAGCTAGGGAATTTGATCATATTAGTCCAGTTCTTTCATCCTTACCCTGGTTACCCATTAAATTTCATATAGATTATAAAATACTACTTCTAACATATTAATCTCTCAATGGTTTGACCCCACATTATCTGGAGGAACTTCTTGTGCCTTACAGCCCTCCACGTACACTCTGCTCGCAAGATGCTGGCCTATTATCAGTCCCACGTATTAGAAAAAAAACAATGCAGGAGGAAGAGCGTTCTTTTATAAAGCCCCCAACTTTGGAACAACCTCCCTGTTAATATCCGGGAATCAGACACACTCTCAGTCTTTAAATCTGAATTAAAAACATTTCTCTTTACACCAGCTTTCAGATAACTCACCAGTTCTGTGTTCTGTCCTGTTTTAATTACATAACACCACAGTTCTGTCCTGCTCTGATTACAGGCTTTTTATTACTACTATTGTGGTGGTCTCTCTAACTATTTCTGCTACAGCTCTCTCACTAAACGTAAACCTTGTTCTAATCTCCTTTTTTATGTCTCTCTCCCCTCATGTCCTAAACTGCCTGCCTGGAGTTGCCCTTTTTTGGTTCAGTAACCCCTCTCTCTCTCGCTCCCTCTCTCTCTTTTTTACATGTACTGAGATGCCCTGCCGTCCAGTCTGGAGGTGTTCATTCATCCATGTTCTGAAATCGTGCCTGTCCCTCTACTCAGCATGGACTTTAACATTAACACTGAGCAAATGTCCAGCACCTACTCACACTCCTACTTCATTACCTGTTCCTACATTAGCTATAGCTCTTCATTATCTCTCTGTCTAGTTCTTAGTGTAATGTTTGTTTGTGCTGTGCGGGTCGACCTAAGGCAGATGGGTTCCTCAGACTGAGTCTTGGTTTCTTTCAAGGTTTCTTCCTCTTAATATGAGGGAGTTTTCCTTGCCACTGTCGCTACCACCTCCGTTGTGGTGCTTGCTCATAAGAGACGTGGACAAGGATCTCTGTAAAGCGATTTGTGACATTTGTTGTGAAAGGCTCTATATAAATAAACTTTGAATTGAATTGGCAGTGTGACTCCTTCTGTACCTTTAACCTCTACTATTGTCCACCCAATGCAGCAAGGTCCTGAAGAAACACTGCTGCACGCTTCTGGACATAGTCTTCAGCCCCCTGCCCACCTACCGATGAGTGAGCGAACAGTTTACCCAGCTCTTTGAGCTCCACTTCTCCACTACTGGCTGCGGGACAGATGTGTCGCATAGTTGGCAGGTAAGTGATTTACATGATTTACTGGATTTAATAATTTAATAATCACTTATTCTGTCATTTCTCTGCTTGTTTTAAAAAGTAATATCAGTGTCCCTCATAGTATCTCAGACAAACCCTGTAGTATGGAGACTGTCTCTATCCTCCGTATGGTTTGTAATTGGAGCTTCAGAAAATCTGCTTTAAAAATCTTAGTAGAATTTATACAAAATATTTATATAATAGAGAACGTTTCTGGTCCATCTACAGTTTTTAATCATAGGCCCACCTTCCCCTCACTGCATAGTTGGCAGGTAAGTGATTTACATGATTTACTGGATTTAATAATTTAATAATCACTTATTCTGTCATTTCTCTGCTTGTTTTAAAAAGTAATATCAGTGTCCCTCATAGTATCTCAGACAAACCCTGTAGTATGGAGACTGTCTCTATCCTCCGTATGGTTTGTAATTGGAGCTTCAGAAAATCTGCTTTAAAAATCTTAGTAGAATTTATACAAAATATTTATATAATAGAGAACGTTTCTGGTCCATCTACAGTTTTTAATCATAGGCCCACCTTCCCCTCACTGCATGTTCAGCTTCTGGGAGAGTGGTCAGAGTAAATGTCCTTGTCAGTGAGAAGTCCTCTCCTTTTTGATAGCATCAACTCAGAACTGTGATTTTGTTGAACTGTTGCCTCTTTAAAGCTCTGCGGTACATTACAGACCCTGTAGCAAGAGTCAGTTCTGGTCAGTGTCTGATCTCCAAAATCTAAAACCCAGTCAGCTAATTATTGAGGTGCTTTCCGATCTCTCTTTGAAAAGTGTGTACCATTTCGGTCTCCCTCTGTTTGAGCACCATCTTGAGCATCAGTTTAAGACTCTTGAACCTCTTCAACACTGTTGGCTGTTGGAATGGGGGGTACACACCTCTCTCCTTGGGATCATCAGCTGTCATTGACTGGTCAGTCTGTGTTTGCTGTTCTTTAACTCACTTTGTATGAAATTTCACAAGCCTGTGTTTAAGCACTTTACCTGTGTCTGGATAGTAGACTAGGTATGATGGACTGTTCTTGTCGTACCTACAAAGACTCCCTTTCACATTTTGACTCTAGCTTCTATCTGTCATGTTTGTAAGTGTAGCATGCTGCTCCAAATACTCTCCTCTTTAAAAGGTTAAGCGTTCTCCCTGTCAACGTCATTGAATACATATATATATATATATATATATATAGCTGCTGAGGCCTCACACCTCATCCCCTGCTTACAGAACAATGACTGTAAATCTGTTGCTGTGAACTCTGAACCATTATGTGAACAATTACATTTTACTGTTTCATTTGGAGACGAATCGGCCAAACATCTCTCAATATCTTTAACTGTTTCACCCTTAGTTAGACTGCATCTGAGTAATCCTCAGTAAATGTCTGAGTGGATCTCCAACCCTGGATCTGTCCAAAAGCTCCTTAAATTGGTGACCTCATTTAATATTCACGAAGCTTCAGCCGCATTGGTCAGTATGTAATGCGGAGTCTCAGCCAATCAGGAGCCTCCGCTGTCAATCAGCAGCGTGGTCTTGCAGCAGTGTGCAGGGTGAACGAGCCGGTGTGACCGAGCTCTGTAGCTCCTCTGGAAGACTGAACTTTAGAAACTGCTCAAGCTGTGTGACTGTGGGTGCCTTTAATTTTGACTCTGTGACACGAAGTAAGCTGCTGTTCATTTAGTTTGGGAATGGCTTAGTTCTGTTGCTATGCTAGCTATCGCCTTAGCAGTGTAGCTTCAGTATTTACCTATGCATTACTGAATCTTCATGGTTTATTTCTTCACGTTTCACGCTACTGAGCTGTTTTAGGTTAGTATGGATGTAATTCTGTGGATTTGTGCTAAATTTGTGTTCTTGGTCAACGTCCTGGTGTTTATTGAACTACTGCTCAGAGGCTATTGCTATTCCT
Organism: Salminus brasiliensis; assembly: GCF_030463535.1. Classification (NCBI taxonomy): domain Eukaryota; kingdom Metazoa; phylum Chordata; class Actinopteri; order Characiformes; family Bryconidae; genus Salminus; species Salminus brasiliensis. The sequence continues at coordinate 18,888,852 of NC_132894.1, read as the reverse complement.
CTTTTCGTCCTTGTGGGGGCGCTAAAACCCCATGCTAAAGCTGGTGCCCTGATATGAAGCCAGACACGAGGATCGTCGTCTTCGGCTCCCTGCCCACTTACTGTCGAGTGAGCGAGCTGTTTCCCCTGCTCCTATCGCTCCACTGCTGGCTGCGGGACAGGTCTGTCTGCGCTAAATTTGTAGAGAACTGGGAGAGCTTTCGGCTGCATCCGTTCCTCTAACGCAGAGATGAGCTTCACCTGAGCCGCCTGGGGTTCATCGTTCTCTCCAGGAACATCAAGAAGGTGCCAGGCCAGGACTGACAGGCCCTTCCCAGTCACACTGTCAGGTTAGTGAACTGCATAGTTGGCAGGTAAGTGATTTACATGATTTACTTGATTCCACCCATTTATTCTGTCACTTTTCTGCTTGTATTAAAAAGTAACATCAGTGTCACTCATAATATTTCAGACAGATCCTGCAGTATGGAGACTGTCATGGTTTGTAATTGTAACGTCGGAAAATCTGCTTTAAAAATGTTATTTGAATTAATATAAATTCTTCCATCTTTCCGAGTAGAAGCAGCTTCGCATTATGTGGGGCAAAAAAGTATTTAGTCAGCCACTGATTGTGCATGTTCTCCTACTAGGTCTGTAATTTTTATCATTGGTACACGCCAACTATGAGAGACAAAATGAGAAAAAAATCCAGGAAATCACATTGTAGGATTTTTAAAAAATTTATTTGTAAATGATGGTGTAATAATAAGTATTTGGTCACCCACAAACAAGCAGGATTTCTGGCTCTCGCAGACCTGTAGCTTTAAGAAGCTCTTCTGTCCTCCACTTGTTGCCTGTATTAATGGCACCGGTTTGACCTCGTTATCTGTATAAAAGACACCTGTCCACAGCCTCAAACAGCCAGACTCCAAACCTCCAACCTGCTTAAGCCAGTACATGTCCAGACCCGTCTGAAGTGAACCACTTTAGTTCACTCTCTGTGAAACTTAATCAAGGGCTTAGGTCTGTTTTACATTGGTGGGGGTCATAAAATCAGAATTTTAAATAGAGAAATAGATTTCACAGTGAGTGCTAACCAGCCAATTAATCATCAGAGTACATATTCTCTATTTAAGTCAAGACAGGTTGTCAAGTAGTGTTAAATTTACCCCTGCACCCATTTTAGGTAGGAGGTTTTTCTCTTTCTCTTTAAGTAATCTAAGCAGTCTTAGCCAGCAACTTTTGAACAAGATTTCACCAGATAAAGCCCTTGAGGAGTCACCCCGAATATTGCTGAAATATATCCTGATTTTCAGGGACTCTTTCACAGTCTGGTTTAGTGAACAGCTAGACAAAGATTCTGGTATGGGTAGTTTTGAACAGAGCAGCACGTAACATGCAGAAACAGCCCTGATGTTCGAAGCCCAATAACGGCGAAAATCCGGTAACGATAAGCAGCTGTAGGGGCAGTGGTGGCTGTAGGGGGCAGTGGTGGCTCAGCGGTTAGAGCTTCGGGCTATTGATGACAGTGTTGTGGGTTCAATACCCGGGCTCGGCAAACTGCCACTCTTAACCCTTCACCTTCTTTTGTGGGCGCCACTGCAATGGCTGCCCACTGCTCCAGCCATGTGTGCTCACTGTCCACTGTGTGTGTTCTCTGCACAGCTGGGTTACGGAGGGAAGTAAAATTCCATCTGTGTCAAAAAAAATATCAAATTGTCTTATGAATTTATAAAAAACAGGAAGAGACGGTACGCCATATTCTTAGACCTTCAGGTAACTTTAACCCGGATCTCTCTTGATATTTTAATTTTCAAATTAGTTTTAGATCATTGACTTTTTGCATGATTCGGACTCAAAGGATGAAGATGTCCAAAGCATTGCCTTAAGATCATTTCAGTCTCACAGTTGTCTTGGAAACTTTAAATTGCGATACATTTAAATCCCTGAAAAATTCTCTGGTTTAAACAGCCCTGAGAATCTAAATATTTAGACAAGATTCTCAAGTTACACGGTCAAGATCTGAGCTGCCAAGTGAAAATAACAAGACTGAGTCTAATGACCTTTGTTGATGAATTTGCAAAACATTTCTGGTCTCAGAATGAATGATATTTGGTCAATAAAGGGTTGATCTCTGGTTAAAGTGGTGCAAGAAAAATAGCTGATAGGCCTTACCTACGATGCTCAATGACCCATGTCTACCTGTGATCATGTTGAATGGCTAAAAGCATTGACATATAAACACAGTAATCCTGTCCTACACTTTTTCTATATTTTTTTATTTTGAAGCGATTCGGCTTTTAAAACTGATTCGACACAAACAGTTGAGTCCCTACTTTATAGTCTTTAATATTAGCTTTGCCTTCTTTATCTGAGCCAGTTGTTGTGTTCCTTGTGCTCTCTGCTCCCTGTGTTACTGTACAGTACTCTCTCACTGACCATCGTTTGCGTTTCTGTCTGTGTTTATACTCGAGAAACTTGAAGACCGAGGAGGAGCGAGATCTACGGGTGCTCTGCAAGAAGGTCATCAAGCTTGACTGCTGCTGTTGTAGAGACTCCTCCAACGCTGGCCATCTTAAATTCAGCACTACTGGCACAGCGGACACAGAGGGTTGTTGTCTCCACTCCTGCACTGGAAAGGACCTGGGGCCGTTTGCGTGGCCTGGAAAAGCAGAGGGCTCTTCCACCACCACAGCCTGTTTTCACCTCAACTAACTGACGCGAGGTTCAGTTCTTCGACTTCACCTGCTCCCTCACCAAGGACAACTCCTCAGGACTGTATTTTCGTTGTTGGAGGTTCTACTGTAAAACCCTTAAGAGTATCGGGACCAAAGAGTAACGACTTATTCTTTTTTAGGAGTCCTGGACATTAACGATTTTATAATCATTAATTCTGTCATTTTTCTGCTTGTTTTAAAAAGTAATATCAGTGTCCCTCATAGTATCTCAGACAGACCCTGCAGTATGGAGACTCTCTCTGTTCTCCGCATGGTTTGTAATTGTATTGTCAGAAAACTGCTTTAGGGGGAGTCACGTGACCCCATTCATGGTCTCGGTTGCAGCTGGCCAGAGCTCTTGTTTAGGCAAACAAACTCTTATATAGCATGAGCACTCTCCACTCTTTCGTAATCATAATTTACTGATTGGGAATGTTGTTTCATTGCCCCCCAATGGGAGAGCAAAGGACCTCGACCTCCAGGTGATATCTGCAATGAAAATGGGTTAAGATCTTTCCAGGCTATTAAAGAGCAATGTAATGTGCCCAGCGCCTCTTTCTTTAGGTATCTGCAACTTAAATTAGCCCATTAGTCTCAGACTCACTGAACTCCAAATTACAGCCCCACCTAATGCTTGAAGGGCTTTACTCCAGTCTTGCTCGGCTTCCAGTATTTACAGTTTTTTTTACTTTGAGCCTCTTGTAGATGGGTTGGACTGTGTGTGGTCCCAGAATCTTAAGTAATTTTTTTTTTTTATGTTTTGAGAACCATGCATGAGAAATGATAATTTTATCTTTGAGGAATCCTGATCACCCAATAATCCGCTGGTAATTTCTACATAGATTCTATCTGACACCATTAAGATGATTCCATATGCAGCTTTTCCAATCTTCAGCTTTTGATTTGTGCTTCTGCATACATTATGGATTAACATTTCTCTCCCTAGAGTCTCAGAAGATCAGACTTTTTTTTTATCCAGTGACGTCTGTTCCTGAAATCAGAAACTACACTAATTATAATGTGCTATCTGGCTATAAAATCAGTTTTGGCAGGTCTACAGCTATTCAGCTGAATGTCCCGGATCATATTAAACTAAATCTACCATTCCAGTTGACAAATACTGGCTCTAGAAGCACTGCCGTACGCTTCTGGACACTGTTTGGGTGAAAAAAGCAGACACTCAGACTTTTTTTTTTATCCAGTGACGTCTGTTCCTGAAATCAGAAACTACACTAATTATAATGTGCTATCTGGCTATAAAATCAGTTTTGGCAGGTCTACAGCTATTCAGCTGAATGTACCGGATTATATTAAACTAAATCTACCATTCCAGTTGACAAATACTGGCTCTAGATACCTTGGGATACCAATTACCTCTGACCTGTACCACACTTTTTGGGGGGCAGAATTAGTGTAATCAAGATGAACATTTTACCTAGATTGCTTTTTTTTATTTCAAAACCTGCCTTGTCATTTGACCCCCATCTTTTTTATGAAGGTGCATCAATTAATAAGCATATTGTGACAATACCACAGATAACATGTACGTTATTTACACATTATATACAATTATTATTTGTGTTTATGGTCATATTGATGTGTACTGGTAAGTTATGCTAGCTAGAATTATATGTATATCCTGGGGTTATTGGGTGTGTTTTCCCACTTCTAGGTTAACAGTGGTTCCTGCCGGCTCCTTGAAGACCCAATCACCAGCGCCTGCACCACTGTTGCCTGAGTCACTTGTGTGTCCATAAGCTTTGTCCACACTGAAACCGGAGCACTATACAGTGGTGTCTGACTGTGTTTCTTCTTTTAATTGAACTTTATTTTTAATATAAGCTTTTAGTTCATATGTTTTATATTCAGCTCGTTATGCTCGAGTCTACAGTGGGGCCGGGGAATTTACGCGCTTCAAACTTGACTGCATGTCAGTGACGCAACCACGTGATCGTCTGTATTTTGTGAGAGACTCCGAAACACTGTTTCGATGTGGTCCTCTTTTGAAAGCTCAGAAATGTGGTTCATCCCTACTTTATAGTCTTTTAATATTAGCTTTGTCTTCTTTATCTGAGCCAGTTGTTGTGATCCTTGTGTTCTCTGCTCCCTGTATTACTGTACAGTACTCTCTCACTGACCGTCGTTTGCATTTCTCTCGCTGTTTACTCAGGATCATGGCGACCGCGGAAGAGCAAGATCTCCAGATGCTCTGCAGGAAGGTCAACAAGCTTGACTGGCAGCTTTAGCTGTTGGTGTAGAGGCAGTCCAAACTCCACCAATGGAATACGAGGTTGTTTGTGACCCCTCCAACGCGAGCACTATTGGCTCGGCGGACACAGAGGGTCATAGTCTCCTCTCCCACACCTGAGAGGGCCTGGAAGTGTCAGAGTGGCCTGGGAAAAGCCGAGGGCTCCTCAGGGCGCTGTTCTCACTGTTGGAGATTCTTCTGTAAAACACTGAAAAGTATCGACCCTAAAGAGTAATGCCACAGTCTCCTGTTTTCCAGGTGCCCGTGTCCTGGACATCGCCATGTGGCTTTGGCACCATCATTCTCCACTATTCTCTGCCTGATGCAGCATGGCCCTGAAGAAGCACTGCCATACGCTTCTGGACACTGTTTGGGTGAAAAAAGCAGACACCAGCATGATCGTCTTCGGCCCCCTGCCCACTTACTGACGAGTGAGGGAGCCGTTTCCCCAGCTCTTATCGCTCCACTGCTGGCTGCGGGACAAGTCCATCTGCGCTGACTATGTAGAAAACTGGGAGAGCTTTCGGCTGCGTGTGGTCCTCTACCACAGAGATGAGCTTCACCTGACTCCATATTGTCAAGACAGGTCGCCAAGTAGTATTAAATTTACCACTGCACCTAATTTTAGGTAGGAGGGTTTTTTTCTTTCCCTTTAAGTAATCTAAGCAGTCTTAGCCAGCACCTTTTGAACAGGATTTCCCCAGATAAAGCCCTTGAGGAGTCACCCTGAATATTGCTGTTGTAGGGAAAGGCTGGATCGGCGGTTTGAAGACTCCTGAAAAGAAGTTGAAAACATAATTCCAAAAGTCATTTTTAGACAAAACCAGAACGTGTGCCGGTGTTGGTTCTGTTTGACATCTATTACACATTAGATTCATGTTTTAAACAAATTCTGCTAGCCTTGCCTTAGTCCAGTGTAAGGAATGCACTATTTTAAATTTAATTATAATGTGTTTAAACATGTAGATGAGGAGTGTTATCTACAATATTTCACCACCATTCAGTAACTATTGATGGACAGATGGATCCTCCACCTACTGCTGCTTTAATACAAGTTTTTTTTTTGTTTGTTTTTTTTTTGGTGAGACTCAGTTCTGAAGCTTTCCACCGGCGTTACGTTTACTGCAGTGTTTCTCTACATTCCTAAGACTGACTGATCGAGTTGATTCTTTAAGTGCGGAGAAGCAAATCCAACTACCACAGTTTTGGAGGTTCCACTGAGATCCCAATATTCATATATATATGAGTTTTCAGAGACAGGATCAGAAACCGACAGGCGGCCGCCCACATCCCAATGAGTGATTCTGAGTCAATTCAGGCGCTCTACTGACTCTGAGACTCTGTACCCGAGGTGACTGTAAATGAATGAAACCACTTGCCTTGCGAATTTAGAATAAACAGGAGGAGACCGGACGTCGTACTCCTAGACCTTCGGGTTGCTTTTGGAAATGAATTTTTCAGAGCTGTTGAAATTAGATTTCGAAGGTTCTAAGACCAGGGAGAGTTCGGACTAAACACGTGAAATTAATACAGCAGTTTCAGTGCTTATGGAGGGGTCAGTACCCATATCCGTCAGTACGGACACAATTCTAACAGTGGATGTTTCAGGCTTACCACTCACAGAACATTTGTGCAGTCCTGTGAAAGTGAAATTGGGTAATAGAACAGTAAAACACTGGTTTACAGTCTCCACACATTGTCCTGTGAATTTACTAGGGTGTGATCCTGTTGGGAGCTTTCAGTCTAAACCTACAATGTACAGATTCAGGTTTTTCTGCTGCTGGTCCTAGTATAGGGTTATTTCCACTTAAAATAGACCCAGTAGAATACTCTTGGGATCTGACAGAACAGAGAACCTGATGAACATATCGTGGTATAAAAGATACCAGCTGAAACGATATCAGTATTTTATGTGTTCTATGACGATCAGCAGTCTTGGATGAAGGACTGAGAGAGTTGTTTAGCAGCAGTATATCCTGCTGGTCCGATTGTACCTAATCCGGCAACTATTGGGGTTCAATATCTGCTGGGAATTCATTCTCAGATCAGGTGGCTAGAAACAGCTATGTCAGGAAATGCAGTAGTGCTTCAGATGGTTTCCACAAGAGCACAACAGAAGTGTAAGAAAAATGAGGATGTGTACGATGTGGATATTTCAGACTTGACACTTGACATATCTTCATCATCAAATGATGGAATTGTTTTGCAGCACTCTGATGATCAGATATTAATATTGTCTGATACTCACAAGTACTCACTAAAGGAAAAAGCTTTTTGTCTAAAAAAAGAATCAGTTCAGGAGTGTGTCTTATGTACAGGAGAGAAGAGAGAATATAAGCCCATATGGGTCTGTCATTACAAAAGGGATGTTTTTATTGATTAATATTGCAGTTTCACTGGATTTAGAATGAAAGTTCAGTGATCTACCTGTGACCATGTTGAATGGCTGAAAGCATTAATTTGATTGACGCATTTATTCTATCCTACACTTTTTCTATGGTTGTTTGATTTTTGTTTTTAATGCGGTTAATGCTGCTTTAAAAGCTCAAGGCGTGATTCGACACAGACCTTCGAGCTACCGTCCCTACTTTATAGTCTTTAATACCAGCGTTGTCTTCTTTATCTGAGACAGTTGTGATCCTTGTGCTCTCTGCTCCCTGCGTTACTGTACAGTACTCTCTCACTGACTGTTTGCTTTTCTGTCTGTTTACTCTGGAGAAACTTGGCGACTGCTGAGGAGTGAGATCTCCAGGCGTTCTGCAAGGAGGTTATCGAGCTTGACTGCTGCTGTTGTAGAGGCAGTCCAAACCCCACTGACGGAAGATGAGGCTGGAGGCTGCTCCGGACACAGAGGGTTGTTGCCTCCACTCCCGCACAGGAAAGGGCCTGCAGTATGGAGACTGTCTGTCTTTATGTGGTTTGTGATTGGATCGTCAGAAAACTGCTTTAGAGGAAGTCACATGACTCCATTCATGGGCTCTGTTGCAGCTGGCTAGAGCTCCTAATGGAGTTTGGTCCTTTTTTTTTAATTTATTGACTCTTTTGGTTATCGGTGCAGTTAAGAATGTTTCTCAGCAGGAAACCTCTGCCTTTTACTCCAAACTCGTCACCAGCAAAAAATCAGATATCAAATTACCATAATTACAGTGACATCCAGGTAACAAAGCCTACTGTACTCTTTAATGGGGAACTTGGTATCGTATTTTTGGCTGTTCGTCACGTCCTTGGTGAGAGTTCAGAGGCCATCGCTGTTTCATTCTTAATGCATCGACTCCCCAAGTTTTAGCTATTGCAGCTAGTGTTTTCATTAATAACCTTCCAGATTTCTCCATCTCCTTCCCATTTCATCTTAAAGATCTAGAACATGTAACAGATGATCTGCAGATTGTGCTCCAATCTTCTCTTAACAGTGTTGCTCCAATCAGAATCAAACAAATTGGCTGGGAAAAGCTAGCATAGTGGTTTTGTGATCACACAACCACACATGCAGTATGATCCTGGTTATTCGTAGCTGTGAACGTCAATAGAGATGCAGAATTAGAATTTATATAACTCCAATGGTATCAATTTGATCAAGCGACCATTCCACTAGTCTTTAGTCTTTTTTTCATCTGAGCAAGTTGTTGTGATGCTTGTGCTCTCTTCTCCCTGTGTTATAATACAATACTCTTTCTCACTGACCGTCGGTTGCGTCAGCGTGGCCGGAAAAAAGTTGTTTTCGCATCTGCGTACCGGTTCAAGGTCCTTAGCTCTTCGCCTTCTTTACCTGCTCCTTTACCGAGGACAACTCCTCGGGGTGGTGTTCTCATTGTTGGAGATTCTACTTTAAAACAATGAACAGTACTCAACGAATACCACAATCTCCTTTTTATTCAGGTGTCCTGTACATTGTCATGCGGCTTCGGCACTAACGTTCTCCACTATTCTGTTTCTGGACACCACTTACCAACGAGTGAGCGAGCCGTTTACCCAGCTCTCTATGCTCCACTGCTGGCTGCGGAACAGGTGCATCAGCGCTGATTTTCATATAGAGAATTGGGAGAGCTTTCGGGAGAGTCTGGACCTGACCGACCTGGGGTCCATCGTTCTCTCCAGGAACACCAAGAAGGTGCTACGTCAGGACTGTCTGGCCCCTCCCAGTCAGGTTAGTGAAATAGATAGTGGGCAGGTAAGTGATTTACATGATTTACTCAATTTCATAACCATTTATTTGGTAATTTCTCTGCCTGTATTAAGTTAAATATAAGTCTCAAAGTATCTCAGACAAACCCTGCCATATCGAGACTGTGTCTGTCCCCTGCATGGTTTGTAATTGTGACCTTTAATAAAAAAAAATGAATATAAATTCCTCCGGATTTCTGAGTAAAAGCAGTTTTCGCTTTGAATTTGGGCTGTTAAATATATGATCTCTGGCCCCTAAAGCAGTAATTGTCAATGAAGTACTCATACATGTTTGCATGCATCAATATACTCAACACCTAAGATCCAGTCTCTCGCCGTAGACGCTAGAACAAAGAGTCGCAGTCAAATGCCCTTATTCTGTGTCGGCACTGCTAAACAATGGCCCTGTGTTCTCAGTCAGAGTTTCACAGTCACATTGCTAACCGTTCCTTAATCGTCCAGTGTTTTTTTCGGTATTGTGGGAGCTTTAAAACACGTAGCTGGTTCTCAGATTGCATTCTGTCAACATATATAGTCCACAAAATGTCATTTCTTCTTCTTGAGGTGTGTAGGCTACAGGTTATTTGTGCATCTAAAAAAAAAGTCCAGTCAGAGCGTTATCATTTAGTCTTTGTCCATTAATAGATCACATGCATTTTAAGATGACCTTTAATATATTAAATCTAGGATGGCTATGCATTTTCCCCGTGCTTCTGAAGTTAACTTTTGCTGAAACTGCACTAATTGAGAATGTTCTTTTAAGAATGTACTAGTTTTACTGACAGTTCCTCAACTCGCACTGACGATCAGCGTAGATCTGGATGGGCGGTGACTACCACTGGCCAAAGCTAAATTTCAATCTTTTATGGGAGCTTCTGGGAGAGGAGTCGAGGCTTCTCAGCTTCACCTCCATTGCCTGAGTCACTTGTGTGTCCATAAGCTTTGTCCAAACTGAAACCGGAGCACCATACAGTGATGTCTGCCTGTGTTTCTTCTTTTCATTGAACGTCTTTTGTTCATATATCCGTTCATATTCGGTTTATGCTTGGGTCTACAGTGGGACCGGGGAATTGATGTGCTTGAAACGTGACTGCATGTCAGTGACGCAACCACGCTTCTTTTTAAGCAATCACACAATGGCCTGTGTTTTGTGTGAGACTCCAAACTGCTGTTTCGATGCAGCTCGAAAACGAATACTCTTTATATATCAGTTTTGTCTTCTTTGTCTGAGACGGTTGTTGCTCTCTGCTCCCTGTGTTACTGTACAGTACTCTCTCACTGACAGTCATTGGCGACCATGGAGGGACGAGCTCTCCCGACACTCTGCAGGGAGGTCGTCAAGCCTGACCGGTAGATCCAGCTGCTGTTGTAGAAGCAGTCCAAACTCCACTGACGGAAGATGAGGCTGGAGGCTGCCCGTGACTTCTCCAACACCGCCACCTTAATTCCAGCACTACCAGCGCAGCAGACACAAAAGGTCGTCATCTCCACTCCTGCACCAAGAGCCTGTCAGTGTGGCCTGGAAATACAGAGGGCTCTTCCACCACCACAGCTGGTTTCCTTCTCTTCCAACCAGTTTGAGGACACTCAAAAGGACTCAAGGACAACCCCTCAGGGCAGTGTTCTAATTGATGGAGATTCTACTGAAACCTCCTCCCGACACAGCAAGTTCCTGACGTTAGTGGACTGAATAGATGGCAGGTAGTTAATTTTACATATTTTTTTCTATTTTAATAACCATTTATTGTTATTTCTCTGCTTGTATTAAAATTTTATCTATCAGTGTCCCTCAGTACACACTTTTCAAAGAGATAGGAAAGCACTATGTCTGTCTTCCTCTGTTTGAGCACCATCTTGAGCATCAGTTTAAGACTCTTGAACCTCTTCTGAAGTCTGATCAACACTGTTGGCTGTTGGAATGTGGGGTACACACATCGTCAGCTGCCATTGACTGGTCAGCCTGGGTTTGCTGTTCTTCTACACACTTTGTATGAAATTTGACAAGCCTGTGTTTAAGGACTTTACCTGTGTCTGGATAGTAGACTGGGTATGATGGACTGTTCTTGTCGTACCTACAAAGACTCCCTTTCACATTTTGACTCTAGCTTCTATCTGTCATGTTTGTAAGTGTAGCATGCTGCTCCAAATACTCTCTGTGGGTACAAAAGTTACCAGCTGAAATAATATCTGTATCTTGTATGTCCTATGATGATCAGTTTGCAGCCATGCATGTAGTCTTGGATGAAGGACAGAGACAGTTGTTTAGTGAGCCAGGTTAGTCTCATATTCTCCCAGTATAAATATTTTAAGGGTTAAAATAATTGATGTTGCTTCTGTTACACAGTCAAGATCTGAGCTGCCAAGTGAGAATGACGAGACTGAGACTAATGACTAACCAGAGATCAACCCTTTATTGACCCAATATCATTCATTCTGAGACCAGAAATGTTTTGGAATTTCAACAAAAACTGGTAAAAGTGGTGAAAGCAAAACAGCTGATAAGCCTTACCATGCTCATTGTCCTATGTCTACCTGTGGCCATGTTGAATGGCTAAAAGCATTGCCATATAAACGCAGTAATCCCATCCTACACATTTTCTATATTTTTATTTTTGTTTCAATGCGGTTCTGCTTTTAAAACTTGATGTGATTCGACACGGACAGTTGAGCGATCGTCCCTACTTTATAGTCTTTAATACCATCCCAATGAGTGATTGAGTCTATTCAGGCGCTCTACTGACAAGGTTTTGGAAATGATTAATTTCTTAGTTCTCTTAGTTCTTAGTTTCTCTGTTCAAATTAGATTTATTGTTTTTTAAATATTGTTTTGTGGTGATTGCTTAATTTTCAAAATACCCAGATGTTTTTCCTTTGCAGACAACAGGATGTCATCACAGTGGCTAAGAGTCTTTTGAGAGAAGTCATTCCATGGTGCGAGCAGCCTTTCCAGTGCCGACAGACTCTGTACACTCCATACAGAGCGACGATTGGATCATGGTGACTCCCCCAACACAGCCGTCTTAATCCCAGCACTAGCAGCAATGGTGGACACAAAGGGTCGTCGTCTTCACTTTATCTCTGCTAACTGGTTCGAGGTTATCAGTTCTTCAACTTCACCTGCTCCTGTACCGAGGACGGCTCCTCAGGGCGGTGTTTTCTCACTGTTGGAGATTCTTCTGTAAAACACTGAAAAGTATCGGAGCCCAAAGAGTAACGCAGAGGTTTCCTGTTTTCCAGTCTTCCAGCTCTCCAGTCTTCTCTTCCCGATGCAGCGAGACCCTGAAGGAGCTCTGCCGTGTGCTTCCGAACACTGCTCAGAAAAATGCAGATGGCAGGATCATCTTTGACCCCCTGCCCACCTACTGACAAGTGACCAGGACTGACTGGCCCTTCCCAGTTACACCAGTCAGGTTAAAAAACTGGATAGTGGGCAGGTAATTGATTTACATGATTTACTCAATTTTATAGGCATTTATTCAGTCATTTCTCTGCTTTTATTAAATATCAGTGTCACCCATAGTATCTCAAAGAAACCCTGCAGCATGGTTTGTAATTGTAACATCAGAAAACTGCTTTAGGGGGAGTCACGTGACTTTTACATGGGCTTGGTCGCAGCTAGCTAGAGCCCCTCCTCCTTTTTTGTTAAAGCTGTCTTCGGCTTTTTTGGAGTCTTGAACTTCAGGATTTTGTTATACTTGAATTTATTTTTAATCTTTATGGTTTTAAATGTTCTTGAGCTGGGACATTTAAAGTGTTCTAAATGAGCCTCCTAAATGTGCTAGTTTTTTGGACTTACTCCATCAAAAATGAATTGACCTTTGTCTGATTAAGAATCCCATTTGAGAGATGTTGATATTTCTAAGTAGGAGAACTTGCACAATCAGTGGTTGACTAAATACTTTGTCCCACTGTATACTTGAATGCTTCAGTAAAGTAAATAAATAAGCTGCTAACTTCTGCCAACCAGCCACTCTGTCTAATCAGACCCCACCCTTAATCATTTATTTATTTATTCATTTATTTTGGTCAATTAGTGTAAGAAACTTCAAGTTAACCCTGAGACTACAAACACTTATTGTGAAACCAGCTGAAAAAAAAATAAATTGAAATTTGTAGCTTTCATTTGTAATAACTAGCTGGCATACTCAATGTGTGCCAGGTAAAACTATTCCAGTCCAAATAGGGCTTTAAACCAGCTTAATTAGCAAATCAAATGTATATTATTGAGTAACTATTAGCTGCAAGTTATGAATGTCTTCATAATTTTACTGAAATCAGGATACAGCAAAAGAGTTTATGTTCGACAGTGATGAGTCTGCCCTGAATTAGTCAACCTCCACCTGAATGCTGTTACCGAATACGCCTGCTGAGAATCTAGGTGATGAGCCCAGCCCTTAAAGAAATGATGCATAAAAGAATCCAGCTCCAAAGTCAATGAAAGGCAGAATACAAACTTTATACCCATACCCATAAAGTTTTCAAAAGGTTTAAAGACTAAGGCACTAATGTGTTAGTCTGAGACAGCCAGCGTTCCCCAAGGCAGTCCGAATAAGTCTGATACTGCATGCAGTTTATATAGTCCTCATCTGGACCTCTGAACAAAGGCTAATTCATCACATATTCTTCTTGTCCAATGTGCTTGATTCACTTCTGCTTGTATCCAATCAAAAGACACCCCCAGGTGTCTTACTCCTTATCCAGTTCCGCCCACATCCAAATCTGCCTCGACAGCAAACATCCCATGTGACTCACTCACCTCTCCTTCAAGGCCCAGATTTTAACTGCTTGTTATCCTACTCATATTTTAGACTGGCCAAATCTAGTGGTCTCATCCTAAGGCCTGATTCGTTCGTACACTTTTGAATGCTTTTATACAAATCTTTCCATCATTTTCCCTCTATCGTAACTTTGTTTCGATCAACACATTACGCTCTTCATGATTGGCAATAGTATTCCATGTGGAAATCATAGGCAGATGAGTATATGAATAACAGTACAAGTGGATAACATGTACAGGTGGATGAGTAATGAATTTGGTAGTATATGAAGACCTAAGAGGAAAATTACAAAAACAGTGAGAACAAAACCTTTAAAAAAAAAAATACAGGACATAAAATACTTGGGTAACTCCTTGGGAGACTGTACCTTTTACTCTGGTTCCTATCTACGTAACTCTTAACAGAGTCCTGTCCAACCATCAGGAGTAACATACAGCCAGGAATCTCCACAAATCCAGTAAACATCCGGTACTGAAATTATTTTCTTTCAAACCAAACAATGGTTGATTGGGCTCTATCAGGCAAATTAGTTACTATGTGTCATACACCAATGAACCTGGATTGGGTATATTGCAGTATTTGGAACAAAGAGCTTTGCTATTGAAGTTGTGGTACTCGGAGTTACCCTTGTACATCAAACGCCTAAATGGGCACAGGTCACTCAAGTGACTCTTTTCCTAGAACAAATTGGAATACACAAGACACTAGTTAGAATGGTTGCCATAATTAAGAGGCAGAATCGCCAATCTCTCAGATTTATTAGATGCCGGGATCAGTGGGATGACTATCATGACTGTGATAACAGCCAGAAGTTCCTCTAAAGTAAGAGCACACAAAAAGGATGCCACGACATCCTACACGGAGTTTGGTCTTGTGATACAAACTGAAAATTGGTAGAAATCTATTGGTTCACAATTTTGGTATCACAATCAGGTCTCCTAGTCAGAAGATTTTAAGGTAATTTAATTTTTTTATAAGATAATTAAGGTAGTGGTGTAGCTGGTCGTGTCAACAATAGTGAATCACACTTCTATATGGTCATCCAGTTGGTATGGGTCCATGTAGTGTGTTAAACTACATCTCCTTTCGTAACGCCTTCTACTTATACAAATCTTTAGGCTAGACAAAGGAGCTATATGTGGGACATTCATTAGTAAACGATTTAGGTAAGACAGTGGTCAATATTAAAAGACCTAATCCTCCGGTAAACAAACATAACAAACTTGGCAAGAGAGTCATGTTTTCTTAACTGCTCAACTCTCAACCCTCCTAATCTCAATTTTATGTCAAATTTCTTCACCTGATAAACAACAAGGGCCCTACTTACGACCCGACCCCGTTTTACCAGGATGTGTGAGAGGGGGACTATTGAAGTGAGCAGATGTGTGTGTAATGTTACCTAAACACTGTCTGACTCTTCAGATTAGGGTTGCTGCCTGGTCATACTTCTAGTAACTGGTCTGAAAACCCCACTTGGTTCCTGCCTGGTCACTCACGTCGTGTGGTGATGTGGCCTGCACAGGATCGGCAACCTGTTGCACTGAAGTGGGTCATGTCATCTGTCATTGGTCGTGTCTGGTCATGTGCTCTGGAACACTGATTCAGGTGCTACCAGTGTGGGCGTCCCTCTACTTTAAGGGCAGACGTAGTAGTGAGAATTTCCTTAAATGGCCCTTCACCTCTCCTGATGCTCCTCTTTCTTTTAAATGTTTTGATGTACACAAAGTCACCTGGTAAAACTTTTCTAATGGAATTATCTAAGGAAACATTTTCCTATTGATATTTGCATCCTTTACATCTGTGAAGATTTCCCTATGAATACATGTCCAGGCTCTAGTGCACTGTGCTAGATCAGCTTGAAGACCTTCATAAGCTACATCAAAGGTGTGTGGTTCTTTGAGACGTGGAACTGGCATAGGTCATCATCTTATGAAGGGTTAAGTGTGTTGCGATAGGAGGTGCTTATCCAAGCCATTAAAGCTAAAGGTAATGCATCTAGCCAACTGTTCTTGGCTAGGTTGAGAACATTGAACCTGCAAGATGAGTTAAATAACTTCAATAACAAGTCCTACTCTGTAAGAGGATCAGCAGATGAATCCGTTTAAAATATTTTTTGTTGTTTGCACATTATAAACCAGCTCATGTGGATTTTATATAACTGTTAACAGTTAGCTAGATGCACCGCAGTTGGCATTAGCCAGAGCCAAGCCTGTTACCCTGAAAACAAAAGCCTCCTTAAATACGCCCTAGAGTTGGAGTTACTGATTTACAGATCCAAACAACTCGCTGCTCAGTTTAACAGAACTTTTTTTTTTTTTTCCTCAAATAGTAGAAGCCTGCTATTTCTCCTTCTTGCAGCCTGATGAAGACCTCAGTTATGAAGTGCCCTTACTGGTGCATTACCACACAAACCTTCTGGACGCAGGTACATCATCAGGGCTTCCAGCTCTTCAGTTTTCATTTATTAGAAATCTCACCCAGCTACTTTTAGTTATTGTTGCACATTAGTTTCGTTAGATTGTTTTTACCCCCATTTACTTTTTTAACATTGTGAAAATAAAGTAAAATTATTAATGAACTGTTACAACTGTTTCTTTAAAAATACATTAATCAGGGTGACTCGAGTTGACGAAAGATAAGATAAAAATGATCAATTTTATTAAACACTTGTATGAATTTCCTATTTGCAAAGAAATAAGGGCTTATAAGGGTTACATAACCATTGTAATACTTTGTGTGTATCACATTGTTTAAAATGGTTAAACATGATTTGAAGTAGAAAATGTAGTAGAGCTGTACAGTGTGTATAATAAAAAATACTAGAAATGCTCAGATTAGTATACAAACTCCAATCAGTGCAACAAATAATGCGAACCAAAAAGTACAGCAACAGATATGAATTATATTACATAATAATATATTACAGAAAAATATATAACGGCCTATAAAGTGACTTGAGAGATGTGCAGCTGTTACTCCAGTGGGAATTGTTGCTCATTAGTCTGTCGAACGCTGCACTATGGAGAATAATTAAAGTTATTACATTATTGGTTATGGTTTTGTGTGCTAGTTCTTCAGCACAGTGTGACGTAGAAATGAAAGGACAATTTATAGCTGTGCAGCATGCAGTCAAGCCTTGTGTGTTTATTTAGCCCAAGAAAGAAAAAAAACTCAATAAACAGGTGTTTTCCACCTACCAGCACCTCTCTTGACTTGGGTTTGAGTTCCTCTATGGTTGGTGCCGGGACCGGTAGAAGCAGGCCAAAACCTCTGGGGTCATCAGGGCAACACGACCTTAGTCTGGGCCTTTACCTGCCAGTCATGAAGCAGCAGCTGTAAGAATCAAACTATAACATACTGTTTACAAAGACGAGAAACATATTCCTCATCTGGGCTGTCGTCACCTTTTCCTTTTCTTCCTGGTCATCTGTTCCCCAATCAAAACTGTAGAATTTGAGATTAGTAAATACTAGGAATCATATTACAAGTACTATATTATATACTACATATTATATACTACAATATACTACATATTCCAGCACTGCTCTAAACAATGATTTACAACTTACACACTGTTCCTGAAGTCATGTTCATGATCATGAAGTTTATTCATGTTCAGGTTTTTGTTGTCTTGGACACTCATATTCTGAAGAATTATACGCTCTCAGCATAGGTGTGGATTGCAGCTACTATGTCATGTTTCGACTCATTTACACAGAAAAGTGTGCATCATTTCACTAAAATATCAAATTACGACAGTGAAATCTGCCCACATCCACTGATTTAGTCACAAATCTGAGTAATGTCTACAAACTTGTAGATTTTATCAGATACGATGGATAAACAGCTAATGTTTAAGCAATGAATTTATTCTCAATGCCCTTAAGAGCAGTGAAAAAAACCTGGAAAATACTGTGATACCATGATTAGTCATACCACAGTATTTTTGCAGACATCATACTGTGTAAATCTCATACCGTTGCAACCCTGACTGTAACACATATTGCAACCACCACCACTGTGATCATTCAGGTAACACCATATTCAGGTAATAAATCCTATTGTACTTGGTACCGTTTTTGTGGCTGTGCTCAGCCCGTTCTTAGTGAGAATTCAGAGGCTGTTGCTGTTTTATTCTGAATGCATCGACTCCCCAAGGTTTTAGCCAATACAATTTCTCACATGGAAGTGGTCATTACAGCACGTCCAGAATTCTCACCTGTTTCCATAACTCCCCTGTTTTCATCCCAAACACAAAGCTCTTAACGTTCTCCAGCTTGAGCTTAGATGCAGGTTTTTCAGAACCATATCTGCTGTGGGACAGAATTCAGCATTTTACACTCATGAAGCGCTGATCGAATGAAGTGGTGTCTAACGTGGACGTATTTGCACCCGTTTCGACATGCAGGGTTCTTGGAAAGAGCAATTGCACCTTGGTTGTCTTCAGATATTTTCACAGGTGTTTATTGATCACTGATCATGACATATAGTAGCTGTTCTTGTAACACAGTTTGTAATCAATTGTACCCTGATGACTTTTTTTCTGAAGTGTTTTTTCTGATTGTTGCCTCATAAAAAGAAAAGTCTAAACCAGGGAAGTCCTTGGTGTGAGTTGATTCAGGAATGATGCCTTTGTCCCACTGAATCCTCTGTGTGTAAAGTTTATCCCACATGAGAAGCAAGTTAATTGTAAGGAGTGCAAATAGAGAAACGAACAAGCCAGAGAAAGAAAAGCCTTCTGCTAAAGAACAGCACAAAACCTCATATGAATAAAACACACCCAAAGCTTGTCTGAATATATAAACAATTGAACCATAGCAAACTTATAAGGAATATTAGAACCTATAGTTCCTCCAATAACAGTCTTCATTACAGTGAGGTCTGAAATTAGCCACGCTTTCTTGCTTTATTAGCTTTGTCTTCATTATCTGAGACCGTTGTTGTGATGCTTGTGCTCTCTGCTCCCTGTGGTACTGACCGTTGTTTGCGTTTCTGTCTGTTTACTCGTAAGGAACATGGCGACCGTGGAGGGATGAGTTTTCCAGACGCTCCACAAAGAGGTCGTCAAGCCAACCGATCCAGCTGTCGTAGAGGCAGTCCAAACTCCACCAACTGAAGACGAGGCTGGAGGCTGGAGGCTGCCTGTGACTCCTTTCAGTGCAACAGTCTTCATTCCAGCACTACCAACGCGGCGAACACAGAGGGACAGCATCTCCACTCCCGCATCTGAGAGGGCCTGGGATCATCAGAATTGTCGAGAAAAGTCGAGGGCTCTTCCACCAGCACAAACAGTTTTCGCCTCTGCTGACTGGTTTGCATTCCTCAGCTCTTCTACTACACCTTCACCTGAGTGAAGCTCTCACGCCCATCATCATGAAGTGCTTCGAGAGGTTAGTCATGAGGAACATCAAGAACCAACTGCCCTCTTCATTAGACCCCCTGCAATTTGCATATCGTCCCAACCGCTCCACGGACGATGCCATCACGATCTCCCTTACCCACCTGGAGAAGAAGGACACCTACGTCAGAATACTGTTCATAGACTTCAGTTCAGCATTCAACACCATCATTCCACAGAACCTCACCAGGAAGTTAAGCCTGCTGGGCCTCAACACCCCCCTCTGCAACTGGATCCTGGACTTCCTGACAGGGAGGCCCCAGTTAGTCCGGTTCGGGGACAGCAGCTCCAGCACCATCACCATGAACACTGGGGCATCCCAGGGCAGTGTACTGAGTCCTCTGTTGTTCACCCTGCTGACTCATGACTGTGTTGCGAAACACAGTTCTAACAGCATCATAAAGTTCGCCGATGATACAACTGTGCTGGGTCTCATCAGCAAAGGCGACGAGTCAGCATACAGAGAGGAGGTGCAGCAGCTGACAGACTGATGTACAGAGAACAAAAGATGTAGAGAAGACCAAGGAAATGGTTGTTGACTTCAGGAAATCAAGACCGGACCACTCTCCGCTTAACATCAACGGCTCCTCTGTGGAGATCGTTAAGATCCTTGGTGTCCACCTAGCGGAGAACCTCACCTGGTCCCTGAACACCAGCCAAGAAAGCCCAGCAGCGTCTCTACTTCCATCGGAAGCTGAGAAAGGCCCGTCTCCCTCCACCCATCCTCACCTTCTTCTATAGGGGAACCATAGAGAGCATCCTAAGCAGCTGCATCACTGCCTGGTTTGGGACCTGCACAGCCTCTGACCGCAAGTCCCTCCAACGCATTGTGAGGACAGCTGAGAGGATCATCGGAGTCTCTCTCCCCTCCGTCATGGACATTTACACCACCCGCTGCATCCGCAAAGCAACCAGCATTGTGGATGACTCCACCCACCCTTCATACAGACTGTTCTCCCTCCTGCCATCAGGAAGAAGGTACCGCAGCATCCGGTCCAACACGACCAGACTCTGCAACAGCTTCTTCCCCCAAGCCATCAGACTCCTCAACACAACTCAACTTCTGAACTGATATCTTTCTGGTACATGTACACTCTCACTCTCTCTCTCTCTCTCTCCAACCATTTACCCCAGGAAAAAAGGGGAAGCATTTTTGCACAAAGCATTGCACTAATAACTTTACTTTACTACCTCACTGGACTCACATTGTGCAATGTGTATTTATTACACATTGCACAATTTGCACACTACCGTCAATTATTTATTATTCTCTGGTCTGTACTGTGTTGTGTTGTCTGTCCGCACTTGTTTGTTTGTGTTGCACTTGTGTCTTGTATGCACTGTCTATGTTGCACCATGGTCCTGAAGGAACGTTGTTTCGTTTCACTGTGTACTCTGTATGTAATTGAAATGACAATAAATCCCACTTGACTTGACTTGACTTGACTTGACCTGCTTCCTAATGGAGCACAGCTCCTCAGGGCGGTGTTTTTATTGGGTACTTTCAAGTGTTTTACTGTAGAATTTCCAACAAAGAGTAACGTCGGTAACGTCAGGCCATGTGTATTCGGTACCACTGTTCTCCACTATTATTCACCCGATGCAGCGTGGTCCTGAAGGACAGAAGCCAGGATCATCATCATCTTTGGCCTCTGCCCACTTACTGACGAGTGAGGGAGCCATTTACCCAGGCCTTTGAGCTCCACTGCTGGCTGCGGGACAGTGTCACTCAGTCTCGATACTGCAGGGTTTGTCTGAGATACTGTGTCTGTCCCCTGCATGGTTTGGTCAGAAAATCTTCTATAAAAATCGTAAACCGCTATCCCCTTTAGTTCAGTAGAATTCTGTGACGCTGAATCAAGAGCGTAGGTCTGATTATTATGTTGGTGGGGAACATCAAATTGGTTACGGGTGGTCATTTTTGTATTTGCTTTTTGTATTTATGATGCACTTATTTATTTATTTTTATTTAAAATTGTAATTAAGGTCTGTTTATTCACATTTGTGAAAGAACTGATTGTAAAAAAACAGCCCCCTGAGGTTGATTCTTTAAGCAGGGGGAAGCAAATCCGACTACCACAGTTTTGGAGGTTCAACTGAGATCCCAATATTCCTCTGGGTGCAGAGTTTTCAGAGACGGGATCAGAAACAGACAGAGGCGGCTGCCGACATCCCAATGAGTGATTCTGAGTCAATTCAGGCGCTCTACTGACTCCGAGACTCTGTACCTGAGGTGACTGTAAGCAAATTAATTAGACCGCTTGCCTTATGAATTTAGAATACACGGGAGGAGACAGGACGCCGTATTAAAGGGATCCAGGTTAAAGTAACCTGAAGGTCTTAGAAGACTTTAATTCTCAAATTTGTTGAATTTTGTCTGAGTTTTTGTTTTCCTCAGGATCTGGATTTTCTTTAAAAACGAAGATTCTAAGAGATTGTCTTGGAATATTTTGAATTTTTTTTTTCAAGATTATTAAAATTCAAAGATTCTAAGACAAGATTTTAGGATATTTCATTCACAGTACTGTTCAATCTAGAGAATTATGTGAAGGGGTCCGAATTTATTTTTAAGAAAAAAAGTCAAAGATTTTAAGATAAGGTTTTGGAAATTATTTATTTCTCAGGGCTGTTCAAATTAGGTTATTCTTTTTTTTTTTTTTTTAAATGTTGTTTTGTGATTATTGCTTAATTTTCGAAATACCCAGAAGTTTTCCTGTTGCAGACAACAGGACGTAATCACAATGGCTAAGTGTCTTTTGTGAGAAGTCATTCCATGGAGTGAGCAGTCTTTCCAGTGCCGACAGACTCTGTACACTCCATACAGAGCGATGATTGGATCATGGTGATGGACTTGGGGAGAAAATTGTGGAAATCACCTCGATAGTTGGGGCCTTTAACAGGTTCTGCACATCACACCAACTGAGTAGCTGAAAGGGATTCTTGGATTAATTGTTCACACTGCAGGCAAGTTCACACGGCTGATCCAAGTGCAGACGGTGTACAGAACTCTCCCACTGACCGTCGTTAGTGTTTCTGTCTGTGTTTACTCTCTAGAAACACGGCGACCGCGGAGGAACTGCCGCACGCTTCTGGACACCGCTCGGATAAAGGCCGATGCCAGGATCATCTTTGGCCCCCTGCCCACCTACCGACGAGTGAGCAAACTGTTTACCCAGCTCTTCGCGTGCCACTGCTGGCTGCAGGACAGGTTCGTCAGCACTGATTTTATAGAGAACTTGGAGAGCTTTCCGGAGTGTCTCTGTCTCTATTGCAGAGATATAAGTATCACCCAAGCTGCCTGGGTTCCATCATTCTCTTCAGGAACACAGAGAAATTGCTACACCAGGCCTGACTGGCCCTTCCCAGTTTCACCAGTCAGTTTAATAAACTGGGTCGTGGGCAGGTAATTGATTTTACATGATCCCATTTCAGAGATGTTGAGATTCCCAAATGCAATAAATTCTATAGAATTGCTTCTTATACAACTGCAAATATTACAGCTAAAGGAGTTCTTATCTTAGTATGGAGGAATTGGAAGATTGCAATTCTAGACCGAGGAAGGGATGAAGAAAGAAGAAGAAGAACACACATTACAACAAAAATAAGAAACAGAAAAATAGCCTTTATTTCACTCCCACTCTGAGAGGTGCCAGTTATTTCTCTTTTCTCTTAGATTATCTAACAAACTGGACTTTGTATTCATATCTGCTCCCACCACTAACTCATTAATCATCGATTAGACCGATCAGGGGTTATATTTTTCATGGTCAGCTGACCGCTAGCTCAGAACATAAGAAGTGTAGTACCGCATTGTCTGTCTTTATTCGACTGCTGGCAGCATCTTAATCTGAGTACTAAGCAACATACTTTTTTTCTCTGCAAGGCACAAATCTTATTCCAGATTTTTTTTTTTTTTTGTCCAGCACTCTTCTTTCAGGAATACACAAGATAAGTATCTGGCCAATGTCTTTCTCAGACCACGATAGTATTTTTTTACTAAGATAAAACTTACTACAGATTATGGCCGTGTAGCTCGAACACAAATTTACTACACAATGAGGAGTTCAGCTCTCAATTTAGGAGTAAATTAACAGACTTTGTTTAATCAGGGTTCAGTGGATTATCAGAGTTTTGTGGGGAGCAGTAAAAGTTTTCATGAGGAATAATTCTGTTGCATTTGCTTCTTGGTGACAAATGGCATAGACTGCAAGTATCTGCCCTTGAATTTAAACTTGAAGCACTTGAAAGGTCCAATCAACAGCCTCTTTTTCTGGTGATATGGCAAAACAAATAGTCCTCAAGGGTGATAAATGTTTATCAACTTTTCCTCTAGGAAGGGGCGCATGTCAAGAATGCCCTTTGTCAGTTCTCCTTTTCACTATATCGCTGAAACCCCTAGCTCAAGCAATGCACACATGTATTCCTAGCTCCCTCGTTATAGTAAAGGAAGCACAACATCATATTTCAGTTTGTGACGAGGTTTTGTTCTTTATAGATAAATCAACAGATTCAATTCCACCTCTGATTAGTTTATTTAATGATTTATAATGATTTTGAAATGTCAGGCCACAATATAAACTGGGATACATTTCACTCAGATTTTCAGTTAGAAAAGCATGCTACCAACTTATATTCCAGTGGTGGACTGCTTTAGATATTGGAGGGTAGACTAGTCTTTTGTGACGTTTCCACTAAATACTGTAAACTATATTTTAGGCCCATAATTTCACACCTTATATTAATTTGGCATTAACAGTTGTTTAGGCAAACACACTCTAATATGGCATGAGCTCTCCACTCTTTCATAATCATAATTTACTGATGGGGAATGCTCCGTTTCATTGTATCCAATGGAAGAGCAAAGGAGTTCGACCTCCAGGCGATATCTGCAATGAAAATGGGTTAAGATCTTTCCAGGCTATCAAAGAGCAATGTAATGTGTCCAGCACCTCTTTCTTTCTCCTCACGTACCCTTTTGGTGTAGGAAAAAAAGCAGCTGCAAAAATGAAATACTTTTATATATTCATGAAGCAGTGCCTTCATTCCCATAAGATCACCAGGTAAGTAACATGCTCAGTAATTGTCTCTACTATGTATGCACTGGTGAAGAGTCAGTTACATCACACTGTCCATCTGCAACTCTGGCTGGCTGGCTGTCTGTCTGTCTCTGTCTGTCTGTCTGTCTGTCCATCTATAACTGTGTGTGGCTGTTTGCATGTCCATGTGTACAGACCAGTCTACTCTTACTCCTAAATCCCTTTCTTAATTTTCTCATTTTCTTCTCTCTCCCCATGTGCTGAGCCGCTCGCTGCTGATGGGAGTCCATTCATGGTTGGGTGCTGGTGCCTACTGCCTGGGTCAGACTTGCCCCACTGTAAATTCCCCTATTTTGCTGCTCTCCTCCTAATCCCATTGTTTGTTTCCTTTCCTCTTGCTCGCTCTCTCTCACTCGCTCACTTGCTGCCCACTGACATGCTGTCCTGCTCTGGGTTCTCATATTGAGTCATTCTCGTATCACTGCTTAGCTGTGCATATGACTATTTACCTGCATGCACTTTCACATTGCCCTCATATTTTCATCATTTTTGACTTGATGTCACTTTTGCAGCAGCTCTTAAAATATCTGGTGTCAACCAGGGGAGGACTGGTTCCCCTTTTGAGTCTTGGTTCCTCTCAGGGTTTCTTCCTCTTCCACTTGTGTACATATGAGATTTTACTATTTTATGATAAATTACCACAAATGTCTTAAAAAAACTGTGTTCACTTTGTCATTGTGTAGAGTTGTGTAGAACTCAGTGTATTGTAGAATAAGTCTGTAACATCATAAAGTGTGGAGCAGGTGAAAGGAGTGTACAGACTCCGGCTTGACTAACTCCTTATGTACTTGATCAATAATCAGTGTATTCTGTATAGTTCTCTTACTTCAAATGACCTGAGTGGCTGCTGCTGTTGTTGTTGTTGTTTGGATTTTAAGATGTATGTGATCAGAAGATAGGACCATCTGAAAAGTCAATGGCAACGGCTGGTAAACAGTCATCCTGACTCCATCCTTCGTTGACAAAACAGCCTAAGGTGTGAGCCTAGCGCCGCCTTGGCTGCCTGTGATGACGGTGGCACTCCACACTTTGAAACTTTTTGCTCTAAAGGGCAAAGACTGTGACAGGACAAGTCTTTACACAGCACCATTTGAACAACAGCATTGGACTGATTGTGTTGCTTGCTTCCCACCACCTACAAGATCTGATCCAGGATGCTTTTTCAAGTGGAACTGAAATGGACTTTTAGGTTGGGGATGAAACCAGACCAGAAATGAACACTTTCTGAGTAATATGACCCAGAACATTGTGTTTCCTTGGCATCCTTTTAGGAACCCAGGACTCTGTGGCCTGAGGAGACAGTTTGTTTGATTGCTACAATTATTGTGGTTCATATCATTTTCACACACAAGGACAATGCACCACCTAATATTGTGTTTGTAAATTCTACCAATGTCAGTGTCACATGTGGGTGTCCTATGTAGCCAAGTGCTTCAGGACTGAAACTAGGGTTGAGGACAGCAGTCTTTACGGGATAGTTGGATTCCATATTTGGTAGCTGGAAAAGGTTGATGGTCATTTTCTCTAGTCTCATCATATGAATTGCAATGCTTGTGCTCAGTGGCTGCTGTATTCCTCTGTGCATTCAAGGCTTATTATGTTAAGTCTGTTTCTTTGCAAGTATATTTTGGCCACAATTCTGTGTCTACTGTAATGATCTTGAATTCTGCCTGTCATTTGTGCAGTAATATGCTAAAGCAGGCCTGTGTTTAGGGGAGGACATTTTATTGTATCCAATTCTTAGAGAAAACAAGGACTGACCACACATTTATACTCAAAGAAGTGTTTTAAATTGTCCTGAAACCTTTACTGTTTTCTGCTCACCGTGAAATGACTTCCATCCTACCAATTGGATCTTGTCCCACTGTTACCCCTTTCCCCACCTACACCCCCCCACCCAACAAATCCTCCTAAATATTGTGTTCCTCCTCTCTCTCTCTCTCTCTCTCGCTCGCTCGCTCTCTCTCTTTCTTTCTCTCTCTCTCTCACGCTCTCTGTTGTCAACCAGAGGAGGATGGGTCCCCATCTCAAGTTTTCTTCCTCTCGATTTGAGAGTTTTTCTTTGCCACTGACTTGCTCAAAAGAGCCCAGATCTCTGTAAAGCTGCTTTGACATTTGTTGTAAAAAGTGATTTATAAATAAACTTAAAAGGAAACAAAGCATTAAAAATCAATTCAATTTAACAAATGTTCACATTTTGTCCTATTATTCAATATAATCACACTTTTCCTATGTTTTTTTCTTTTTTATATATATATATTTTTTTGCTTATTGACGCTTTGAACATACAACCAAGTTATGATGCCAACTGCAAGTACTTTCCTGCTTTAGAGAAGCTAGGGCTGTTTAAGCCTAGATTTCATACATTGCTTTCAGAATATAGAAGAGTATTTATCAAGTCTTTATAACCACTAGTCTACTAGAACAGCAAATGTTAAACATATATTATACGTAGAAAATATGGGATTAGAGTTGGTCTCTCTTTAGTATGCCCGGCCATTTCTAGCCATAAAAATACTAAACCTGGACTGGTCTCTAATGCTGACAGAGGTTTCTGACGGGATTCTCACAACAGGCTTCTTACTCAGACTAAAAGCCAGAGCATTTGTCACAGTATGTTAATTGACAATTGGTTGCATAACAGTTGCTTCAGGTAACTACATATTAATTCATTCACTAAGGAAGTAAAGGGTGAACACATGTACATTTCCCCATGTAAATGAGGAGCCCACAAGGCTAGTAGAGCCGTACAACCCCATGCACACTTCCCAGATAGAGTTAGGGAAGCGTTTCCACTTCCTACGTGACATGGGACAAGAATGACTAACCAAACTCATAAAAGAAAACAAACATTAGTAAACATGCAATCTGTTTCCCCATTGCAAACAGTACACATGCAAAAAAAAATAATAATAAAAAAAAATATATAAATGAAATCTTTACTTGCATACAGATAATCTTAAATCAAAAATCAACTTCTGTTAAAATCTCCATTAGTGATGCATTTTCACAGCTCGCCATGCAGGGAAGGAAGGTGAAGATTGTCCACCGGGGGCACTGTTACACTCAGCTAGCTCTGTGTGTAAAATCCTTAACATTACATATCACTAAAATGGTGGAGGGATACATGCTGCAGGATATTGTGTGATGAAAATCGTCCCGAAAAAAAACTACTTTTCTCAGATCAGCCACTTTTCCCCCCTAAAGCATCCCTCCATATAGAACTCGAAGAAGACACGTGTAGCTTCACTGGTGGGTTTGGATAGGAAATATAATGGCTATATCGGAGTTGTCAGCCAACGCCTGGTTCCATTCACCACCACTGCAAAGAAATCAGTGAGTTTCTCTACAGTGAAGCACAATTTGACTGCAGTGACCCTGTCTGACCTGTCCAGCTCTCTGAATCACTGCTGAATCTGAATGTCCTGAACAGCAGATTCTCTATAATAAGATCTGATGGGTTTGATATTCTCTTACTCCTCACTCTGGTCTTCACCCTGTAACCAGATTTGTTTCTGAGAGAACCACAAAGGTTTCTGTGAGATTTTAATCATTTATTTATTTATTTATTTTTTAGAGAGGGGAGTATTAGCTCCTGTAGGGGGCGCTATTAACCCCACACAGTAAAGCATCACAGTGCAGAATGAACACAGACTCTAAATGTGAGATTTTAGCTTTTATGATTTCTTTAAGACTGAATAGACAAATAAATAAATAAATAATTCTTCTGCTCCACTAAACCAGCTGACCCCAGCCTGCACTGGTCCTACTGGGAGGTCTGTACTGGTATAGACGCAGAGCTGCTGGTAAGGGAAAGTCCGGTCAGCAGTGAGCTCCTGGCACTGATCCAAGTGCAGCTGCATCAGTTGACCTGGGTCAGAATCCTTCTTTATGACATAATCTGTGATGTCACTGCAACGCAAAGTGCAGTGCACCATTCTCTCCAGCAGGTCAGGGTCAGTAGGTGTCCTCCTGCTGATCTCCTGCAGGACCTTAAATAGTTCTCCATTCAGAGGAACTTCCAGTGGCTGTTGGAGCCAGTATGAAGTGCGTTAGAGTGGGAGAACACTGAAGAACTGAGCAGCAAAACCGAACGGAGGCGTCAACTCTGTGAGTCCAAACCTGTTTCCAGTGGAGTTGAACTCTCCCTCACTCACCTCTCCTCTCATTTCTTCTTCTAGATGTTCATGGGTAATCTAACGTACCCTGTTAGGATCCAGAATCAGGCCTGTCCGTCACTGAAAGAGTCTAATAATGTCATTGATCATCAGAACAGAGAGCAGAGTCTTTTTAAAAAAACAAAAACTACATTTTTATGATGTGCTCTTTCCTCTGAGCTCCACCTAGTCTGTGTTTCTAAACCAGAACAATCAGAATTCATTTCTACACCAACCTTTCCTCATCCCTTACATTTACACACTGCTTCTGGCTGATTCTAATAACATGTGCGAGGCTAAAATACTGTAGACGGAATAAGCGGAGATAAACTGCTGCAGACTAAAGGGCTTAGGGTGAGATGAATGGGCAGGGCCGCACTATTGCACAAAGAATAGGAAGGGGCTAAACTGCTGTAGACATTGACCCAGGGCATAAAGAAATAAAAGAAGGAAGACAAAGACAAAAAAAAAACAAAAACAAAGGAAAGAAGAAGACAGCGAAAATACAAAGAAAATAAAGACAAAGACTAGGACAAAGAAGACAACGAGAAGGAAAACAAAGGAAAAAAAACAAAGATGAAGAAAAAGAAGAAATAGATTAAAGAAGACAAAGAAGATGAAAAATTCAAAGAAAATAAAGACAAAAAAGAAAAAAACAAAAACAAAAATGAAAATAATCCAAGAAGACAAAGATAAAATAAGATAAATATAAAGAAGACAAAGTAAAAATCAAAGAAGAAAAAGAAGACAAAAACAGCCAACAAAAACCAAAGAAGACAAGACCAAGGGAAAAAACAAGTCTTAAAAAAACACAAAGAAGAAAAGAAGAAAAAGAAGAATAGCAAGAATAAAAAGACAAAGAAAAGAAAAACAAAGCAAAGAAGACACAGACCAAGAAAAGAAAAAGACAAAGAAAATACAAAGAAGGTAAAGAAGAAAGACACAAAAGACAAAGATAAAGGAAGAGTGAATAAAAACAGGACAACGATAAAAAAAAAAACAAAGAAGAAAAAGATAAAGATAATGGAGAAAGTAGAAAAAGACAAAGAAGACGACGGCAAAAAAGAATAGCAAGAATAAAAAGACAAAGAAAAGAAAAACAAAGGAAAGAAGAAGACAAAGCAAAGACAAAGAAGAAAAGAGGAAAAACACAAAGAAAAGTCAATGAAGACAAAGAAACACAGACAAAAATGACAGACAAAAAAGAAAGACAAAGAAAATAATAAAGACAACAGATAAAAGAAGACAAATAAAAACGACAAATATAAAACATAAGAAGACAACAAAAAGACAAAGAAGATGAAGACCAAGAAAAGAAAAGAAGAAAAAAGCAAATGAAGAAGACAAAGAAAAGAAGGAAAAAGAAGAAAAAAAGAAGACTAATACAAAGAAGCCAATGAAAAGACAAAGAAGACAAAGACCACAAAAAGAAAAAGAAAGAAAAAAGAAAAAGAAGAAAAAGAAGAAATAAATTAAAGAAGACAAAGAAGACGACGAAAAATTCAAAGGAAATGAAGACAAAAAAATAAAATAAAAAGACAAACATAAAAGAAGACAAATATAAAGAAAACAACAATAAAATACAAAGAAGAAAAAGAAGACAGACAGACAACAAAAAACAAATAAGACAAAGCCTGTTCGGAAAATCATGTGGGCTTCATAGATAATTGGTTAAAGTTTGAGGGCAGGCCTGGTTTTTTAGGTAGGTATGGCGTCCACCCCACGCGGGAGGGTGCTGTCCTACTTTCGTGCAGCATAGCCCACAGTCTGCTAGTTAGTCGGCAGAGTAGTATAAAAGGCTGCTGACAATCCAGAGCCGGGACCAGGCCGCAGACAGACAGGCTAAACTGACCGTCTGCAAGCTGCTTTGAGGCGTCACCCAGGTTTCACCGTATTGAGACTGTGTCTGTGCCCCAAATTAAACCCAAACATAGAATATCTAAATCAGCTCGTTTTAATAAATCAATTAATGTTAAATTCTCGCAGGCAAAGGAGGTGGAGTATGCATAATCTACCAGAATACACTAGATATTATTCAAAAACACTGTATCACCTTCACTTCTTTTCAGATTCTCTACATTAATATATCAAATCCAGCCACAAATAAAAATGCATTCACGCTAATTAATATTTATAGGCCTCCAGGGCCTTATTCTGCATATTTAAAATAATTTAGTGATTTTGCTGCAGACGTGGCAGTGTGCAGCGAGTTATAATAGTAGGAGACTTTAATATTCATTTTGAAAAAGCAGACAATCCATTAATCATACCCTAGATTTAGTCCTGACCCTGGGTGTTAGCATTGATAATCCAAATATTCTACCTCAAAGTTCAGTAATATCAGGCCATTATCTAATCTCCTTTGAGCTATTTGAAACCCATGTAAATGAGGAGCCCAAGAAGCTGGTAGAATTAGTCCGGGGTCAAGTCTTCCCATGGCCAATGATGGTTGGCATAAGACGTCCTATTCTGTACCAGCTCCCACCCCTTAGAGTTTGTAAACTAGCAAATCTCTGCAACAATGGTGTACGTAAAAAAAAACAACTCTAAGTCTATTTCACACAATATACTCGTGGCTGACCGTACAGTCCTATGGACATTTTGCAGATCTATGTCTACTGGACGAGAGGGATTAAATGGTATGGGCTCTGGTGCTTCTGTGTCTACATCAGCATAGGAAGGAAAGGATACAGAGTCAGGGAAGCGTTTCTGCTTCCTACCTGACATGGGACAAGAAAGACTAACCAAACTCATAAAACAAAACAAACCATTTGCTTTATTTTTGGCCATTAATGAAATGCTCCTTTGTGTGTTTGGAAGCCATTGCAGTGGCTTAAATCATGCTGGATAAAACTGCAGAGGAGCAGTTAAATATTTCTACATCAGAGTCTGCACTCTTTTGTTGTGTGGGTGCAAATGCTGACATTTCTTGACAACACACATATTTACAAATACAAACACTTGGAATACATGTATTTAATGATAGGAGGTTGTTGGTTTATCCCTCTGTTCATCTTGCTCTTCATCATCCTCTACTTCCTCTTCATTTAGAAGCTCCATGTCCATGAAGTCCTCTTCTTCAATGGTCATGCCTTCATGCCTAAGCTCGTCAGGGCCTAGCCGCCGTCTCCTCTTCAGACTCCATTAGACATGCATGTCCACAGGCTCATGTTTAAACTCAAGTCCATTGAACCAATACCTCTGACAACAGTTTCTCAAATCTGACACATGGTTTACCCATAAAACAATAATTATCTAAGAGCAGCAATAATTACAATAAAAACTTGCTATGGTTCTATTTGCTATGGTTCTATTTTAAAATGGTGCAAATAGTCACAGACTGAAATGTTATGCACCTGTATGCTTTCTGAAGTTTGATACCAGATTTTAGTCCCTTTTAAACAAGACGAGACAACCATATTGACCATTTGTGACGAACACAGATGGAATTTGGCTTCCGCTTTTATCCCATCCATGCAGTGAACACATACATACACACCAGTGAAACACACACAGTGGACAGTGAGCACACATGCCCGAAGCAGTGGGCAGCCATTGTTGCAGCGCTCGGGGAGCAGAGAGGGTGAAGGGCCTTGCTCCACAGCCCAACAGTGGCAGCTTGCCGAGCCTGGGTATCAATCCACCTTTCAAATATCTCTAGCAATACATTAGAAAATTATTCAAATATGACAGAAATATTTTATAGATCAAACAATATTTCACTGATACAAGTAAGAATTACCACAGAAAATATATATATTATGGTAAAAATTATATATTAATTGCCCTGACTGACATGATGTCCTCCTTTATGCTTTCTGCTTCAGTTTACTTACTTCAGCCAGTCACTTCACTGTAATAACACCAATGCTATTATGCTTTAGATAGTATTAAAGTCTAATTAAACAGTTTTAACTGACCTCAAGATTACATACAGATAATCTTACTTATATAAATATAATCTTACATACATATAATCTTACTTACATACAGATAATCTTAAATCAAAAATCAACTTCTGTTAAAATCTCCATTAGTGATGCATTTTCACAGCTCGCCATGCAGGGAAGGCAGGTAAAGATTGTCCACTGGGGACGCTGTTACACTCAGCTAGCTCTGTGTGTAAAATCCTTAACATTACATATCAAATGGTGGAGGGATACATGCTGCAGGGCGTTGTGCGACAAAAATAGTCCCGAAACAAAATTGTACTGTTCTCAGATCAGCCACTTTTTCCCCCCTAAAGCATCCCTCCATATAAAACTCAGAAGACACGCGTAGCTTCACTAGTGAGTTTGGATAGGAAGTAAAATGGCTATATCTGAGTTGTAGTCATGGCGACCAACGCCTGGTTCCATTCACCACCACTGCAAAGAAATCAGTTAGTAAGTTTCTGTACAGTGAAGCACAATTTGACTGCAGTGAACCTGTCTGACCTGTCCAGCTCACTGAATCACTGCTGAATCTGAACGTCCTGAACAGCAGATTCTCTATAATAAGATCTGATGGGTTTGATATTCTCTTACTCCTCACTCTGGTCTTCACCCTGTAACCAGATTTGTTTCTGAGAGAACCACAAAGGTTTCTGTGAGATTTTAATCTTTTATTTTTTAGAGAGTAGGAGGTTTCTGGCTCCTGTAGGGGGCGCTATTAACCCCACACAGTAAAGCATTACAGTGCAGAATGAACACAAATGTGAGATTTTAGCTTTTATGATACCTTTAAGACTGAATAGACAAATAAATAAATAATTCTCTCAGCTCTTCTGCTTCACTAAAACAGCTGACCCCAGCCTGCACTGGTCTTACTGGGAGGTCCGTACTGCTGGTAAGGGAAAGTCCGGTCAGCAGTGAGCTCCTGGCACTGATCCAAGTGCAGCTGCATCAGTGGACCTGGGTCAGAATCCTTCTTTATGACATCATCCGTGACATCACAGCGAGGCTCAGTGCAGTGCGCCATTCTCTCCAGCAGGTCAGGGTCAGTAGGTGTCCTCCTGCTGACCTCCTGCAGGACCTTAAATAGTTCTCCATTCAGAGGAACTTCCAGTCGCTGTTGGAGCCAGTATGAAGTGCGTTAGAGTGGGAGAACACTGAAGAACTGAGCAGCAAAACCGAACGGAGGCGTCAACTCTGTGAGTCCAAACCTGTTTCCAGTGGAGTTGAACTCTCCCTCACTCACCTCTCCTCTCATTTCTTCTTCTAGATGTTTACTAGGGAATCTGACGTACCCTGTTAGGATCCAGAATCAGGCCTGTCCATCACTGAAAGAGTCTAATAATGTAATTGATCATCAGAACAGAGAGCGGACATTAACATTAGTTCACCCTAATCTAGTTGATCCCATTTAAAAAGGACAGGTCCTGTTAAAAAAACAAAAAATACATTTTTATGATGTGATCTTTCCTCTGAGCTCCACTTAGTCTGTGTTTCTAAACCAGAACAATCAGAATTCATTTCTACACCAACCTTTCCTCATCCCTTACACTTATACACTGCTTCTGGCTGATTCTAATAACATGGCCGAGGCCAAAATACTGTAGACGGAATAAGCAGAGATAAACTGCTGCAGACTGAAGGGCTTAGGGTGAGATGAATGGGCAGGGCCACACTATTGCACAAAGAATAGGAAGGGGCTAAACTGCTGTAGACATTGTCCTCAGTAAGGGGGTGGTGGAGTGGCTGAAGACATTGACCCAGGGCATAAAGAAATAAAAGAAGGAAGACAAAGAATAAAGAAGACAAAGATAAAGGACAAAGAAGAAAAAGACAAAGAAGACAAAGACAAAGAAGAATAGCAAGAATAAAAAGACAAAGAAAAGAAAAACAAAGGAAAGAAGAAGACAATGAAGACATAGATCAAGATAAAAAAAGACAAAGAAAACAAAGACAAAAATGAAGGTCACCGAAGACAAAGAAAAATATAAAGACAAAAGATAAAACAAGACAAATAAAAACGACAAATATAAAATAAAAATAATAAATAAAGAAGACAACGAAAATACAAAGAAGGAAATGAAGAAGACAATGAAAATAAGGAAAAAGAAGAAAGAAAAAGAAGACTAAGACAAAGAAGACAACGAAAAGAAAAAGAAAAAAAAAAGAAAAAGACAAAGAAGACAAGGAAGAAATAGATTAAAGAAGACAAAGAAGACAACGAAAAATTCTAAGAAAATGAATACAAAAAAAAAGACCAAGATGACAAAGATAAAAAGACAAATATAAACAAGACAAAGATAAAATATAAAACATAAAAAATAAAAAAGACAGCCAACAAAAAACAAAGAAGACAAGACCAAGGGAAAAAACAAGACTAAGAAAACACAAAGAAGAAAAAGACAAAAAAGATAAAGACAAAGATAAAAAAAGAAAAAGACAAAGGAGACAAAGACAAAGAAGAATAGCAAGAATAAAAAGACAAAGAAAAAAAGACAAAGAAAAGAAAAACAAAGGAAAGAAGAAGACAGACAAAAAAAAAACAATGAAGACATAGACCAAGAAAAGAAAAAGACAAAGAAAATACTAAGAAGGTAAAAAAGAAAAAGACACAAAAAGAAAGATAAAAGAAGATGAATAAAACCAGGACAAAGATAAAAAAAAAAAAACAAAGAAGAAAAAGACAAAGATAAAAAGAAGAGGACAAAGAAGACAAAGATAAAAAAAAGACCAAGAAAAAAGGCAAAAAGGACAAAGACAAAAAAGACCAAGAAGAAAGAAAAAGAAGGAAAAGATAATGAGGAATAAGACAAAAAAGACAAGGATAAAATAAAAAAAGACAAAGGAGTTGAAGACAAAAAAGAAAAAGAAGACAAAGACAAAGAAAAAAGATAAAGAAGAAAAAGACAAAGAAGACAAAGATAAAAGAAGACAAAGA
Source organism: Salminus brasiliensis (assembly GCF_030463535.1). Classification (NCBI taxonomy): domain Eukaryota; kingdom Metazoa; phylum Chordata; class Actinopteri; order Characiformes; family Bryconidae; genus Salminus; species Salminus brasiliensis. The sequence continues at coordinate 18,853,449 of NC_132894.1, read as the reverse complement.
AGAAAGAAAAAGAAGAGACAAAGAACACTAAGACAAAGATGAAAGACAAACGACAATGAAAATACAAAGAAGATGAAGTGCAAAAGGAAAAAGGAAAAAAGACAAAGAAGACAAAGACCCAAATGAAGAAAGACAAAGGAGACAAAGACAAAAAACAAAGAAATAAAGACAAAAAAGAAAAAGACAAACATAAAAGACAAAGAAAAACAAGAATAGTGAAGAAAAAGACAAAAAAGACCAAGAAGAAAGACAAAGAAGGAAAAGATAATGAAGAATAAGACAAAAAAGGAGTTGAAGACAATGAAGAAAAAGAAGACGAAGACAAAGAACGTATAAACAAGAAAAAGATGACGAGGAAGACAAATACCAAGAAAAGAAAAATAAGAAAAACAAAAGAAAAGACTAAGAAAAAAAAGCAAAGATAAAAAAAGACAAAGAAGAAAAAGATGAAGAAGACAGAAATAAAAGAAGACAAATAAAAACAAGACAAAGGTCAAATACAAAGAAGAAAAAGAAGACATAGAAAAGAGATAAAGAAAAGACAAAGAAGACAACAAAAATACAAAGAAGAATAGCAAGAATAAAAAGACAAAGAAAACAGAGACAAAGAAAAGAAAAACAAGGGAAAGAAGAAGACAATACAAAGATAAAGGACAAAGAAAAAAAAAGAAAGGATGAAAAGATAAAGACAAAGAAGACAAAGACAAAGAAGAATAGCAAGAATAAAAAGACAAAGAAAACAAAGACAAAGAATAGAAAAACAAAGGAAAGAAGAAGACACAGACAAAAAAGACAATGAAGACATAGACCAAGAAAAGAAAAAGACAAAGAAAATACAAAGAAGGTAAAGAAGAAAAAATACACAAAAGACAAAGATAAAAGAAGATGAATAAAAACAGGACAGAGATAAAAAAAACAAAGAAGAAAAGAAGAAAAAGACAAAGAAGACAAAGATCAAAAAAAGACAAACACAAAAAAAGACCAAGACAAAGGCAAAGAGGACAAAGACAAAAAAAGGCCAAAAGAAAGACAAAGAAGGAAAAGATAATAAAGAATAAGACAAAAAAGACAAAGATAAAATAAAAAAGACAAAGGAGTTGAAGACAAAAAAGAAAAAGAACACAAAGACAAAGAAAATACAAAAAAAGAAGACGAAGGAAAAGAAAAAACAAAAAAGAAGGCGAAGACAAATACCAAGAAAAGAAAACAAAGAAAAGATGAAAACTAAGAAAAAAACAAAGATAAAAAAGATAAAGAAGACAACGAAAATACAAAGAAGATGAAGACCAAGAAAAGAAAAGGGAAAAAAGACAAAGAAGAAAAAGAACCAAATGAGGAAAGACAAAGGAGACAAAGACAAAAAAACAACAAAGAAATAAAGACAAAAAAGAAAAAGAAAAACAAGACAAAGATAAAATACATAAAATAAATAAGAAAAAGAGAAAGAAGACAAAGGAAAGACCAAGAAGATTAAGTACAATAAAAGAAAAGGAAGAACAGCAAGAATAAAAAGACAAAGGAGAAAAGATAATGACAAAGATCAAAAAGAAAAAGACAAAGAAGACAAAGACAAAGAAGAATAGCAAGAATAAAAAGACAAAGAAAAGAAAAAACAAGTAAAGAAAAACAGGAAGAAGAAGACAAAGCAAAGACAATGAAGATGTGGACAAAGAAAAGAGGAAAAACACAAAGAAAAGACAATGAAGACAAGAAAGGCCAAGAAAAGAAAAAGAAGAAAAACTAAGAAAAAGATTAGGACAAAGAAAATACAAAGAAGAAAAATACAAACAAGACAAAGAAGGGAAATACAAAGAAAATGAAGACAAAGACAAAGGAGAAAAAGATAAAGACAGATAAAAAGAAAAAGACAAAGAAGACGAAGACAAAGAAGAATAGCAAGAATAAAAATACTAGGATAAGAAAAACAAAGGAAAGAAAAACAAAGGAAAGAAGAAGACAAAGCAAAGAAGAAGACAAAGCAAAGACAATGAAGATGTAGACAAAGAAAAGAGGAAAAACATAAAGAAAAGACAATGAAGACAAAGACCAAGAAAAGAAAAAGAAGAAAAACAAAGGAAAAGATTAGGACAAAGAAAATACAAAGAAGAAAAATGCAAACAAGACAAAGAAGGGAAATACAAAGAAAATGAAGACAAAGACAAAGGAGAAAAAGATAAAGCCAGATAAAAAGAAAAAGACAAAGAAGACAAAGACAAAGAAGAATAGCAAGAATAAAAAGACCAAGAAAATACAAAGAAGAAAAATACAACCAAGACAAAGAAGAGAAATACAAAGAAAACGAAGACAAAGAAGAAAGTCTATGAAGATAAAGATGACAGACAAAGAAGAAAAAAACAAAGAAGAAAGACAAAGAAAAAGATAAAGACAAAAGATAAAAGAAGACAAATAAAAACGACAAATTTAAAATACAAAGAAAAAAGATAAAGAAGACAAAACAGACTAAGAAAATACAAAGAAGACAACAAAAAGACAAAAGAAGATGAAAACCAAGAAAAGAAAAAGAATAAAAAAAGGAAACGAAGAAGACAAAGAAAAGACAAAGATGAAGACCAAGAAAAGAAAAAGAATAAAAAGGAAATGAAGAAGACAAAGAAAAGAAGAAAAAAGAAGAAAGAAAAAGAAGACTACGACAAAGAAGACAAAGAAAATAAAATGAAGACAAGAACCAGAAAAAGAAGGAAAAAAAGAAAAAGAAGACAAAGAAGAAAAAGAAGAAATAGATTAAAGAAGACAAAGAAGAAAAAGACAAAGTACACAAAAAAGACAAAGAAGATGATGAAAGATTCATAGAAAATAAAGACAAAAAGAAAAAGAAAAAATAAAGACAAAGAAGAAAAAGACCAAGAAGACAAAGATACACAAAGACAAATATAAAGAAAACTAAGATTAAATAAAAAGAAGAAAAACAAAAAGAGGACAAAGGCAGACAACAAAAAACAAGAAAAACAAAGAAAAAAAGAAGACTAAAAAAACACAAAGAAGAAAAAAAACGAAAAAGACAAACATAAAAGAAGACGAATACAAACAAGACAAAGATGAAAAAAGAAGAAAAAGACAAAGATTAAAAAGAAGAGGACAAAGAAGACAAAGATAAGAAAGACAAATAAAAACAAGACAAAGAAGAAAACGATCATGAAGAATAAGACAAAAAAGACAAAGATAAAATACAAAAAAGAAAAAGGAGACGTGGAAGACAAATACCAACAAAAGAAAAATAAGAAAAACAAAGGAAAAGATGAAGTCTAAGAAAAAGAAAAAAGATTAAGAAGAAAAAGACAAAAAAGATAAAGATGAAAAATACAAAGAAGACACAGATAAAGGAAGACAAATAAAAACAAGACAGATAAAATACAAAAAAGAAAAAGAAGACAAAGAAAAGACAAAGAAGAAAGAAAAAGAAGACAGAGAAAAAAAAGAAAAAGAAAAGACAAAGACAAAGAAGAAAGACAAGAAGATAAAGATGAAAAAGACAAAGAAAATACAAAGAAGACAACCAAAATACAAAGAAGATGAAGACCAAGAAAAGGAAAGGAAAAAGAAGGGGAAAAAGAAGACTAAAAAGAAAAACACCAAAATGAAGACAGACAAAGGAGACAAAAGACAAAAAACAATCAATAAAGACAAAAGAAAAACAAAGAAATAAAGACAAAGACATAAAGTCAAAAAAGAAAAAGACAAGAACAAAGATAAAAACAAGACAAAGATAAACTACAAAGAAGAAAAAGATAAAGAAGAAAACAAAAACAAAAAAAAACTAAAAAAAATACAAAAAAAGACGAAAAAAATTAAAGACGAAAAAGAAAAAGACGAGGAAAACAAGACAAAGCTAAAATACAAACAAGAAAAAAATGAAAAAAGACAAAGAAGAAAAAAATACAATCCAAAGGAAATAAAGAATACGATGACAAAGAAAAGACAAAGAAAAAGAAGAAAAAGATAAATGAATACAAAGGAATAGAAGAAGACTAAGAAGAAAAATGAAACACATGTGAACACAAATGAAAGACAAAGAAGACAAAGACAAAAAAAGAAAAAAAGAAAAAGAAGAAAAAGCTAACCAAAAAAGAAAGAACGTGATTTTCTCCAGTAAGGGGGTGTTGGGTGAAGTGGCTAAAGCATTGGCACAGGATTTTTTAAAAAATAAATAAATAAAAAGAAAAAAAAATAAAAAATGAAAGGGTGGGAGTGTAGTTTCAGTAGCTGCCTGCTGTGAGTCAGGATGGTGAAGGATTGAACTACAGCCGCTAGACATCCGCTCTTCCTCTTTTTGTCTATATCCTGGACACATAGGCAAACACTTCTTCAAATGGACCTTTCCCTACCTAACACCAATTTCCCCTAAACATTAAGCAAAAACTAAACAAAACACCTGAGCTCCCAGTGTATTTACCCCATAACAGAGTTTCCAACCAATTAAAACAAAAAGTGTCATGAGTTTAAAGAGTTTAAATGTTACTGATACAGTAAAGAACCCAAAACTCAAACTAGTGTCTTACTAAGATTACCACCACCCCACAAACATCTCTATCAATGTTCTAGATACACGATGTTAACACTAGGTTACTAGGTACACTAGGTTAATCTGGTGCTTAGAGCCACTTACTGCTAACCCTTGTGGGAAATCCTGACTCCTGACCTGGACCTTGGAGGCATCACTGTCTCCGTGTTTAGCTTGTTTTTTCGCTTTCTATCACTTATTTTTTATATGTGTTTAGTCATCAACTGCATCATATGTTTACAGTCCACAGGTTTATCAAAAGACTCAACAAAAAGCGGAGTAGCAGTTTTACCAGCGTTTATTTCAGTTCCCAAATCAACTGCAGGTGGTGTGTTTCTACTTTATTAAGTTACTACTTTATTAAGTTACTACTTTATTAAGTTTCTACTTTATTAAGTTTCTACTTTATTAAGTTTCTACTTTATTAAGGCTGTTGCTGGGCTTTTCGAGTGTACGGATTGTGGCATGTTTAGTCTAGACCCTTTTTCCTCCACTAGTGATGATGATGGTGTTTGTTGTAAATGGGATCTAGTAGCTCTGTGGTGGAAAAGTGGAGCAGTTAGAGGTGGAGCATCATGGCTTTACTAAAGGATAGAGAGCAGGAGTCACTGGTAGCAGCCCCCCCCACAGCGGGGAGAATGGGTTACGTCTCGGTTACGTACGAAAGCTAAGGCTAATGCTAGCGCTAAGGCCGAACCAGAACACCAACACATCCACTACCCCCAAACGCCCCCGTTCTGTTCAGCGAAATATTAAAGAGGTGGTTAAACTGGCCCAGACGATGTCCGATGCCGTAATTTGCTCTGGTCCCTTCCCAATGAGGCGCGGCGCTGAGTCTTACAGCCGACTCACAGCACTACACCACTGGATGTCCAAGTGGTGTTCGGAAAATCATGTGGGCTTCATAGATAATTGGTTCAAGTTTGAGGGCAGGCCTGTTTTTTTTAGGTAGGGATGGCGTCCACCCCAAGCAGGACGGTGCTGTCCTACTTTCGTGCAGCATAGCCCACAGTCTGCTAGTTAGTCGACAGAGTAGTGTAAAAGGCTGCTGACAATCCAGAGCCGGGACCAGGCCGCAGACAGACCGGCTAAACTGACCGTCTGCGAGCTGCGTTGAGGCGTCACCCAGGTTTCACCGTATTGGGACTGTGTCTGTGTCCCGAATTAAACCCAAACATAGAATATCTAAATCAGCTCGTTTTAATAAATCAATTAATGTTAAATTCTCGCAATCAAATGATAACAGCAGCACCTCAGACCTAAAGCTCGGTCTACTTAATATTAGATCATTACCCTCGAAAGCAGTCATTATAAATTAAATTATATGTGATTAGAAACTAGAAGTTTTCTGCCTCACTGAAACCTGGATTAGACCTGATCAGTATATAGCACTAAATGAAGCCACCCCCACCCCTAGGTTATAAATATGTACATAGCCCTAGATTATCAGGCAAAGGTGGAGTATGTGTAACCCATGTTAAAATATGTCATGGCAAAACCTCAAGATATTGAACTATTAATACACTTAAATGAACAGAAATAGTCATTAATAAATAAATAATACTAACTAGTTCATATTAAAAGCCTGTACGATTAATAAAGGTGGTTAAAATATTAATTCAATAAAGCATTCATTCAATTAAACGCGCCATAGAGAAAGGTGCGCTGCCCCTTTAAGACGACTTGGCGGGAAAAGAAAAAAAAGAGGAGCCGTGAGCGGGGAGCTCCGGAGCAGAGTTCGAGCAGAGGGGAGAAGTGTTAGCACAACCTGAAAATACAGCCTATTTTCTGAAAAAAAATAGAGACTAAATCAGCTCTATATGTGGGTTTTTATCAGTTCCGGTACCCAAAGAGGATGACAATTCCCAGTTTTGAATGTATTAAGTTGGTTTTTGGTCAGGTTTTTTTCCCTTCTCTGAAATATACAGTAGTTCCTGTGTACAACTGAGTGCCTCATACACCGTAGCCTGTGTGGGTGCAGTGGACACTGGATGGCGAGCCAACCCCGGATCTTGTGCCTATTAACAGTTAAGAAGTGAACCCGATCCTCCTGTACGGGAGGACCTGGACTGCTCTGAGTTTTTTAGTTTGAATGGAACACTTTTGCGTTCCTAAAGGAAAAAAGGGAAAGGAGCTACATTAAGGAGCGACGTGGACCCTGTGTTGTTCACTATTTTTTTCTCTTACCTGGAACATCCTGGAACATTCAGAACTGTTCTACAGCACGATCAAAATATTGAGCATTAAGTGTAAATTCACTTAATGGACTGACCCAAAAGCATTCTTTTCTCCCTGTTTTGTTATTTGGTTCTGGAAAAATATGTATGTGTTATGTTAATTGTGCATTGGTTAAGTGAAATACTGAACAGTAAGGGAGGTTATACAGTACTCTTTTAGTTCTAAAAGACTTTTAGAAAAATAGCATTTTGTTTTCTATTTTTTTATTTCATTTTTATTCATTGTTGTATTTATAAGGGATTCCAAGTGGTTGATTTAGCAAAGAAGTTCCTGTGAAACCTAGGAGGAAAAAGAAAAATTCGTTAACTCTCACAATACTCAACCTACATAGGAGAGAAATATAATTGTAAATTTCCAACATAAAAAATACTTACCGTTTAACCGTCAAACCAAAAAGAATCCGCAGTCACACTAGAAGAATAAACCAGTATTGATTTAACCCTGTTGTAAACTGACTAATCTAAACGAACACAAATAAATTCATAGTGAATATAAGCTCAACTATTAACTGAACTTGAACTAATACGTCCTAAATAAAGCATTATAAATATAAACACAGTATAAAACTCAAAATACAACATTGTTGGTTTTCTGATTTTCTTTAATTTGATAACAGAAACATTTGTGCCAATTGTATATAAATGTCTGCCTGTCAAATGTTTGTTTACTAAACACCAAAATAACCCTTTATACTTGTGTCTCTGGTTGTTTATTATTGCACCACTCCCAACGAGCCTAGAACTGGTCCACTAACATAACTCTTTGTGATAGCCTCGGCACACAAGTGTTACATATGCATAATCTACCAGAATACACTAGATATTATTCAAAAACACTGTAACACCTTCACTGCTTTTGAGATTGTCTACATTAATATATCAAATCCAGCCAAAAATAAAAATGCATTCATGCTAATTAATATTTATAGGCCTCCAGGGCCCTACTCTGAATATTTAAAAGAATTTAGTGATTTTGCTGCAGACTTGGCAGTGTGCAGCGACAAAGTTATAATAGTAGGAGACTTTAATATTCATTTTGAAAAAGCAGACGATCCATTAACAAAGGCGTTTGTATCGATCTTAGATTCTGTTGGCATCATATAAAACGTAACTGGACCCACACATTACTGTAACTCTGATGTTCTGTTGCTAAAACATTTGGTCAAAGGGAGATCCCTAGTGGTCAGGATTTGTTTGTTGTGCCTTTCGTGTTGCCGTGGCTGGTTCGGGCTGTATGGGGAAGCTAGACAGTCACATTTTCTCATTCTGTTTGTGTGGCCAGGAAAACATTTGCCTGTAAGTATTTTCATGTTCAGTTGATGTGTATCTTGTACTGAAACTTCCTCTGATGTAAACCTTGGTTGATAACAGAATAAGTTCTATATCTCGAGTTACTTTATAAATGCTAACCGCTAGCATCTATGTGGATTTTTCCATAGGCATTAGCCTTAAGCTAACGTATTGGTTTCTATTCAATTTAATGTGTGGTGTCACGTGGGTGCACTGAGGAAACAAATGTAACTGAGATGTATTTTGTGTTTCTGCTTTGTAGTTTTACAGTGAGACTCAAGTAAAGCTTTAGGAAGATTTTTGGTGTCCGGCTTTTCTTGGGAGACCTGTTGGCTATCTGCCGAGCTTGTAGCTACACACGAGCAGGGGCAGAATAGTAAAAAGGCAACTCTTCCAACGGCCAGCGATCCTCTAACCTGTGAGTAGAATACAAACTTAAGCAATCATCATGACACAGATCAAAGAAGATATGGATTTTGAAGAACTGGAAACGCGATCACAAGTATCCAGCTGCTCACAATCCAGCAAACTGGCTGTAGCTAGCTCTCTCGCCTTGAAAGCACGAGCTAAAGCTGAAGCTACACGTGCAGAGTTGGCGTTCGCTAAACAAGAAGCCGAGATGTTAAAGCAGCAAGATATAATTCAAGCTAACTTGCACAAATTGAGAATGGAAAAGGCGGCTGCAGCCGCTCAAGCAGAAGCTGAAATACTGGAGGCAGCTGCTGAAGAATATGAACGAAGGAGCCCACCTCAGCAAAGGAAAAACCTCATGCTGCTTCAGACCTCAGCTAAACTACATGGTGAAAATGCTGCAGCGCAGATGTCTGTTCAACAGCCAGGTCACCAGTCCTATCAGAGTGTAACAGCCAATACATTAAACGTATTCACAGCCTCACCTCCTGATGCAAAGCCACCTATGACCTCACATGCACCAGTGCACCAACCTACCATGGACAACAGTGTGCAGAACTGCAGGAATCAGGGTGAAATGCCATCAAGTGAAATCAGTGACCATGAGTTTGTTGAATTGGGCCCACATCACTCGTCCCGAGGACAAGCCACTTGGACCTCACAACAGCACACTAGCACTGCGCAGAAAAAAACATGCAGCCTCAGCGAACCCACCTACAATATTAACCGGATTAGCAGTGAATACAAGCCTCCCCACCCAACTGACCTAGGGAAGTACCTGATGCGACGCGAGTTGGTGAGTTCAGACCTGCTGAAGTTCGATGACAAGCCGGAGAACTACTGGGCCTGGAAGGCATCTTTCCACAGCTCAACTGAAGACTTAATGCTCTCTGCTAGAGAGGAACTTGATCTGCTATGTAAATGGCTTGGGCCATCATCATCTGAGCAAGCTAGAAGAATCAGAGCGGTACACATTCACAATCCACCTTCAGGCCTCAGGATGCTGTGGCAGAGACTAGAAGATGTTTATGGCTCACCGGAGGTGATTGAGAACACCCTCCTCAAAAAAGTAGGAGATTTCCCCAAAATCTCAGTCAGGGATAATCTCAAGCTAAGGGAACTTGGAGACATTCTGATGGAGCTTGAAGCAGCTAAGGTGGATGGGTACTTGCCTGGCCTCTCCTATCTTAACACTTCCTGCGGAGTCAGCCCCATAGTCCAGAAACTCCCGCACACCCTACAAGAAAAGTGGATAACTGTTGGATCACGTTACAAAGAACAACACAAAATTCCATACCCACCGTTCTCAGTCTTCGTAAACTTCATTTGTGAACAAGTGAAAACACGCAATGACCGCAGCTTTGCCAGTATAACAGGATCATGGTGCGTAGCCAAGACAGAAAAGAGTAGCCTAACCAGTAACCAGTTGAGAACATCAGTTGCTGTGAAAAAGACTGAAGTTTCAGCCGACAGCAATGGTGGTGGCAGCGTCACAGCAACTCATGGTAACCCCGAAAAACAATGCCCGCTACATAACAAGCCACATCCACTGAGAAAGTGCCGCGGCTTCAGAAACAAAACACTAGATGAAAGAATAGCATATCTGAAAGAAAAACACATCTGTTTCAGGTGCTGTGCGTCATCTACCCAAAGACCAAAGACTGTGACAAGCCTGTGCAATGCAAGGAGTGCAACAGTGACAAACACCTCTCAGCGCTGCATCCAGGGCCTGCCCCATGGAAAGCTGAGGTGCAACAGGCTGGTACAGACCATGGCGGGGAGCAGCGACGTGGAAGGAAGTGGAGGCTGTCCTATCAGTGAATCCCAAATGCACAAAAGTCTGCGGCAGTGTTAACACCTTAAAGTCATGCTCCAAAATCTTGTACTTGTGTATCCTGCAGGACAAAGAGACAGAGCTCTGAAGACTTGTGCAGTTCTTGATGAGCAAAGCACTTCAGCATTAAAGGAGAAGGATTAACATACACTCTAAAGACATGTTCGGGGGTGTTTGAGAATGCAGGATGACGTGCCAGCAGCTTCATTGTGGAATCGCTAGATGGCAGCATACAAATTCCGCTACCTTGATTAAATGCGACATGCTGCCAGACGATAGGTCTGAAATACCATCGCTAGAGGTAGCCAGATATCATCCTCATCTTGAGCAACTGGTGGATAAAATCCCAGCTGTAGACCCAGATGCGTCTATCCTGCTCCTCCTCGGGTGGGACTTGATCCAGGTGCACAAGGTACGAGAACAGTGTAATGGCCATTCGCCCAGCGGCTCGACCTTGGATGGGTGATCATTAGAGACGTGTGCCTGGGAAGAACTCACAGGACAACCAGTGTCAGCGTCTTCAGAACCAGTGTGCTGGTAAGTGGGCGCCACTCCATTCTCAGCCCATGCACCAGCGGCCTAGTCGTAAAGGAGAAGATTGACAGCCATGAGCCTCCCCACAGCTTCCCAAGTGTCTCTGCACTCAGTCACAGTAACAGTGTAGGCCGCCTGAGCAGAAATGTGTTTCAAAGAACACAGCATGATGACAAGCTTGGCATGTCTATTGAAGATGAGCTTTTCCTTGACCTCATGGACAGAGAGGTTTACATGGATGAAGCAAACTGCTGGGTAGCACCTCTGCCTTTCAGGCCAAATAGACCACGTCTACCCAACAACATACAACACGCCAAAAATCGCCTCAAGTCCCTGTGCCGCATGCTAGAAAAGAAACAAGGCATGAAAGAACACTTCTTCAAGTTCATGCAATCAATGTTTGATTCAGAGCCTGCTCCAGCGCTGACATCACAACAAGAATGCTGGTACTTACCGATCTTCTGTGTCTATCACCCACAGAAAAACGACCAGATCGGTGTGGTGTTTGACTCTAGCGCCAAGCACGAGGGCCTTTCCCTCAATGATGTTCTTCTCAGAGGGCCTGATATGAACAATACCCTACTGGGAGTCCTCATGCACTTCTGCAAAGAGCCCATAGCTGTGACGGCGGATATTCAGCAGATGTTTTACTGCTTTATTGTCCAGGAAGAACATCGTGATTTTCTGAGATTTTTGTGGTTTGAAGATAACAACTCAAGCAAGCAGATCTCTGAATACCACATGAAAGTGCATGTGTTTGGAAATTCTCCCTCCCCTGCGGTAGCCATATATGGCCTGAGAAAAGCAGCCCTGCATGGTGAGAAAGAACATGGTTCTGAGACTAAACAATTCATCGTGAGGAACTTTTACGTTGTCAATGGGCTTTCCTCTTTTCCCACTGAAGACGAAGCCATCTCGGTCCTGAAAAGAACACAGGAAATGAACTTTGTGTCTTCTCTGATGCTTCCGCTATGGCCATATCTGCTGTGGCCTATCTTAAAGCAACAGACATGGAGGGAAACAGTCATGTTGAATTTCTTATGGGTAAGTCAAAACTAGCACCACACCCTCCGCACAATACCATCCCATGATTGGAACTTTGTGCTGCTGTTTTGGCCACTGAAATGGCAGACTTGATCACTGACGAACTGGACATAGACATTCAAAAGACCACATTCTACACAGACAGTCGGATTGTTTTGGGCTACATCCATAACTCAAGCAGAAGATTTTATGTATATGTAGCCAACAGAGTTGCTCGCATCAGGAGGTCCACAAGCCCTGAGCAGTGGCACTTTGTCAGCACAGAACACAACCCTGTAGACCATGGGGCCCGCTCAGTGCCAGCAGCTGTGTTGAAAGACACCAACTGGCTTAAAGGTCCAGCTTTCTTGTACAGAGACACCTGCTCACAAACAGAGACATTTGCGCTTATAGACCCAGATGCAGACGAAGATGTACGGCCACAACCGGTTACATGTTTCACAACCAATGCCTCTGAAAGTGAGTTGGGATCAAATCGATTTGAGCGCTTCTCCAGTTGGAGGACACTCAGTAGGGCTATAGCCAAGCTCATACACAAGGTCAAATCATCTCTGAAAAGTACTACAACCAAGGCGGAAGTGGCATGTGGACAAACCAAACCTGACAGAAGGAGATGTTGTGCTTCTTAAAGACACACAAGTCAAGAGAAACGAGTGGCTTGTTGGAGTGGTGGTGAACGCCATTCCCAGCAAAGACTCCAAGGTCCGCAAAGTGGATGTAAAGATAGTCCGTCAGGGCACCCAGAAGGTTTATTCTAGGCCCGTCTCAGAGGTTGTTTTACTTGTAAAAGGGGAATAGTGTTATAAGGCATTATAACAGGCGGGGAGTGTGATGTTCTGTTGCTAAAACATTTGGCAAAGGGAGATCCCTAGTGGTCAGGATTTGTCGCAGTAAAGTTTGTTGTGCCTTTCGTGTTGCTGTAGCTGGTTCGGGCTGTATGGGGAAGCTAGACAGTTTGTGTGGCCAGGAAAACATTTGCCTGTAAGTATTTTCATGTTCAGTTGATGTGTATCTTGTACTGAAACTTCCTCTGATGTAAACCTTGGTTGATAACAGAATAAGTTCTATATCTCGAGTTACTTTATAAATGCTAACCGCTAGCATCTATGTGGATTTTTCCATAGGCGTTAGCCTTAAGCTAACGTATTGGTTTCTATTCAATTTACTGTGCGGTGTCACGTGGGTGCACTGAGGAAACGAATGTAACTGAGATGTATTTTGTGTTTCTGCTTTGTAGTTTTACAGTGAGTCTCAAGTAAAGCTTTAGGAAGAATTTTGGTGTCCGGCTTTTCTTGGGAGACCTGTTGGCCGATCTGCCGAGCTTGTAGCTACACACGAGCAGGGCAGAATAGTAACCATACCCTAGATTTAGTCCTGACCCTGGGTGTTAGCATTGATAATCCAAATATTGTACCTCAAAGCTCAGTAATATCAGGCCATTATCCAATCTCCTTTGAGCTATATCTATACCCCCAACACTGTCTAAATCGCGCAATAACCCCAATGACAGCTGTACAGTTTACTGAAAAGAAAAGAAAAAAAAAAAAAAATATATATATATATATATATATATATATATATATATATATATATATGTATATATAAATTGCCCTGACTGACATGATGTCCTCCTTTATGCTTTCTGCTTCAGCTGACTTACTTCAGCCAGTCACTTCACTGTAATGCTAAAAACAATGCTATTATGCAGACTTTAGATAGTATTAAAGTACAACAAGTAAGCTGTAACTTATTTCAAGATTACATACAGATAATCTTTCTTACAGATAATCTTACTTACACACAGATAATCTTACATACAGATAATCTTACATACAGATAATCTTAAATCAAAAATCAACTTCTGTTCAAATCTCCATTAGTGATGCATTTTCACAGCTCGCCATGCAGGGAAGGCAGGTGAAGATTTTCCACCGGGGACGCTGTTACACTCAGCTAGCTCTGTGTGTAAAATCCTTAACATTACATATCACTAAAATGGTGGAGGGATACATGCTGCAGGGCGTTGTGCGACAAAAATAGAAAGAAAACTGTACTGTTCTCACGTCAGCCTTTTTTTCCCCCCCTAAAGCATCACTCCATATAAAACTCAGAAGACACGTGTAGCTTCACTGGTGAGTTTGGATAGGAAGTAAAATGGCTATATCTGAGTTGTAGTCATGGCGACCAACGCCTGGTTCCATTCACCACCACTTCAAAGAAATCAGAGTGCGTAAGTTTCTCTACAGTGAAGCACAATTTGACTGCAGTGACCCTGTCTGACCTGTCCAGCTCTCTGAATCACTGCTGAATCTGAATGTCCTGAACAGCAGATTCTCTATAATAAGATCTGATGGGTTTGATATTCTCTTACTCCTCACTCTGCTCTTCACTCTGTAACCAGATTTGTTTCTGAGAGAACCACAAAGGTTTCTGTGAGATTTTAATCTTTTATTTTTTAGAGAGTAGGAGGTTTCTGGCTCCTGTAGGGGGCGCTATTAACCTCACACAGTAAAGCATCACAGTGCAGAATGAACACAAATGTGAGATTTTAGCTTTTATGATTCCTTTAAGACTGAATAGACAAATAAATAAATAATTCTCTCAGCTCTTCTGCTCCACTAAACCAGCTGACCCCATCCTGCACTGGTCTTACTGGGAGGTCCGTACTGCTGGTAAGGGAAAGTATAGATTACACTATTGTAAAACAAAACCCCACACTATAACAATATAGAAAAATCACAAGTGAATGATCCCTGCAGCTCCTCAGCAGCGTCGACTCTCAGTGTAGTGTTGATGATGTGTTGAATCTTGGCCATCTTATCTCAATGTTCTTTGTTCAGAGTCCTCCAGTTTTATTTTGCACATCAGGGTCCCTAAACAACCAACCACCCTTACAGTGGTCTTCCCCCAATATGCTCTAGAGGGAAAAACACCAAACAGGATCTTTTGCAAAAACAAAATGGAAAAAATATGAAATAAATGTTAAAGCTATAATAAGAACAGATATTCTAAATGGTTACTTCTTCACCAGTTTGTCTCCTATCACTACTTCCTCAGCTCTGGATCATTCACAGCAGTTCCCACATATCGATAAAGTCCTGCTTCTGAAGAATCTCTTCCATAGCTGGAACCCCTAAGAGGTTAGCCTAAAGCCTCTTAATGTCTCCTGTAGCCGGCTGCGTTCCTACCATGATCTCTTCCATCTTTGCAATCCAAGGATGTGCTCCACCTAGAAGAAAAGGTAACTTCTCAAGAATATCTGACATATCTGTATTCTGCCAAGGCTTGTAGTCAAAACTCTGACCACCAATGACCATTGGACACATTTTCTCTGAGGCCTTCCCTTTATGTGGGTGCAGTGCATATTTTCTGTCTGATCTTTAAGGAGCTTCTGTCCACAACTCTTTCCTCTGTATCTGCAGCTCCTTCAATTGGCTCTTCAGTAATTTCGGATCTGAGAGATTCACCCAAGCGTGAAGGACAGTGATCTATACTTCTTTTGATCTCTCCCAAAGCCTTCTGCTTGTCCTCTTCTATTCTTTGGTAGTCCTCATCTCTGAGGTGATATTTACCCTCCTGACTGATGTGGTGGAAATTTTGTGACAGAAGAAACACTAAGTCTCTGAATCAGTATCAAAGTGAGTAACAAATTTATTGAGAGAAGTACAAAGCAAAACCTTAGTTTCTGCCTGTCTGCTCTGAGCTCTGCATGGTCTGCAGGAGCCTTTATCATCACTGGGCTTTACCCTCACCCACTCAGCAATGTTTGACCAGATAGCCTTATATGGTATAAACAGGCTATACATTTATCTGTTACTTGCATGAGAACTGTCCCAGGAATTTGACCCCACTGACCCAGTCTGGTCCCTGTTTATGGGGGGTCATTCTAAAGTAAGTGCTGACCGGAGATCGCTCTGCCCTCCAGTCGGCAATTGCACCCTGATAAAGATGAGCAGAGACAGACAATAACAGTGTGGACAGACCCCGGTACAACATAGATAAATAACATGAAGTGACCGAGGTCACCTTACGTATCACAGAATATGCATCAACCATTTAGGTATTGATTATGAATCATCAATAACTTCCATTACACTGATCACAGGGAACTGAGGAGAGATTCCCTTAAACATCACCTCCTTCTACACTTTTGTCCTTTTTATCTTTTGCAGCTTTTATCAGTTTCAAACAACTAGATAAGGACAAGATAGATAAGGCTCTATTCGCCTCTTTTTTTGTTTTTCTCCCTTCTTCCCTTTCTTTTGATCTGCCTTATAAGCAGACATAAGTACCTGCATTGTTTTATTTACATCTGGGTTAAGAGTCCCCTCTATTGGCTGTAGTCGAATTTGAGTGAATTTCATTACAGGCTGATCACTACAGGCTGATCCAACTTTGATGTAATGTCCTTAAAACAAGTTAAAATGAGGCTCAGTATTGTGTGTGGCCTCCACGTGCCTGTATGATCTCCCTACAACACCTGGGCATGCTTCTGATGAGGTGTCGGATGGTCTCCTGAGGGATCTCCTCCCAGACCTGGACTAAAGCATCCTCCAACTCCTGGACAGTCTGTGGTGCAACGTTGGAGGATGGAGCAAGACATGATGTCCCAGATGTGCTCAATCGGATTCAGGTCTGGGGAACAGGCGGGCCAGTCCATAGCTTCAATGCCTTAATCTTGCAGGAACTACTGACACACTCCAGCCACATGAGGTCTAGCATTGTCCTGGCAGTCAGGCTACCTCTGGCGAGCACATGGAGGGCTGTGCGGCCCTCCAAAAAAAATGCCACCCCACACCATTACTGACCCACTGCCAAACCGGTCATGCTAAAGGATGTTGCAGGCAGCAGATCGCTCTCCACGGTGTCTCCAGACTCTGTCACGTCTGTCACATGTGCTCAGTGTGAACCTGCTTTCATCTGTGAATTTGTGTGATGCACTGGACAGCTGCCTTCTCTGCAGCCCCTCCTTTCTCCTCAACTCTCACGGCCTTGTAGCGGAGGTAGAGCAGCTGTGCGCACGCCGGGGACGCCCTCCGGAGAAATAGACCGGACCCAAACGAGGAAGACCCACAGAACAAGGGCAAGTACCGTGGGGGTGAGCGCGACTGATCGCCCTCTGCCTGCAAGGCCTGCCTCATCCAAACGAACCAGTGGTGACCTGTCAGAACCTGAAGTGGATCATTCAGTGAGTATAACAATATACTCCAAAATCCCCGGAGTTTTGCCTTGTTGGCCACCACCTTAGTGTATATTTCACGACGTACTGTGAAATAGGTGCAGTAGACTGCTGCGTGTAAATCCTCCATCATTAGACGGATAAGTGTAAGTCCTCTTTAGACGTATCGATAGTGATTTAGTGACCCGGGTCCAGGTGGTGGGGACGTAGTGAGAAAATGAAGGCAAACTCACAGTAAAAACTTTTTGGGACTAAATTGCAGAAGGTACAGTGCATTGAGAGAGCAAAATGGAATCCCATCATAGTAAGAATATATATATATATATATATATATATATACACACACATATACAATATAATCAAAAGAAGCACCATTTTTTCAAATGCGAAAAGATTATGGGGAGGATGTCACACAGTATGTGCCCTTCTGAATTAAATATTTTGGTTTTCCTCATAGTGTTAAATATCAGAAGAAATATTTGCAGAAACTCTAAACTAGACTGGGCAGTAAGCCAAATACAACAGATAAAAAAGCTTTAGATTATTGGTCAAATCACAGTGTAGGAATGCTGAGCATGCTGAATTTCTGGCTGGGAGAAGCAGAGAAGCATCAAGGCCAGATACAGGTTAGGGAGGGAAAAGGGGGAACTAACGGTGTCTCTCAGTGTGTGTCTCTCACAGCCGATCCCGACCTTGACGCCGCACTTCCAGTGCCCAGCCAGCAGCTCAACCAGTGGCTCACCCAGCAACTCAGCCAACGGCTCAATCAACAGCCCGACCAGCAGATCAACCAGCGGCTGGAGTGCAAGCATCGACACCCGCCAGTACAAGCCCACTTGCAAGAGCAACTACAGGACTTTGAGAGGGCGCTAGATAGGACCACAGGCCTATGTTTCCTGAGGCCTGTGGTCCTATCTAGCGCCCTCTCATACCCGCTTTCGGCAGCAGAAGACGGGCCTACCACCCCCCAGCAGCAACCCACCACCAGGACCGGTGTTTACAACGCCAGCGATTCCACAGGGCGAATACTGGCCTCCCCCACCTCCACCCCCACCAGCTGGACAGTTCCCTATGGTGGAGGTGGCTGGAGCAGAAGGAGTGATTATGGTACACAGACACTGGACTGAAGCTGATATTGCAGAGGCAGCTTCCAGTCTCCCACACCCAGCTATAGTGGGGGGAGAACGTTTCAGCGTTACAGAACTTTGTGAGATCCTGCCGACCCACAGCTATGGAGTTAAGACGACTGCTGTTGCGTAAGCTTGGATACCTGTACAACACCAGCTGACACTGGAAGAAGCGGGCAGCAACTGACGTGCGGCGGAGGGGCGGGATGGCGAGGACACAGACGGAGACACACCGGACAGGGAAGTACTAAATCCATATTACTCTTTAGCCCAGCAACTCAGTAAAAACCCCACAGCTTTACCACAAATTGAAATTGTAATAAATGGGAAGAAATTAAAGTTTTTGGTAGATAGTGGGGCAGCCCACTCAGTAATACAAAAACAACAGATTGTGTGTCCACTTCAACCTGACATAACTGTAACTATTATAGGTGTAGGGAGTAATACGAACAGAAAGGGTGTCCACTCCCCTCCAATGCAAAGTAGAAACTTATGAGTTTGAACATTGTTTCATTGTTTCACCTGTCTGTCCAGTCAACCTGGAGATTTGATGTGCAAATTGAGTTGCACACTCCAGAGCACCCCAAAGGGACTCTCCATTTCTTTCGGGATGACCCAGGTATTCCGGGGTATGCCTATGAGTGGCAGTGTTTGGACAGCACAGGAGAAACAATGAAACACTTCCTTAGAGAGGTGAAAAGCACAGTCTCAACCCATTTACTTTATTCTGATTATGAGGCTGAATTTATTTTTAAGGTAGACAGAGAGATGTTGAGCACTTCCACACTCGTATGGAGTGATCAGTGGGAGAAGGTGGAGTTTTCTTTAGTTTTCTTTAGCCCCACTGCTCATGCAGGGAAAACACAGTATGCATACAGGCTGTTAGCGAGCCGAACAGTGGAGCTGTTCACACAGAATGAGTCATTCATGGGTGCTGCGCTCACCCCAACTGAGGAGGAGGAGGAGCAGCTATCAGCACTGCCTCCCACCCTCTGGGCTCAGGGAAAACATGATGTGGGACTGATTCAGAATTGTGAACCAATTCGTATTATGCCAAAATCAGACTACAGACCTTGTTCTGACCCTGCAGGTTAGAGTGACCCCTGGTGCATAGCATAGGGAAGTGCAGCACAGGAAGTTTAATAAGGAACCAGGAAGTAAATTCAGTGCTGCCTAGTATAGAGCTTGGAACTGTTTGTGTAAATAGTTGATCCTGCTCCATCCACATACAACAGCTTCTAAAAGTGGCAATATCTGTGAGTAGTCTCGTTACAGAAACTATATCTCTCTTTCAGCCTTGGTATTTAGACATGATGATTGTATATCTTGATAGATGTTTACAGTATCTCAAACCATACTGTGTAGCATATGTAGTTCTATTTGTAGCTTTGTCCTTACGGTTTATTCAAATTAAGGTAATTGTATAAAGCTCATTGTATTTCTATATTTTTGTTCTATTTTGTATTTAACAGTTTCACAAGAATCATCTGAGTAAAACCTCAAGCAAAACGGCACCTTGTTTTCACTGGATTTATTTGGATGACTTGTTTAGCTGACTGGATGACTGAGTACAGCTACATTCAGTGAGGCCAGTACAGTGAAAAGATAAGTTCAAGAGACAAGGCTGTTAGCTGGATATTGGATTGCTCTTGTAGAGTCACATTTGGCACTGATCCTGCCCAGCATTTAAAGTCAAGAAAGCATTCTTCATGCATAGATAATGCTTGCAAGAAGATAGTAAAATGGACACACAATCAGTTTCATCTCGCTCATCAAAATCATCGAAGACATCTGCTGTTTCAGTGGCTAGCATGGCAGCAGCCAAAGCAAGGGCAAAAGCTGAAGCTGCCCAGAAAAGAGCTGCTTATTCAAAGAAAGAAAGCTCATTTCTTTGACTTTATGCAGAAGATATTTGACAAACATCATGCAGAGCTGGCACCTCCTCTAAAGAAAAGCCAAGAGCGTTGGTATCTGCCATTTTTTGGTATATATCATCCACAGAAGCCAGGGCAAATTCGTGTGGTTTTTGACTCCAGCGCAAAGTTTGATGGAGTCTCAATGATGTGCTCCTGGCAGGGCCAGACCTCAACAACAGCCTAGTCGGAGTCCTCCTCAGATTTCGAAAAGATGCTGTTGCAGTTACAGCTGACATCCAGCAGATGTTTCACTGCTTTCTTGTACGTGAAGACTGCAGAGATGTGTTGTGCTTTCTGTGGCACCGTGATAATGACTTTAGTCAAGAGATTGTAGAGTATCGAATGAGAGTGCATGTGTTTGGGAACAGTCCTTCTCTAGCAGTGGCAATTTATGGACTCAGACAAGCAGCAAGAGAGCAAGAGCAGGAATATGGCAGTGACGTGAGGCTGTTTGTCGAAAAGGATTTCTATGTGGACGATGCCCTTAAGTGATTCAGCACAGAGGCAGACGCCATTGATGTTCTCAAACGAGCACAAGAGATGCTAGCAGTCTCCAACCTAAGGCTTCATAAAATAGCCTCGAACCGGGCCACTGTAAGGGATGCCTTTCCTATGGAGGATCGAGCCAGCACTATCAAAGATTTCGATCCTTCCGCTGATGACTTACCTGATCAGCGCAGTCTGGGTATAAGATGGAACATCGTAACAGATACTTTCACATTTCAGGCTCCTGACACTAACAAACCATACACGAGACGGGGTCTTCTGTCGGTAGTGAACAGCCTGTTCGACCCTCTTGGTTTCCTTGCACCCGTTATCATTCGAGGGAGGCTGCTACTCAGGGAGCTCTCCTCTGTATGCAGTGAGTGGGATGTACCCTTACCCGAAAATAAACATGAAGAATGGAATAGATGGCTGGAATCTCTTCAAGAGCTGAAAGAGCTACACATTCCACGAACATACTCATCATTCTCTCTTTCCAGTGCCCAATGCACAGAAGTGTGTATCTTTTCAGATGCTTCAGTTAAGGCTATCGCTGCTGTTGCTTACCTGAAGGTCACAGATCAGGATGGACATACTGAAGTAGGATTCCTCCTTGGCAAGACAAAACTTGCTCCACAACCTGAACTTACTGTTCCTAGATTGGAACTATGTGCTGCAGTTCTTGCTGTTGAAATTGCTGAGCTCATTGTTAAAGAAATAGATTTAAAACCCAGTGCAATACGGTTCTACACAGACAGCAAGGTAGTTTTAGGCTACATTTGTAATCAGTCAAGGCGGTTCTATGTGTATGTTAACAACAGGATTCAACGCATCAGACAGACCACTCTACCGAAGCAGTGGAACTACGTACCAACTGAACAGAATCCTGCCGACTGTGGTTCAAGGTCTGTCTCTGCAGCTCAGCTTCAAGGTACAACATGGCTTACAGGTCCATCCTTTCTCCGCCATCCAAAAGAAGTGCCCTCGACAGACCCAGTTGTATTTAAACTTGTTGACCCAGAACACGATGTGGAGGTTCGAGATGAGGTGAAGGTCTTGTCCACGCACGTGAAAAGCCAGTTGGGATCAGGACGATTCAACCGATTTTCTACTTGGAAGTCTCTTGTCAGGGCGATAGCTCACTTGTCTCATATCGCTCACTGTTTTGTACAGCCATCGAATACCAAAGGTTGCAGTGGGTGGCATATCTGTACGAAGGGCCTTCTAGAAGATGCTTTGACTAAGGCAGAGAACATAATTGTCAAAAATGTGCAAAGTGATGCATACTCCAGTGAATTCCAGTGTATTGAATTAAAAGAAAGTCTTTCCTCACACAGCTCACTCTTGAAGCTGAACCCTGCTGTCGACAAAAATGGTTTGCTACGTGTTGGGGGACGTATAGCTCAGGCAGGCCTTGTGGACAAAGAAACAAACCCTGTAATTGTTCCAAGTCGTTCGCATGTCACAAGCCTACTTGTTAGACACTATCATGAGAATGTGCAACATCAAGGTAGGCACTTCACTGAAGGGGCTATCAGAGCAAGTGGGTGGTGGATTGTTGGTGCAAAAAGACGCATCAGCAGCGAAATCCAAAGGTGCATAAAATGTCGCAGGTTGAGAGGCAGCATGGAGGTACAGCAAATGGCAGAATTACCTCATGAGCGACTGCAATCAGACCCTCCTTTCTCCTATGTGGGCCTTGACGTATTTGGTCCGTGGGAAGTGACTGCAAGGCGGACTAAAGGAGGTCAGGCAAACAGCAAAAGATGGGCAGTGCTGTTCACGTGCATGTGTACTAGAGCGGTCCATATTGAGGTAATTGAAGAGATGTCATCTAAAAGCTTCATAAACGCCCTGCGCAGATTTTTTGCCATCAGGGGCCCTGCCAAGCAACTGCGCTCTGATCGAGGTACAAATTTTGTTGGAGCGTCCAAAGAGCTCAAGATGGACAGTGCTGAAGATTCTCCTGTGCAAAAATATCTACTGGACCAAAGATGCACTTGGGTGTTTAACCCACCACACTCTTCACATATGGGAGGTGCATGGGAACGCTTGATGGGGATAGCACGACGTATCCTCGACTCCATGCTCCTCCAACTTGGACGCACACAGCTTACACACGAGATCCTTACCACTTTCATGTCTGAGGTCACAGCCATAATAAATGCACGACCCTTGATCCCTGTCTCATCCGATCCAGAGTGCCCTCTCATCTTGACTCCAGCTATGCTCTTAACTCAGAAAACGGGTAGCTCTCCTGTTCCCTGTAGTGACGTCAGTGAAGGCGAGCTGCTGCGCCATCAGTGGAGGCGAGTACAGAGCTTGGCGGATACATTCTGGAATAGATGGAGAAAGGAGTACCTGTCCACACTACAGGCTCGTCATAAATGGCAGCACAAACGACCAAACCTGAAAGAAGGTGATGTGGTTCTTCTGAAGGACAGCCAAGCCAAAAGAAACAAATGGCCAATGGGCATTATTGTAGATACCATTGCCAGCAAAGATGGGTTGGTTAGGAAAGTACAAATGAAAGTGATTCAAGACGGAGTGGAAAAGGTGTTCTCCAGGCCAATCTCTGAACTGGTATTGCTGTTGCCACAAACTTTGACAGTATAGTACATACTGGATCGTGGTATCATAATTATGATACCAAGCGGGGAGTGTTCTGACCCTGCAGGTTAGAGCGACCCCTGGTGCATAGCATAGGGAAGTGCAGCACAGGAAGTTTAATAAGGAACCAGGAAGTAAATTCAGTGCTGCCTAGTATAGAGCTTGGAACTGTTTGTGTAAATAGTTGATCCTGCTCCATCCACATACAACAGCTTCTAAAAGTGGCAATATCTGTGAGTAGTCTCGTTACAGAAACTATATCTCTCTTTCAGCCTTGGTATTTAGACATGATGATTGTATATCTTGATAGATGTTTACAGTATCTCAAACCATACTGTGTAGCATATGTAGTTCTATTTGTAGCTTTGTCCTTACGGTTTATTCAAATTAAGGTAATTGTATAAAGCTCATTGTATTTCTATATTTTTGTTCTATTTTGTATTTAACAGTTTCACAAGAATCATCTGAGTAAAACCTCAAGCAAAACGGCACATTGTTTTCACTGGATTTATTTGGATGACTTGTTTAGC
Organism: Salminus brasiliensis; assembly: GCF_030463535.1. Classification (NCBI taxonomy): domain Eukaryota; kingdom Metazoa; phylum Chordata; class Actinopteri; order Characiformes; family Bryconidae; genus Salminus; species Salminus brasiliensis. The sequence continues at coordinate 18,829,735 of NC_132894.1, read as the reverse complement.
TGACTGGATGACTGAGTACAGCTACATTCAGTGAGGCCAGTACAGACCTAAACAGCATCAGTATCCTTTGAAAAAGTAGCGTATGCTGTGGTCTCAGCAACAGAGGTGCATCAAACAGAGCCTTTACCCTCATCTTACTCCGCACAAGCAGCAGAGCTTATTACCTTAACCGAAGCATGCAAAATATCAAAATATCTGGACTGACTCCAGATACGCTTGGGGAGTGTCACATGATTTTGGAACGATATGGAAACACAGAAACTTCCTAACTAGCTCAGGCAATAAAATCAAACACCATTCATTAGTCAGTGACCTCCTAGAAGCCATTTTGATACCAGCTGCAATTGCAATAATAAAATGCAACTACACTCACCCAAAATTTTTGTTCTAAATGTGGCCAAGGACTCACAGCAGCCCCACTTGCTGGACACCCCCCCCCCACACCAGTCACAAAGGTGGTCACAAAGTCAAAAAGCAGTCACAAAGGTGTTCCTGAGAGAAATCATTCCAAGGTAGGGGCTGCCAAGCTGAGTTTCAAGTGACAACGGGACTCCATTCATGCATACAGGTGAAAGCAGTGTTACCAGGGTCAGCAGAGAGTCCACTGCACAATTTCCAGCCAGGAGATTGGATGCTCGTGAAGGACCTGCGGAGAAGGAGGTGAAACCTCGGACCGCATCACATGCTGATGGTCACCCACACAGCTGTAAAGATTGAAGGACGAGCGACGTGGGTACATCACACGCACTGCAAGAGGGCACCATCGGTGGAGGACAGCGTAACACAGCATACCCCATCTTAGGTCAGACCCGTGCTATAGGGCAATGCCGGCCACTGTGGTCACTCGGGGACTGTCAAGAACACCGGGTGGGGCGTGACTGTGTTTCTGCTCATCTACTGCTCCGGAACTACAACAGCATGGACATATGCGACTGTCACAGTCCAATGGGAGACTGAGGGACCTGCCTCTGGCATTGGACTTGCCAAAGTAGGACACAAACCTCTAAGTTATACATCCAGTGGGCAAGACTACCTGTGGAAACATGCTTTTGATAATCCTCTGCGTCAAATGATAACAGCGCACATGGAGGAATCACAGGTGCTAAGTTGTCGCATCATAAAGGGTCTATGGACAGCTTCCCAAGAACTGGACAGGGTACTGCTATGAGAGAGCCGTCCTGCCCAGATCCATGGTTTTCAGTCTTCAAGTCGCGGGACAGCCTCGGGGGTCACATACAAGAGCAAAATATCACTTCAAGGGACTTACTATGGCCAGTACCGCCTGATGGAACTATTCACTGCCCTTGGGGACACTATCAGGTGGTCACTTCTTCCTGGAATAGGGACAGCAGCAACTCTGATGAAACTTAATGGATTGGCTTATGAACTTATGGTAACAGTAAATGACACTGCTGGGGTTATAGGGGCAATGAAGCAAGAACAGCAGGCCATACGAGCAGCAGTGTTACAGCACCGCATGGTGTTAGACCTCCTCACAGCACAACAAGGGGGTGTGTGTAAGGTGCTGCTTCCACCTGCCAGACTTCAGTGCCAACATCACTGATTACATGCATCACATGCGTAAGGCAGTCACTCCCCCGGATACTATGCAAGGGGGATGGTGGGACTGGTTGTCAGCCTTGTTAGGTCATGAAATGCTTCGATTATGGTCATTAATAGCTCCAATTGGAATGATACTGATGATTGATGATTGATCCTAGTTCCATGTTTTTTCTCCCTGGTGGGACGCTGTGTCTCAAAATCCATACAAGTACAAGCTGCAGCCCTTTTCTTAGCAACGTCCAAATCTGAGGATGATGGATGAGGGCCTTAGAGAAATGTTTCATAATCAAGTTTAAATGATTTATTAAGGATAAAAGGGGGAAGTGTTAATTATATAGAAAATTATATTATAACCACATTATAATTGTATGTTGATTCATAATAGACTCATTTAATCTTGTATCCACTTAATATTTCGCATGCGTAAATGGTGTTCTGTTCAATATAATCTACTGCACAGTTGTACGGTACATTCTGATGCTATGTCTGGTGCCAGCCGAGGCCAGATAAGGAACACATTGATAAGCATTAGCTGAAACAGAGCAGTTACTCACGTTGTTCCCCAACTCACCCTCACACTCAGGGTCACAGTGTCTTAAATCTATCAACAGTTATTCCTATAAGTATGTATGTTGAATACCATTGAGGCAATCTGTATCGTGGTCACGAGCTGCGTGCAGATTCAATAAACTCTTGCTACTCAATGCATATTCTTGTCTGCCTTATCGCTTTTTGACAGAATTCCACGACAGAACTTACAGATGAATCTTAAATCTACCCCTCCAGCCCCTCAGAACTGACCTGAAATTCACCTAGTGATATTCCAGGATTTTATGCCCGTCTAAAAGCAGAGGGCTTGTCCAAATCTGCGGCTTCCTTCTCTTATTCTTCTTTCTTTACTTTCTTTATTCCTCTTTTCTATTCTTATTTCTCTTTAACCCTTAGTTATTTATTTTTATTTATTCCTGACTCTTTTATATCTTTCCAATTCTTTGTCCTAATCTGACTATTTCTCAAAGCCAACTTTCACGCAGTGACTAATATACACATGTCTTACCATTAAGAAGATAAATGCCCAACCTTCATTAATCTCGCGTGGTGTTATTTAGCTCACCTCACCTTTACTAATTAGACTATTCTACACTTTATTTAACTGTCCTTTACTCTTCTTCTTATGTTCTCTATTTCCTCTGTTGCACTGCAGTCTTGGTCTCGATGCAATGAGGAGATTTTTTTTTATTTAAGCTTCTTCCCAAAGCTTATATACAGGCTTCTCTGTTCTCTCTGGTCCCTGCTTCTGACACTGTAATTCTTATATCCAAGTTAACTCCCCAGCACATCTCGTTCTCAAGGGAAGAAACACTCATTGTTTCCTTTGGGACCCTTAGAACCTTAAGGTCATTGCTGGGTGAACTCACTATTTTACCTATGTGAAATGAAACAAGGCTCAGAGTCAGAAAACAACTCCATACATGGTTATCTTTACATCTCAGCCATTTTCCTAATTTTCTATCTCTCAGGAATGGCTGGGTCTGGCCATGCATGCAGTTGCTGCTTTATGATCATTACATACTACATCTAATGTTTTAAAAATACAATCACAGTATTAGAGAATATATATATACATACAAATACCTATATACACATATACACAGTGGGGGAAAAAGTATTTAGTCAGTCACCAATTTAAAAATTTAAAAAACCCACTTAAAAAGATGAGAGAGGCCTGTAATTGACATCATAGGTAGACCTCAACTATGAGAGACAATGTGAAAATCACTGTCTGATTTTTAAATTATTTTATAATTATCATTATTTATATTTGCAAATAATGGTGGAAAATAAGTATTTGGTCAATAACAAAAGTTCATCTCAATACTTTAATCTGTTATATATCCTTTTTTGGCAAGGACAGAGGTCAAACGTTTTCTGTAAGTCTTCACAAGGTTGGCACACACCGTTGCTGGTATGTTGGCCCATTCCTCCATGCAGATCTCCTCTAGAGCAGTGATGTTTTGGGGCTGTCGGCGGGCAACACAGACTTTCAACTCCCTCCAAAGGTTTTCTATGGGGTTGAGATCTGGAGACTGGCTAGGCCACTCCAGGACCTTGAAATGCTTCTTACGAAGCCACTCCTTTGTTGCCCTGGCAGTGTGCTTGGGATCTTTGTCATGCTGAAAGACCCAGCCACGTTTCATCTTCAATGCCCTTGCTGATGGAAGGAGGTTTGCACTCAAAATTTCACAATACATGTCCCCATTCATTCTTTCATGTACACGGACCAGTCGTCCTAGTCCCTTTGCCAAGAAACACTCCCAAAGCATGATGTTGCCACCCCCATGCTTCACAGTTGGTATGGTGTTCTTTGGATGCAACTCAGCATTCACTCTCCTCCAAACACAACGAGTTGTGTTTGTACCAAACAGTTCTACTTTGGTTTCATCTGACCATAAGACATTCTCCCAATACTCTTCCGGAACATCCAAATGCTCTCTAGCAAACTTCAGACGCGTCCGGATATGTACTGGCTTAAGCAGGGGAACACGTCTGGCACTGCAAGATCTGAGTCCCTGGCGGCGTAGTGTGTTACTGACGGTAGCCTTTGTAATGTTGGTCCCAGCTTTCTGCAGGTCATTCACTAGGTCCCCCCCCCCCCCCGTGTGGTTCTGGGATTTTTGCTCACCGTTCTTGTGATCATTTTGACCCCACGGGCTGAGATCTTGCGTGGAGCCCCTGATCGAGGGAGATTAGCAGTGGTCTTGTAGGTCTCCCATTTTCTGATTATTGCTCCCACAGTAGATTTCTTCACATCAAGCTGCTTTCCTTTTACAGATTCAGTCTTCCCAGCCTGGTGCAGGTCTACAATTTTGTTTCTGGTGTCCTTCAACAGCTCTTTGGTCTTCACCATAGTGGAGTTTGGAGTGTAACTGTTTGAGGTTGTGGGCAGGTGTCTTTTATACTGTTAACGAGTTCAAACAGGTGCCATTAATACAGGTAATGAGTGGAGGACAGAGAAGCCTCTTAAAGAAGTTGTTACAGGTCTGTGACAGCCAGAAATCTTACTTGTTTGTAGGTGACCAAATACTTATTTTCCACCATTATTTGCAAATAAATTCTTTAAAAATCAGACAATGTGATTTTCAGAATTTTTTTTCTCATTTTGTCTCTCATAGTTGAGGTCTACCTATGATGTCAATTACAGGCCTCTCTCATTTTTTTAAGTGGGAGAACTTGCACAATTGGTGACTGACTAAATACTTTTTTCCCCCACTGTATATATATATGCTCTCACATTTCTCTCCTTTGATTATTTATTTTTGTTTTTTCTTCAATCATATTCAGAATCACATTTATTTTTCATTTAGCCACTTCAGAAGGGGAAAGGCATCTGCGTTGTTGTCACCATCATCTGCCAGGAGCTCCATGTCCCTGGTGCGATGAAGTCGTGCCATCTGAAGGGAAAACATTCTACTAAAACAACGTACCATTATAACAGAGAGCAGAGAGGGTAGAATCATGCCTAATAAAAGAGCCACTGCCAAGATAGGCATAAGTACTGCATTGAGCCAGGATCCCCATGGCCCCAGCCAGTCAATTAGCCTATCCAGCAAACCACCTGGATTGCCTGTCTCATGTGGGAAATATAACTGGTAACATTAGCACTCATATCAGGGATCATAAAACAACATGAAGCGTTAACCACGCGACATACGCCACCTTCCTTTGCCAATATAAGGTCCAGGGCCATTCGGTTTTGTATGACTGATTTGAGTATAGCCAGCATTTCTGTATTCAAGGCATGTAATGCTCCTGATTTGTCATTTATTAGAGTCAAAAGTTGCTAAGCCAATCCGTTAATTTTGTTCAGCGCTACCGTGAACAGAAACAGAGACCACCCTACGTTGGATGCAGGGGTGGTCCATGGATCCCAAAGAGTGTAACCATCATTATGTCGTGGGATACCTGTGTTGCAGTGTTTTCTGAGCAGTTGTGTAGCGTGCTTTTGGCCTGCAAGTTCTGGGGGTGGTATAAACTGGATTTTGGCATTAGGAGGCCTATAAAACAACATCCCTTCCAGTTGCCTTTATTGGGCAATTTAGTCTCCACACACCCACATTGCAGCCCCTCCAGAGAAAGACGATGATGCATTACAGCTAAATTCGAAGTCACTATTGCTACTTTTTGTGCCATTGCTTCTAAGCATGGTGTAGTTAGTGCATTTAGAGCAACCTCTCGGCTTTTCTGATCTTCTGTATGAACAGAGGCAATGACTACCACTGTGTCTGGATACTTGGACTCGGGCAGCACGTCCAAGGCCTTCTATGGGTTCAGTAGCATTGTCAGGACACGTTTTGCTGCCCGTAAGTAACTGTGTCATTGTGCACGGTAAGCTAAGATGTTGTACATCTGCCAATGTTAATGGCAGGACTGTCCACGGAATGTGTTGACATATTATACAACTTCGGTTAGGGCTCATGTGTTTGCTGTGTACTATTGCCGACGCACACACTAAGTTATGATCACACTTAGCTAGTTATAATAGCTTAGCTATTTCTGTTGCTGTAGCATTCTCTGTGGTGTCTTCTAATTCATTTTGTAGTTCTTCAACTAAAGCTTCACTCACCCTTTGTAGTATTGATGGCTTGGCAGGTGCCTGTACCTGCACCTGCATTACTATTGTTACAGTGCTACAGTAATCTCGCCCTGTGCGGTCAATACAACACCAATACTTTCCAGACTGCACATATGACCTCCACTCCTTCTCTAGCTCCATGCCTGAAGGTATTGAGGCTATTACGAGGTGTCTCAGCTACTCTAACCTGATTATATAAATCCATGGATCCAATTACCTATTAATGTGAGCAATCGTTACATGGGTCTTGTCGGCTCTTTTTCACTATAAATCCCCCAATCAGCTAATAAGCATTTAGAAATGGTGCATAAAAGAATCCAGCTCCGTAGTCAATAGAAAGGCAGAGTGCAACCTTTATTTCTGTATAAAGTATACAAAATAGGTAAAGACTAAGGCACTACATGTAATGCGTTAGCCTGAGACAGCCAGCACTCTCCAAAAGCAGTCTAAAAAGTGGGGCTCCTCTTGGGCCTTATATACTGTCCTTATCTAGCTGTGGCTACCCCCACGCATATATTTTTTTATCATACTATTTCACGATTGGATCCGCTTATATTACTATGGGAAGCCCCTTACCCCTTAATCTTGTCACTTTTGTATTCGCTTATGTCCTGCGGTCTTACAACTTTGTTTTTTAAAAAGAGTGCTAACACCTGCAAGGCCATTTGTGCTGACGATCGCACTACTGCAGAATTTTGGGTATTTTCCACTCAGTTTACCTCTGATTCACCCCAAGTGGGCTCTGCCAAGCCCCCCAAGGGCATTTACACTAATCTTGAGTACAGAAATGCTGACTGGCTCAGACATGGTCATTATAGCAGAATACACATACAATCATGTTTATGAGTACATAATGTGTTCTTACACACAAATAATCCATCAGTCTCTGCACAGATATTTGTTATATCCTGCATAACAGTACACTGATGCTTGTGCTTTTATTGCCCTGCAGGTGAAGAAGTGATTGGTCTGGTCACAGGGTTGACCAGTATCTCATCATTAGGTGCTGTCAGCCAATAGTGGTGCCAGTGCTGGGTGTATAAAACCCTATACTTCCACCTAGGGAGGTGACTATGAGCAGTAGACACCACTTCATAGCTTCTCTTCCCCTCAGTGGGTTTCTTCACAGCCTGTGCTCAGAGTGCGGGATATACCCTTTCAGCACTCGTCCCACAGTTCCGACCCTTACTGATTTTCGGAGGAATCAGGGAGTGGTGGTGCTCTTTTACAGTGTGAGTGATGTACCCACGTTGCTCTCCCTTCTATCATCTTCGCTTTAGCAGTGGTCCCGTCACCGGTTCTGGAAGTGCCGCCTTCACCTGTTTAGACAGACTGGAGAGAGAATTGTGTAATGCTACACAGTATCTTATCATATTATGATCCATTGTTGCTCCGTCCAATGCTGTCATCTCAGGGCTTGTACCTACATGGGGAGGTCTGCCAAACACAATCTCAAATGCACTCCCACCCACCTTAGGTCTTCCACACGTCCTCATTTGCCACAATACCAGCAGGAGGACTTTTGTCTAACTTAATCCTGTGTGCTGGCTGGCTTTGGCTAGTTCTGATTTCAGTTTTCCATTTGGGAGGCAGGGTCGTCTTAGTGCATCCTGCCGTACATCGTCTTGTTTTACGCAGCCACCTGCTGCCCAGGTTTTCTTCTTCTGGGCTGTTGCTGAGGTTTGTATGTCTTTGACATTTATTGTCAGGTTTCATATATGCATAGTTTGCAGTGAGCCCTGCACTAGCGACTTGCTTGCTGACAGTTTTGCTGCCGCATCCGCTCTTTCATTGCCTCTGTTCACTTTGGGTAAAAGTATTGTTTGCAACAGTGAGCTGCTGAGCTTGTGCTTGTGCTTCCATATGGCCCCGTACTCATGGAGCAACCCCCTATCTACTATCGGTCCAAATGACCACTGTTTTGTCTTTCCCTTTTTCACATGCCTTAATCAGCGCCACCAGCTCGACAGCTTGTGCTGAATATGAGGGCGGGAGCAACCCGCTGGCCACTGTCTTAGTATCCATAACCACTGCTCACCCAACTGCCCACCCACCCCATACTCCTCTCTGGAGGCCGACCCTGGGGTTAGCTGCAAAGGTCTCAAACTGTCCTTGTTTGTAGGGGACTCACATCCATGACACAATCTGGTAAATGTGTATGGTTTCCTATTAAACGAGAATGCAAACCTGAACTGAACTGAATCTTGTTTTCTACAGTTTATGCTTCACAATACATTATATTAACCATATAATTTATTTTTCTGATTCTGAGAGTGTATTATTAAAAATAAGGCAACAGTTTACAAATAATTTGACATGTAAGGTTGATCTCTTTTAGTTTTATCTCAAACCTGTTTAGATCTATAAGTTTTTTTGGGTCCAATTGGGCATTGAACACTGTGTTGTCTTTACATAGCAGCTCCATTTTACCACTGTTCTTATTGGAATCTACCTTACTGAGATTAACCATGCTGTGTCTCATAACTTTTCAGACAATATTTTACTTGTGTTATTGTTGATAACTAATTGATATTCATTTATATATTGCTACATTGCATATATATCTTCTTATATATATCTTTATTAGAATCAAAAGCCCAGTTAATATTAAGTCATTCATATTTATTTGTAAAGTCTGAATATATTATTTTATAATACAGTATTTTAGATCTAGCTCTTCCTCTTTTTTTCTATTTCCAATTGCTAATATTTCCTACCCACTCCGCTTGTCTATATAATCCATTTGCTATAATTTCACAAACTACTATTTTGGGTTTCAGACCAAAGTCTATTGCCCCTAAACCACCCTGTTCTTTACTTTTAAAAACTAGTTCTCTCTTTGTCACCTCCCGTGTGGTACCCCAAATTAAATTGCAACAAATTCTGTTACATTTTTTACTCCAAACATCTGTAGGTGGAAATATACAAAACAATAATAGAATTGTATACAATATATAGATTTGAATAATTCCAATTTTTGCCTTATAACTCAAATTATGATTAATAAATTGACTAATTTCTTCTCAAATTTCTAATTCCTTTTCTTTCCAGTTTCCATTAACACAACCAGTATTCTCTAATTTTATTCCTAAAATCTTTTATTTGATTCTTTTCAGGTATATTAACTGGGAATTTATATATAGTTTCACCAATTCACAAGCACTCTGATTTAGACATGTTGAACATGGCGCCTGACGCTTGCTCATACTGTCTAAAAAGTTGATAAATAATTTCAAATTCTTTCCTTGTTTTAATGATAACTGTGATGTCATCTGCATACGCAGAGATAATGAACTTTTTCCCATTAACTTTAACACCATTTAGCGTGTCACCCTTTTTAATTTTTTGAATTAAGGGGCTTATAGTTAAAACATATAAGGCGGCACTAAGTGAGCAGCCTTGTTTAACTCCTCTCATCAGTTAATTTCGATTTCCTATACAAACATTTAATCATGTCAATAAAACTCCCTGGAAAACCATATGTTTTAAGTGAACACAAATTTTCCCACATATATCAACCTTTTACAGCACATGTCTGTTCTTTTACAATAATTAAATCTAGCACATCTTCTAATCTATTTATATTAATCTTAGCAAGGTCAGATGCCTGTAATTATCAATGTTTGATTTATCACCTTTTTTGTGTGTAAGTGTTAATACTCCTTCGTAGAAGGAATCATGCAGACACCCTGTCTGAATCTCTTCATCATATACCCGTGTTAATATTGGAGACATTTCTTTATAAAGTTCAAATAAAACGCCATCTGGACCTGGTGCTTTTTTTAGGTTTAATTGTTTTATCACACAACTTCAGTCACTTAAATTTCATCTTCCAAGGGATCAAAAGTTTCAATGTTTGGCTGGTGAATGTCTAAAACGTTTTTTTGTCAAATCATCAATAGTTCTTTATACATTTCTTCACATAAATGTTTTCTTTATTTCATCAGTTTATCATTTCAGTTCCTAATTTAATAGAATGTATTTGTGATTTGCTTTTTCTTTGAATATATAGACATTATTTTATCTGGGTTAAAATCTTCAAGTGAACTTAATCCTGCTAAAACTTTTTTTTAGATTTTTTAGATTTTCACAATTAATTTCATCTATCTTATCCTGTCTATCAGATAATAGCTTTTCTTCATACTCAGATCTATCTTTCTTATGTTTTAGAGTAATATATTTCTTTATTAAGGAGCTATACTTTTCTTTTTTTTTCTTTATTAATTAGTCTGCTTTGAAACTTTGAAAATGGTCTTATTCTGTTAAAAAAATTCCCAATATTCTTGTTCAGGTAGTTCATTTAAAATTTAATTGATTTAATTCTATGAAATTCTTCTTTTAAATCTGAGTTTATTTTTGAATAGTTTAATATATTTCTATTCATTTTCCAATAATTCCTATTTCTTTCTCCTTTATTAAACTTAATAGTAGTCAATACTGTTAGGTGATCTGATTCAACTAAAAGTTTAGTCATGTAGGATAAGACAGTAAACTTCTCAGAAGTATATATTCTATCAATATGGGATTTAAAAACTCTATCAAATTTTGTAAATCCAATTTTTTGAGGAAAAAGAACTTTGTACATATCATTTACTTTATTATCTTTCATAATTTGTTTTAAAATACGCCCTTCTCTTAAAATTGTTTTTAGATTAGTTGAAGAACTATCTATATCATCTGTGATAGTATTAAAATCACCACAGATATACATTGATTACTCTAATTTTGTTTCCATACATAAAAAATCTATATCCATCAAATCTACATACATCAACCTACTTTTATAATTTGAATATCATTCTTAAAAAATATCGTTATCTTCACCTAATGAAAAAATTGATTTATTATTACCCCATATCTCCATAACATCGCATTTAGCATTATAATTAATTAATCTTGTTTCTTGTGAACATAGAATATCTCATTTTTCTCGCATTAAAACATTAATTATTTTTTTCTATTCCTACTAGATAATTCCACAAACATTACAACTAGCTACTGCTAGGTTGCAAGAAGACATGGAAAATTATTAAAATATTTTTATATCCAGTAGTTCAGATCCACACTGTCATCGGTTCTGATTCTCCTCGACCTCTCCGCAGCTTTTGGAAATAAAGTTTGTGAGTGATAAATGTATTGTTGGACAATTTAAGATGTCTGTTCAGTGAAATAAAATTGAACATTTTTGTTGATGATGCCTGGTATGAAAGTATAACTTGTTCAAAGGAGATATAACCTGAGTATTGATAGCTAATGTTTTTGTGCTGTTAAAAGGGCCTGGTGGGTCCATAAGATATTAAATTACTTGTCTGTTTCTTTCTCATCCAACTTGGGTGTGTGAGAGTTGAGGAGAAAGGAGGGGCTGCAGAGAAGGCAGCTGTCCAGTGCATCACACAGATTGAGGCTGACTGCAGCGGGGGCTGCTGCTGACTTCACTTTTGATCAGGCCAGTATGGTTTCACCATCTACCTGCATTCTATATATAGTCAGTATTGTTGACACACATTTAGTTTGCTTTCATTTAAAGGCTATTAAAGACATATTTTTGAAGTCATTAGTGTAGTCTAAATGCTGTAGTTATATAAGAGAGAGGCTTGGCAACAGACTGAACAGTTAATGTGTTGGAAAGTAATGACCTGGTGGAAACTCTGTTGAGAGTTGTATATGCAAGTTTTAATGGTCTATTCCGATTTGAGCTGTGTGATTCATTATTGAGACTGTTTGAGGATTTGAAGTCAAAAGGATTTGGTCAATATAGGTAAATGAAGTGTTGTGCATTGCTATCACCTCAGTAAGTATTTCGATTCCTCTGAAGTTGACAAATTCTTTTAATTTTTACTGGTTATGGTAAAATAGTGACTCGAAGAAAGAAAAAAACAGGGAAATAATCTAAATAGCTTTAAGTAGTTTTAGTTTTAGTAATTTGTTTTAATTTACTGTAAGGGAATAAAAGAGAGTCATTGTAATGTCAAAAGAGGAAACTAAAAGTTGAAAAGTAATTATTCCTGTCGATGTAGTTCAGAAGAATAACCCTTTAGTTACAGGCATTGCAAAAATATCAGAGATATGGCATAAACGCTGGCCTGACATTGATCGACTATAGCCAATAGAGGGGACCCTTAACCCAGATGTAAATAAAACAATGCAGGTACTTATAGGAGGATGTTTTTGTCTACAGAAATGAGAAAAACATAAAGAAAAGAGACGAACAGAACATGGCATTTTCCAGTTGTTTGAAAATGAGGGACAGAAACTAATAAAAGCTGCAAAGGATAAGAAGAGATTAGAGAAGGGGAATGTAGAAGGAATTTAACAGAAATGGATAAATGAATGGCAGAAATTAATGTACCTTTCTCACACACTCTGTAAAGAGACCCCCACCTTATGACACATTTGGTATTAGAGCCCAAATGAAAACTTTGACCTACCAATGGTTTCTTTAATCTGAGAAGGTCAGTGTTGGACAAATGTGTTTCCTGGAGAAATGCTATGTCTGCTTTTAGCCCTTTAAGATGGTTACAAATTCTTGCTCACTTTACTGGACCATTTAGTCCCCTTACATCCCATGACACAAGCTTAACAGTGAATCTCACCACACTCGCCCCGCTTTTTGGCACACCATACATAATTAAACTGAAAAGTACAAAGATGGTGTGATCATATACCATGTTATTATATATATATATATATATATATATATATATATATATATATATATATATATATATATATATATAGCAGAGAGAGAGTATAGAGATATACCTTTCAGCGCAAGTCCTACTTCGTATCCATGTTTCTTATACCAGTAAAGGTACTATAACGTATCCTAAGAGGCTAAAATGTAGCTTTAAACTATGGTACAGCTGTGTCTCCATTCCAAAAGGTACAAACATGTGCTTTTAGAGATACAGTTGTGCTCAAAAGTTTACATACCCCAGCACAATTTTTGCTTTTTTTCAGAGAATATGAATGTTAACACAAACTTTTCTTCCACTCATGATTAGTGTTTGGGTGAAGCCATTTATTGTCAAATGACTGTTTTCTCTTTTTAAATCATAATGACAACCAAAAACATCCAAATGACCCTGATCAAAAGTTTACATACCCCAGTTCTTAATACTGTGTATTGCCCCCTCTAACATCAGTGACTGCTTGAAGTCTTTTGTGGTAGTTGTGGCTCTTTATTTTCTCAGATGGTAAAGCTGCCCATTCTTCCTCCAGTTTCTGTAAATTAATATTTTTTGTATCCCTTTCCTGTTTTCTACAGTTCAACTACCTTTGCCTGTAGATCCGTTGACAATTCTTTTGCGTTCCCCATGATGGATGAAAGATGCAAGAGTCTGTCTGGAGCCCAGAAACTCACTCAGCTTTTATGCACAAACACTGATTACAAGCAAACCGGTCACAGGTGAGGATGTTACCTTTAGTAGTCATTCAAACCCATTTGTGTCAACTTCTGCATGTTATCAGGCCAAAATCACCAGGGTATGTGAACTCTTGATCAGGGTCATTTGGATGTTTTTGTCATCATTATGATTTAAAAAGAGAAAACAGTCGTTTGACAATAAATGGCTTCACCCAGGCCAATAAAATAAAGACCAAGAAAGCAAAAATTTTGCCAGGGTATGTAAATCCATGTTAACAGAAGGCTTATGGAGGTGAGATTAAATGGTTAAAAATAGATTCCATGTCATTAAAATGTGGCATTAACAACAAACAAAAGAATAAAATAAAACAAAAGGGTTTTATTATACCAGCTAAAATCATATTTCATCCTAACATGGGAAACTGTATGGCATACTCAAAGAATCCACATCACAAGGTTATACTTTTACTCCTGAGAAGATCAGCCTTATTAAAAAAACAATGGAATTACTTCAGTATGCAGACCACCCATTACACAAACACCATCAAGGGAATAGTTAACATAATTTACTGTAATATTAGATACACACTGAAGCACCTTTTCTCAATACTGTACACCTGTACAAACTGTAGAGCATCATTGAATTTAAGAGTCTTCTGTAGGTCTGCTGGTGGAGATGAAAATGGTGTGCTTGCACTTTTGCTGAGCATCTAGGAGTCCTTTAGAGGAAATCTCCCAGCACTGTTTCAGCTAAAGCGGTGACAAATGTTCACCATCAAAGGATGAGTCCAGTGACTCTGTTCATCTAACAAAATCAGATGTATCCTATGTGTAAACATTTAGGCACTCCTGGGGGGAGTTTCACACAGCAGGATTTCTCCGTTTAGTAAGGTGGTTCCGTTCCTAAACAGCATCTGCTATATGTATAAATATATAATAACTTTATAATATATATATATATATATATATATATAAACAAAATCTAACAAACAAACACAGAAATGAATGTATTGAATTGCTAGTTCTTTGTCAGTAAAATAAGAAACAATTGTGCAGGACCTTGGCACCGCATTCATGTTACAATTACAAAGTATTTATAGGAGACAGTCCCACCCGAGCTGCCCCACCCTTCTCGCTTTGTGGACGTGACGTCATTACCCCTCCTCGTTGCTCTTGGTTGTCCTTCATTACAGACACAAGCCTTCAAGCGTGCAGTTTGATTTCATTGATTTGATTTTGAGTTCAAATCTAAAATACGAAATATAACCGTGACAAAGAAACTCGGGCAAAGCAAAGACGCTCACCTGAGGCTGGAGAGAATCCGGGAGCTAGGCTAGCATTCAAGTTTGATTGCTTTATAACGTGCATTCACTGTATTAGTTGATATTTTCATATCAAATTGCTTACATTGCAGGTTTCGATCAGTGGTGATAAGGGTTGCAAAATTCCAGGAATTTTCTAAGTTGGGAAATTTACCATTTTGGTAAATAATATCCTAAAGCATAATCTTGGATAAAATAATTAGATATGATACCAAAACAGTTGAATAGCAAAGCTGCTCCTCAACGCCAGGCACATGGCACATTACACACTGACGGGCTACTGAGACCCCCCCCCCCTCTGCATTCACTGCTCACTCCTCCATCACATGTACAGCATATGTTCAGATGATTTCTAGAAACCTGACACTCGCCAGGACTGAAAGCACACATTTGGACCAAAGGACTACATAAAGTCAGGTAGGTTTTGACGAGTTTCATATTTTTATTGATAGTCATAGCACTGAAACATTTAAAGCAACTATTAAATGAAGGTGTAATCTCACAGTCGCTCGCTATCTGGTAAATCAGAGAAGCCTAATGAGCAATTTCATTTCAGACTAGTTTACCAAGGCTAGTATAGGCTAGCTACATATATCTTTTACCTTAACAGGTTTCAGCAACGAAGAATGAATACTTTATTAATTAATGAATGTTTTGAAGACCATTAGAACTTCTTTTTTTAGTTTGGACATTCTGCAAAAAAAACAAACAAAAAAACAACAACTTGTGGAACACTCATACTATTTGACCTGTTCCTCAGTCCCACTGCCCATCTGGTAAACCAGAAGCTATATACCACTTGCCTCAGAGGTAATGTTGCATTACCATGTTCATACTGAAGAATAACCTTTACATTTAAACAGTAAAATTATTCATATTATGCTATTGTTTACTGTCTCCTACTAGGTTCAATGGAAGGAACTGAAATCACTGTGTCTCCAATAGCCTTAAATCAGTTCAGCACCCTTGCGCCAGCGCGTTGTAAGCCTTGCGGAGATGACAGCCTTCAAAGGCATTTTGAGGACCTGCAGAGGCACAGTGGGCTACCTCCACCAGTCAACTGGACCATGGCTGTGGAAACTTACATCACATCGAAAGTCTGTCTGGGCTTTTTAATGTACAGAGTCGAACAGTAACTTTGTTCACTTCTTAAAATACAAATTTAATTTTAGATATTGAGGATTAAAATACTTAAAAAATGTCACATTGCAATTTTCACCAACATAAAATCACTATTGTACAAATGTTAAAAAAAAAAAATACAACCAGGTATATAAAACTATTATCTGCAAAGGGCCAGTATGGCTGCAGGTATTCTTTCCAAATAAGAAGAGCACACCTGATTCCACTCGCTTAATCAATCTCGGTCAATCTTTGTTGCAACAAAAGCCTGCAGCCACACTGGCCCTTTGCAGATACTTTGGACACCTCTGTTATACACAGTCCTATCAGAATATTAGGACCACCTACCTAGTAGTAGCAATAAGCACCCATTTTATTAACCCCATATAGGAGCGATTGGTAGTTCCTTAATTAGACTGCAGTCCATCTGTTTTTGTGCATAGTCTTAACCCCCTTTCACCAGAGTATGGTTAACAGAGTATGCACAGAAACAGATGGACTGCAGTTTATTTACAGAACTACCAATTGCTCCTATATGGCAAAAGGAGCTGATAAACTGGGTGGTTATTGCTACTATTAGGCAGGTGGTCATAATATTCTGATAGGACTGTGTATAAAATGAAAATGCACACATCCGAGTGCTGAATTTAACCCAAAAATACAGGTCATACATCACAAAAAAAGTCTACACTCACTTAGGCTACAGCTAACATGGTAACATGTCCTAACAGAGCTTGGTTTTAGGGAAGGCCAAACCCAGGTGAATTCTGTATTCTATAGTAGCTTGAAATTCTTTGTAGGTCTGCAAGATTGGGATTTTACTTGCCAAAGGAAAGCGCGGGCTCCACTCAAATGTTAGCTGTGGCTTTATTGCTGCGGGGGGGGGGTTAATTTAGCCTGGTTCCTAATATCAGCACATCCTGAAGAGAAGGCCCAGTGCTTCTTTCTAAAAAAAAAAAAAAAAAAAACTACACAGTTTGAATCATTTGTATTTTTCTACATTTTCCATTAAGAAACTCCACACATATATAGAACTATAATCCCTACTACATTTGTGAAAGTGTTTACATCATATATAGACAGTATCTTTGAATTCTCTTTTTAAGATGGGTGTCATGCCGAGTGTGGGTCCTCACTGGTAGTAAATGAGGCACATCTGATACGTTTTAGTATCAATAGATAGCCTATTCACTGTTAATTCAAGTAAAGACCAAAAACCTACCATACATAGTCCTTCAAAGACTCGAATTAAGGGCCCCTGACACAGTCTGTTACAAATGAGAACCTGTTCATTTTTACAATCTACACTAAATACCTTCTACATATAACAGCTAATCTCTCCAGTATCCAAATACTCTTGTCTCCTCGTGTTGCTTGGTGCTTCCAGGAGTGCTAAGTTTCATTTTAAATATGTCTTCTACATCATCTGCTGTCAGATGTGTATAGAAAGCATCAAGAACAGCATTCAGAAGGTCAGGTCTCTCCTGGGCTGAGATCCCCAAGATGCTGCTTAATTTCATGTGAGGGCTACAGCAGCTGTGTGCAGGAGGCCGCCAGCTTCCAGCCTGAGTGTTGAGTGCAGACCTTGCCCCAGAGAAGACTGCTGAGCCACTTGCTCACCATACAGCCTTCCATGGAGATAAGCACAAGTGTTCTGCAGCTCAGCCCTCCAGCCTGCTACATTAGCAGCAATGAGGAACCTCCAGCCGCTACTGTTCTCTGGAGACCCTGGTGCCCTCTGTACTGCATTCTTTAACTTTCTTTACTTTTTGTGTTTTCTATGACTTAGCTTTACTTTAGTGTGTGTATATATATATATATATATATATATATATATATATATATATATATATATATATATATATATAGTGTTATGGAAAATTATATTATAACCATTATAATTTTATGTTGATTCATAATAGACTCATTTAAAATCCACTCATTCATTGTAATCATGCTTAGCCTTGTGATAGTGTGTGCTAACTATAATCATGTGTTGGCCTTGCAACACATGTTAAATCGCTCTTCTCTTTCCATGAAACACTATTGTTTTTCCTAGCATAGATTACAGCTGCATTGGGAGTGCACCTGACGTACTTACAGCCTATCTTAACCTGCTAGTAACCTCTCGACCCGGACAATGTGTCCTCTCAGGCGCCAGCACTCCTGAACAATGTATCTCTTCAGACGTTGGTGTGGCACGCACACCCTCTCCTCCTCCCTTTTCTCAACTCCCTAATCTATACTATAAATATGTATCGTGGTCACGAGCTGCGTGCAGACTCAATAAAACTTTGCTACTCAATGCACATTCTTGTCTGCCTTATCGATTCTTGACAGAATTCCACGACAAACTTGGCGCCACGAACAGGATGAGCACGGCCTTGCAGCGGAGGTAGAGCAGCTGTGCGCACACCGGGGACGCCCTCCGGAGAAACGAACCGGACCCAAACGAGGAAGACCCACAGAACAAGGGCAAGTACCGTGGGGGTGAGCGCGACTGATCATCCCTCCGCCTGCAAGGCCTGCCTCATCCAAACGAACCAGTGGTGACCTGTCAGAACCTGAATTGGATCATTCAGTGAGTATAACAATATACTCCAAAATCCCTGGAGTTTTTGCCTTGGTCCTCCACCACCTTAGTGTATATTTCACGACGTACTGTGAAATAGGCGCAGTAGACTGCTGCGGTTTTGTCCTCTATTAGTAGACGGACGTTAGTCCTCTATTATTAGACGGATGTTGATCCTCTATCATTAGACGGATGTTTGTCCTCTATTGTTAGACGGATGTTAGTCCTCTATCATTAGACGGATGTTAGTCCTCTGGTAGTAGACGGACGGGTTTTTTAGTCCGCTATTATTAGACGGATGGGTTTTAAGTCCTCTATCTTTAGACGTATCGATAGTGATTAGTGACCCGGGTCCAGGTGGTGGGGACGTAGTGAGAAATTGAGGCAAAAAACTCACAGTAAAACTTTTTGGGACTAAATTGCAGAAGGTACAGTGCATTGAGAGAGCAAAATGGGATCCCATCATAGTAAGTTTTTTTATTTTTTTAATTTAATTTATATATATACAATATATAATATAATAAAAAGAAGCAGCATTTTTTCAAATGCAAAAACATTATGGGGAGTATGTGCCCTTCTGGATTAAATATTTTGGTTTTCCTCATAATGATAATTAAATATCAGAAGAAATATTTGCAGAAACTCAAAACTAGACTGGGCAATAAGCCAAATACAACAGATAAAAAAGCTTTAGATTATTGGTCAAATCACAGTGTGGGAATGCTGAGCATGCTGAATTTCTGGCTGTGAGAAGCAGAGAAGCGTCAAGGCCAGATACAAGCTAGGGAGGGAAAAGGGGGAACTAACGGTGTCTCTCAGTGTGTGTCTCTCACAGCCGATCCCGACCTCGATGCCGCACCTCCAGTGCCCCGCCAGCAGCCAGCAGCTCAACCAACGGCCCGACCAGCAGATCCACCAGCGGCTGGAATGCAAGCATCGACACCCGCAGCAGAACCCCCTCCATACCCAGCTGAAGACGCACCGCATCAGCCGCCACTACAAGCCCAATTGCGAGACCAACTACAGGACTTTGAGGGGGCGCTAGATAGGACCACACAGGAACTGGCATCCAAACCAGTTGGAAACACTTCAGAGGGACCGTATGCTCCACTGACCCGTGAACAGGACCAAGGCCTGACTGAGGAAGAACGAGGGCGAGTGGAACAGGCCTCAGGAAACATCCCAGTGAGTGGCCATACCCGCTTCCAGCAGCAGAAGACGGGCCTACCACCCCCCAGCAGCGATCCACCACCAGGACCGGTATTTGCAATGCCAGCGATTCCACAGGGCGAATACTGGCCTCCCCCACCTCCACCCACACCAGCTGGACAGTTCCCTATGATTGAGGTGGCTGGAGCAGAAGGAGTGATTATGGTACACAGACACTGGACTGAAGCTGATATTTGCAGAGGCAGCTTCCAGTCTCCCCCACCCAGCTACAGTGGGGGGAGAACATTTCAGCCAAGAGTTACAGAACTCTTTGAGATCCTGCCGACCCACAGCTATGGAGCTAAGACGACTGCTGTTGCGCAAGCTTGGATACCTGTACAACACCAGCTGACACTGGAAGGAGCGGGCAGCAACTGACGTGCGGCGGAGGGGCGGGACGGCGAGGACACAGACGGAGATGCACCAAACAGGGAAGTAAAAAGTCCATACTATTCGTTAGCTCAGCAACTTAGCAAAAACCCCACAGCCTTGTCACAAATTGAAATTGTAATAAATGGGAAGAAATTGAAGTTTTTGGTAGATAGTGGGGCAGCCCACTCAGTAATACAAAAAGAACAGATTGTGTGTCCACTTCAACCTGACATAACTGTAACTATTATAGGTGTAGGGGATAATACGGTAACAGAAAGGGTGTCCACTCCCCTCCAATGCAAAGTAGAAACTTATGAGTTTGAACATTGTTTCATTGTTTCACCTGTCTGCCCAGCCAACCTCATGGCACAAGATTTGATGTGCAAATTAAATTGCACACTCCAGAGCACCCCAAAGGGGCTCTCTTCTTTCGGGGAACCTCAGATGGTTCAGTATGACCCAGGTACACCGGGGTATGCCTATGAGTGGCAGTGTTTGAGCAGCACAGGAGAAACAATGAAACATTTCCTCAGAGAGGTGAAAAGCACAGTCTCAACCCATTTGCTTTGGAAAAAGCCAGATGATTTATATTGTATGGCCCATGTTTCTGATGGACCTGATTTTGACTATGAAACTGAGTTTTCTAGAGTAGACAGAGAAATGCTGAAGTGTGCACTCGTGTGGAGTGATCGGTGGGCTGCTGCCCTGGTTCAGTTGTGTGAAGTACAGAGTGAGTTGTTTGATGTGTCGAATTCGACTCCTCACATTGCGTTGGGGAGGTCTGAGGACACAATGCAGTGGGAGGAGGTGGGGCCATGGGCTGCATGGCTCAGTCGACTGTCGGACTGGCAACCCACCGAAAACCCTAGTTTTCTTTAGCCCCACTGCTAATGCGTGGAAACCAAAGCATGCTTACGAGCTGCTGGTGAACCGAACGGTGGAGCTGCTCACACAGAATGAGCTCTTCACCGGTGTTGCGCTCACCCCAACTGAGGAGGAGGAGCTGTCATCTGTGCCTCCCACACTCTGGGCGTGTGGGAAACATAATGTGGGATTGGTTAAGAACTGTGAACCAGTCCGTATTGTGCCAAAGTCAGATTACAGGCCCAAACAACATCAGATATCCTTTAAAAAAAGGAGAAACCAGGCAGAGATGAGTGGAGATTTGTGCAGGATTTACAAGCTGTAAATGCAGCTGTACATCCACGAGCGCCGGAAGTACCCAACCCACACACCATACTCTCTCAGATACCAAGCGATCATGGGTGGTCTTCAGTAGTTGACCTGGCAAATGTTTTTTTCAGCATACCTGTCCACCCAGACAGCCAATTCTGGTTTGCATTTTCTTTCGAAGGTCAGACGTATACCTTTACAAGGCTTTGTCAAGGGTACTGTGAATCACCCACCATTTACAACTCCTTGATCCTACCTGAGCAGGTGACTAGTTCAGTACGTGCATGACCTGCTCATTAGCACCCCCCACGCGGAAATTGTGTCAAGCAGGCACCCTGGCACTCCTCATCCATTTAGCCAATGAGGGGCACAAGGCCAGCAAAACAAATTGCAATATTGTAAACAGGAAGTTACATTCCTGGGTCACATACTTTCCCGAGGCACTCAGGCCTTGTCAGCTGATCACACACAGGCCATAGTCTCTCTCCCCAAACCCAAGACAAAGAAGCAGCTGCTCTCCTTCTTGGGAATGTGTTCATACCGCAGAACATTTATCCTTTCTTATGCAGAAAAAGAGGGCCCTCTGAGAGATATTATTCCCAATAAGGGAAGCAGCAGCTCAGTCTTAAAGTGGACTCCAGAAGCAGAGCAAGCTTTTAATGAGTTAAAAAAGGCCTTACAAACAATGCCTGCTCTGGGAATCCCTGATCCAACAAAACTCAAATGGTAGATGCTAAGGACAAGTACATGACATCTGTGCTGACTCAAACACATGGTGATAAACAACGCCCAGTGGCGTATTTCTCAGGCAAGCTAGACACTGTAGCACAGGGTTTACCAATGTGTCTCAGAGCAGTAGCTGCAGCAGAAAAGGCAATTACAGCATCCAGGGACATTGTTGCTTATGCTCCACTGACAGTGATGGTCCCACACGCGGTTCACCGCATCCTGCAGGACCAGAAGGTGTCCCACCTATCTGCACAAAGGTGGTTGAGGTATCACACCACACTCTTAGACATGCCAAACATCACTGTAAAGCGATGCTCCACTCTCAACCCAGCCACCCTCCTCCAAACAGCTGAGGACGGGGAACCTCATGACTGCCAGGCAGTCCTACAACATACATGTAGTCCCCGCATTGACCTCAAAGAGGAACCATTACAGAATGCGGAAATGGAGCTTTTTGTGGATGGCTCTGCTCGCAGAGACAACACAGGTACTAACAGAGTAGCATATGCTGTGGTCTCAGAGACAGAAGTGCTCAAAACACAGCCACTGCCCCCATCATACTCTGCTCAAGCTGCAGAACTTGTAGCTCTGACTGAAGCATGCAAATTAGCTGAAGGCAAAAGAGTAAACATTTTTTGCGACAGCAGGTACTCTTGGGGCATTCTGCATGACTTCGGGAATATTTGGAAGCTCAGGAACTTCCTAACCAGCTTAGGGAGCAAAATCAAACACCATGCACTAGTCAAGGATCTTTTGGAAGCTGTTATGCTACCAGCTGAGGTTGCAGTAATGAAATGTGCTGCTCATACAGCTGCCCAAGATCCTGTCAGCAAAGGTAACGCATTTGCAGATGCAGTTGCCAAACACACAGCCACTACAAGCTTCACAGCTACCTCACACTACACAGCCTGCAAGCATCACTGAAATTCAGTCCATGGCTACTGCAACAGAAATTAAGCAATGGAGAAAAGCCGAATGCAGCAAACTAAATTCTGTTTGTGCACACACACAAACAAATCGCCCCTGCTTGCCTAGAGCATACATGAGGTGCCTAGTTGAAATTGTACATGGGCGTAGCTACATGTCCAAAGGGGGAATAGCTGATAGCATTGCACCAGGCATCACTACACTCACCCAAAATTTTTGTTCAAAATGTTTAGTGTGTGCACAAAACACAACTCGTGGCCAGGGACTCACAAGAGCCCCACCTGCTGGTCACCCCCCAGCAACTGGACCATTTCAGCACTGGCAAATTTATTTTGTAGAACTTACTCCGGCTAAAGGGGAAAAATACTTGCTGGTTTTGTGCATGTTCACTATGTGGTCTGAGGCTTTTCCAACAGAAAAAACAGGATGGAGCAGCAGTCACAAAGGCGTTCCTGAGAGAAATCATCCCAAGATGGGGGCTGCCAAGCCGAGTTTCATATGACAACAGGACCCCATTCGTGCACACAGGTGAAAGCAGTGCTGCCGAGCCCAGCAGAGAGTCCGCTGCACGACTTCCAGCCAGGAGGGTGGACGGACCGCATCACGTGCTGATGGTCACCCACACAGCTGTGAGGACTGAAGGACGAGCGACGTGGGCACATCACGCACTGCAAGAGAGCACCACCGGTGGAGGACAGCGAAACACAGCACCTATCGCATCATAAAAGTACCCAGCCATCTTTATAGCTATGCAGATTACCGGAAATATCTTTATGACCCCATTGCCCAGTCAGAGATCAAGAGTGGGGCCAACATCACTCTAATAACACTACCAGAAGATGGCAATCAGCTGGGTATAAATGTGACTGGAAGATGGAATGAAACATGAAACTCTCCCTAGTGGCAACTACCAATGCTGCATTGAACGAGCAGGGGCTGATTATTGTGCTCCTCTCTCCCTCATCGCTCTTCCCCCTGTACCAACCGATGAACAACTGCTGAAGGAAAGACTGCTAAATGCACAGGACGCAGAGGAGGAGGAAGTAGTGGCAGAGGACTTTGAGCCAGGTTTCCAGGGCCGTAGCATGACTGAACAAGAAAGGTTAGCAATTCAATGTCACCACAACACCGCCTGCATGTCTGCGGTACTACACGCCAGGTCCGCTGAACAGCCACACTGCCTGGTGTGTCAGCACATGTCAGTTCCATGGGTCGTCATGCCACTTCGCCAAACTGACCTGGTCTATCACAATATCACTCCCTCCATGTGCAATGTGATCAGCCAATCGACAGCTTGCTCACCCCCAGAGGATCACAACCCGCCGAAAATTGTGCTTCACGTCTCATCAAGCAAGGGGTAAACCTGCGCTTGCTCTTTAACTGGAACTCGTAGTGTTGGATGGTCACGATGTGACAGATACATCACTGTGACAGGTGGAGGCACCAGATGCAAGGGGAACACCACCAAATACGACTGCACAATGACTAAACCTCAGGGCACCAGAAATTTGTTATGGATCTGTGGGGATAAGGCCTATGGACAGCTCCCCAGGAACTGGACCGGCTGCTGCTATGCTGGGGCTGTTCTTCCCAGGTCCACGGTTTTCAGCCTACACAATGCCGAACAACCTCAAGCTTCTCACACAAGGATGAAGAGGTCACTTCAACAGACACACTACGGCCAGTACCGCCTGATGGAGCCATACACCACACTCACAGGTACCATCGGATGGTCGCTTTTACCCAGGATCGGAACAGCAGCGACTCTAATGAAGATCAATGGACTGGCGTACGAGCTCATGGTAACAGTGAATGACACCGCTGCGGCTGTAGGAGCTCTGAGACAAGAACAACAGGCCATACGAGCGGCCGTGGTACAGCATCGTATGGTGTTAGATTTACTCACAGCACACCAAGGGGGGGTCTGTAAAATGATAAATACTTCATGCTGTTTTTATCTTCCCGATTTCAGTACAAACATCACAGGCTACATGAGCCACATGCGTAAAGCAGTGATTCCTCCAGACACTATGCAAGGGGGATGGTGGGATTGGTTGTCAGCCCTATTAGGGCATGAGGTACTCAGATTGTGGTCACTGGTAGCTCCAATTGTAATGTTGATATTGACCATTTTGATTCTAGGGCTGCAGCTTGTACTTGTATGGATTTTGATGTACGCTGTGTATCAAAATCCATACAAGTACAAGCTGCAGCCCTTTTCTTAGAGACATCCAATTCTGAGAATGATGGCCAATTCGAGGGCCTTAGAGAAATGTTTTGTAATCACACTTAAATGATTTATTAAGAATAAAAGGGGGAAGTGTTATGGAAAATTATATTATAACCACATTATAATTTTATGTTGATTCATAATAGACTCATTTAAAATCCACTCATTCATTGTAATCATGCTTAGCCTTGTGATAGTGTGTGCTAACTATAATCATGTGTTGGCCTTGCAACACATGTTAAATCGCTCTTCTCTTTCCATGAAACACTATTGTTTTTCCTAGCATAGATTACAGCTGCATTGGGAGTGCACCTGACGTACTTACAGCCTATCTTAACCTGCTAGTAACCTCTCGACCCGGACAATGTGTCCTCTCAGGCGCCAGCACTCCTGAACAATGTATCTCTTCAGACGTTGGTGTGGCACGCACACCCTCTCCTCCTCCCTTTTCTCAACTCCCTAATCTATACTATAAATATGTATGTTAACTGTTTTTTCCTCAGTCTGTATCGTGGTCACGAGCTGCGTGCAGACTCAATAAAACTTTGCTACTCAATGCACATTCTTGTCTGCCTTATCGATTCTTGACAGAATTCCACGACAAACTATATATATATATATATATATATATATATATATATATATATATATATACATACATATATTTAGATATATTATTATTATTTACTTATTTTGTCTCTCTTTTAATATTGATATTTATAAGATCGGTCAGTAAATGGAGGAACTGCAAAGTAAGAATTTCATTGTACAGTATAACTGTAAACTCTTGAATCTCTTGAATCTGGTAGAGCTCTGTGGACACTCTTAAGAAGAAGAATTCCCATCCCTACCTTTAACCCATATATGCAGTGAAATACACACACATATGTTAGTGAGAATAGAGTGTGGTGGGGGTTAGGTACCTTCCTTAAGGGCCCTTCAGTCGTCTCCTGTCAGATCCAGGAGTCAGACAGTCCACATTTTTCTATCCTTCAGGCCACGGCTGCCTCTAAGACTACAACATATTAGTCTAAGATTGACATTCACTACATTTGTAGGACTTTCTTCCTCATGTTTTACATTTGTGAAAAAATGTTTCCATCAGTTTTGTGAATTTATAGAAATGATGTAAAGTTCTTACTATGCCAAAAGAATTCCTCCATCCTTCATGTGTGTTTGAAAGGAGAAAGAAAGCCCATAGTGGCTTCATGTTCTCTGCAGTTTGCAGGTTGTGTTCAATCTGCTTTCAGTGAAATAAAGCTTCTACTCTGATCTTCTTTCTCTTACTTGTAGAAGTAAAATCCTCTCTGAATGATGACGGTATTAATGTCCTAGCAGTTAGCTAGAGTCAAAAAGCAGAAACTGAACTACAGCCAAAGTATAGTGTCCAGGCTAGTGGCCTGCCTTCCTGCCTGCCTGCCAGCAGATTGGGTTGGTTGGCAGTTTGTTGTATGACTTAAAGTCCACTGGCTCAGTCTACAGTTCTGTCCTCATCTCAAAAGATGATGATTATAATTAGTGCTGTGATGAAGATGGGGTCAGTGGTGATGCTGCTCCTGATGACAATAAAAAGGTCATGATGACCATACACGGAACAGTGTTTGATGGCGATGATAAAGACTAGATCAGCTATGTTTGTCTTCTCTGGTCTTCCTCTTCCTCTGAAACACAGTGCTGATGGCGACAGTGCTAATAATGATAATAAAGCAATCTCCTCTTCATGTGTTTCTCCATGATGTGGATCTTAAACGCTGTAGTGGTCCTGTTAGTTTTCCTTAATAGAAGATAATAGACATCCTCTAAAGTGATCCAGGTCGCCTTTGTGAACTTTGGGGCCCACAGCTTTCTGGAGTCTCTAATCAAGAAGGAATACTGCACTGCTTCTCTGCAGAGAGGACAGTGAGGCTGTGAAGACAAAGAGGGAGAAAGACATTTACAACATGGTTAGACAAATTCTGTAAGATTAAAAAACATCAAAAATCTTTGGTTGATGAAGGAATACTCCACTTTCGAGGTTAACCTAGAACAGCTACATCTAGAAGCGGATTCCTTTGATGTGGTTCAGGGGGACTTCATGAAGCTCAGGTCCCACTGCTGTTTGGAGTTTCTGATCCATTAGGAACTCCACATTGGGTACCTGCTAAGTGAACTGTCATTGTACACATTTATAAAAGTTCCACATTACTAGAAACTCTAATCACAAAAAAGCACCAACAAGAATTTACCAGGAAGACATCCTGCACTGATGAGTCTGTTGTTTCGGCGTGCAGGAAGAACTTGACCTCACTGATGAAAGGTTCGATGCACTGAATGAACATGGACATGGGTGGACATGGTACTGAACATAAAATTAGGAAACGACTAACTGGTTCAAAAGCCTCATCATTCAGGTGAGTTTGTAGCTTGATGCAGGCCACTCTGCTGGGAAGGCAGCCGTAAATACAACGAAAAGCATGAGGTTGAAAGTAATCAGGTCACAGAACATCTATCTATAATAAAACCATGAGTCTACTCCACTGACTGACCTCCAGTGAGCACACATGATAGAAGTCGTTGATGAGCACCCACCAGTGCTCCGACTCCAGACTGTTGTAGCTGGCCTTGTGCTGAAGCTTCACCTCTACCAGCTACAGAAATCATGTGGACAAATATCTCATCAGTGTGAATATTGATTTGAAGTAAATTTCCTTCAACAGTAGTTAGGTAATAAAATGTGTGTGTGCAGAGGAACTGTATTAGAAACACAATAAAAACATCCTGTTTGCTCTTTCCACCTCTCTGCAGGACTGCTACAGGGATGGTGAAAGAGAAAAGAAGATCTTTAGACTGTTCAAGTAACCAAACAGGAAAAAGTTTACATTTAAACAAAGAGTGAAAGATTTCTCTTCTTCAGAGACGCCTCCAACAGTAAAGTCATTACATAGAAATACGCTTCTGAAATATTGCTGTAATTTTTTCAAACTAAGTGAGAAAGATTACTTCTGGGATGAAGACACAGAAGGACGGAAAGATCTCCTGCTCCAGATGATCCATTCCTAAAGACAATGTTCAAATAACATGTTGAAGTATTTCATGTTAAAGATTTTACAACAAACAGTGGCTATGCAAATGAAAGCAGTTGCTAACTGAATGCACCATCGCAAACGCCGGTCCATGTCACAGCATCAACCGACGTCCGCTGCTGGTCCAAGATCTGCCTCCACCTAGAACAGAGAAAATAAGCGGTTACAGCCGAAACAGCAGTACCACTGGCCGCAGCTGAACCCTGAGGAAAGTTCTGCAGGTGGTGAAAGTTCAGTAAAGCGTCATGCACAGTTAGGTGTCGGTAAACAACCGATCAGTTTTATTCCTATATATATATACACACACACATCACTGATTGTAACTAGATGCTGCATCCAGCCAACTCCCAGTAATCAGACCAGCATCAGACTCTCACAGTCATTAAAACCATGTGGAAAAGACAGCTCTCACAAACACTCTCAATCAGGTTTGCTTTTAAAAGAGCCTATATCTGTTTCCTTTACTATGAACTAGAGAAACTGATGGATATTTTTAAAAATGTAGATCTCAGTGTAACTACCTGACAAATACACACACGATATCAGTTTATAACTTTAATGAGACCCACCTGGTACATCTGCCCCACTTTTGCTGAGCTCACCATCTAAAAGAGGAATGGGAAGCCTAGGTCCAGAGTCCAGCACAGTTTGATGATTTCCCTGCTCTAGGAGACCAGCTAAACCTGGTAAATAATGAAGAGCTGAATCAGGAGTGTTTGTGCAAGAAAATCAGCAAACTGGAGGAATCCAGTCCTCCTAGACCAGAGGATTTATTCAGGATTTCACTGATATCTCTTCTCTTACCCGGAATGATGTTCATAGAGCTCCTCTTCTGGGAGTTCTTAGCCATATGCTGAACTGCATGTAATGCAGAACACTTCTATCCAGTGGTGGTTCTAGGGAAGAGGTCCAGTGACCCCTTCACAACACGCTAAGGCCCCTGTAAATTAGCGACAAATCAGCACAATAATGTAAAAACTCATTTTTAGGCAGCAGGTCGTGTTTCCCTTGTGGGGTAGACAGCGCTTCAGTGGATTTATTTAATTTATTTTATTTACTTTATTTCACCAACTATAGAAACCATAGAAGACAGCTGATGTAAAAGAAATATAAAATGAAACTGAAAAACATTTTAAATCATAGAAAAGACTGACTGATTTGTTAAGGTGTTTGTATAAAACATGAGAATTATAGAATTCAGATTATGCAAAATTGTAAATTGTGAAATTGTAACTGAAAACTGTAGAAATACAAAATTGAATAATATTTAATGTATACATTAGTTTCTTAATGCCTGCAAAGCACCATAAGCTAATAACCGACCCCTCTAACATAACCACTGGCCCCCCAGTTAAAATAGTCTTGAACCGCCACTGCTGTGCATCTCTGTAGTTTACTCACAGATGTTACATTGAATTTCTAGATCATAAGGATTATGTGCCTAATTTGAAAGACACATATTGCCCAATTTCCGTATTTGCCTAATCAAACTGATAAGGCAATATTGGTCTTACAATTATCATTAATATTATCTTAAAGATTTTAGATCTGACCAAGTAGGAGCGGTTTTTGTCACTAAGATCACTGCGAATGAGACAGAAATCTGATCTTATATCATCACATATACTCTGAAGCTTTATGAATATGGGTCTAGATTTAGTAAATCTTAAACAACAGTCAAATATATAATAAACACTACATTTGAAGCGGTCAGTCCCTTACTGAAAATTAACCAGACATACAGAAGTTTATTCATGGTTTCACCATGGTCAAAAAAAATTAAAGTAGTGATCTGACACTTATTAAGTGGGCAAACCAGGAAAACCTGGACGCAAGTGTTTCAGGGTGGTCCTGTGGCTCTCTCCTTTTAATTAGGCCACACTCCAATACTACGAACATCCAAACATTCTCTGCTCTCTATAAACTGATACTGCTCAACACTCTTAGCTCTCCATAAATCCATTCAGAACTAACTCTGTCTCCTTACCTTCTCAGAGTAAATGGCCACCTGCTTATCTATTTCTATCTATAACCCACTGGGAATTCTTTAATCCTTCATGTCCCACATGCGTTGATTCCCCACTCCTTGAGTTGGACCATAAGAGTTGATAATGTATAGAAGTTGTCAAACCAAACTGTGTGACATTAACTTTTAAAAGGTCTTCGATTACTTTTGTAGCCAAATCAGTTATGCACCCATCATACTGCCTGTGTATACATCAGAGTCTAAGGTATATCCCGAATCTACAGTTGCAATGACACACAATTTAAAAACTCCAGGTTTGCCCTTCATATACTGCTTGAACCTTGAGGGACCTTTTGATAAGGTCCCTCCTTATCAATAGTCCCTCCTTATCAATAAATATATATAAATTGCCCAGACTGACATGTTGTTCACCTATATGGTAGCTTTAGTCTCTTTCAAATAAATGTAGCACTAGAAATATTTTAGAAAATTATGCAAATTTGACAAATATTTTATTGATAAAATAAAAATAAAATAATATTATTTCTCTGTTATGAGTACAAATTTCCACAGATAAAATATACTATAAAAAAGAAAGTTATAAATTGCCCAGACTGACATGATCTCCTCTATGCTTTCTGCCTCAGCTAACTTACTGAGTATATAGCTAACTTACTTAATATAATCTTACTAACAAATATAATCTTACATAAATATAATCTTACATAAAAATAATCTTACATAAAAATAATCTTACTCACATAAATATAATCTTACTAACAAATATAATCTTACATAAATATAATCTTACTCACATAAATATAATCTTACATAAAAATAATCTTACATAAAAATAATCTTACTCACATAAATATAATCTTACTTACATAAATATAATCTTTCATAAATATAATTTTACTGAAGATATTTTGTTGAGCAGCTTGTTTTAACCCCAGAGCTGCAGACTGCAACAGCTCCGGTAGAGCTAGATTAGCTTAGCTTAGTTTAGCTTAGCTTGGTTCATTACTATTCACTTATTTGTGTAAAACTGCTGCAAACTTTACAAACTACTAAACAAACGAGACTAAAGGGAATCTGATAAACTCTCCACACGTGTTTATTTCCATCTAGATGAAGATAAAAACATTATAATGATTCAGAGAAGAGAGCTCTGCACCTGACTGACTAAACCTAGAGCCCGACTCTCTAAATCACCTCAGCTCTGCCAAAGCGGCAGCACTGATAATATCACACTTTCACCATTAAAGCCACGTTTTCTGAGCAGAAATGAGAAGTAATCAAACTAATAAAGCGTTTTAACCCGATCTGACCTCCTCTGACTAACAGCACTTCTCTCTGTGTGTGGTCATGGTGCTCCACTCTCTCCGCTGCTCTCCGTGAGCGGGCGGGTGAATGAAGGCCTCTTTCTTTATGTAGAAAAGCCTCGACTCAAACCGCCTGACCAACAACATCAGCTTTTAGCCTGGATTTCAGCTGCTGGAGCAGTTTTCACATTTACAATCAGAGACTGGAGATATGAGGCTTTAATCCAGCTAAATGATTGTTCTGCAGTTTGAATGGGTGAGCTGGTTCCCAGCCCTTCAGTGCTGGTCTACAGGCTGTATGAAGCACTGAGAGCAGGTCTGTGTGTGAGGGAGCTCTGCTCTACAGACCGCCTGAAATAAAGCCCTGAAAACTTTGAGAACAACTGACTTAATCTAACATCTCAGTACTGTGTGGCATTTTGACCCTTTTTATCTAAAAGGCAGCTTAATAAATCCTAAAAAGTTTGAAGTGCCACAACCCTTCTTTATTGAACAGCAGCTGATCAGGGTATTGATCCTCTATCAGATTCAGATTGAGGCAAAACCCTCAGTTCTGTAAGAGAAATGTACAACTGGATTTTAATGCTTTGCAGTGTTTAAACTGGGCTTTTCTAATATCTATTTTTTCTTATTATTTCTTCACTGTCTAACTTGCACTTTCATGTTATTTTAAACAGACTATTGGTAGAAAACCTGAAGATTTGCAGTTACGACTGCATGTGAAGGTACGTAAATCATCTGAATGAATTTTCTAATTCCTACAGTTAATGTTGTCTATAGCATTTTAAAAGGGCAAATTGTCCCTAATTAAATCTACTAAATTCACTGCTTACAGATTTGTACTGTTTTCTAGGTCACCTTAAATGAGCTGCTCATGTAAAATCTGTAGCTTTAATAATCTAGAAGACTAGACCTGCTGAGACGCTACAGACTGAAGCATGGACATGGGGGTCCTAGCCTGTCAGGACCATGTTTATACAGTGATGCCCCGTTCTTTCAAGACATGGACCACCCTTACGTCTTGGTAACGTAGGAGTTGAAGTAAAATGTCACTCAAAATAGAAATACTTGAGTAAAGTTACTGTACTGAAGTCATTGTTTATTTAATGAATTACATTTACTGAGTTACTGTCCACCACTGCATGGATATAACATTATCTTATATGCTGTTTTATTTATGAATTTGCAGGACGTGAATAAAGATGACCTGAGCGACAGCTGCGTTAATCCTGTCCTGAAGATAATGGTGTGCAGACAGAGTGTCCTAAACTTCTAGATCTGAGGAGATTGTTTATTCATTCTAAAAAGCAGCTTTTCTGAGCTGCTGTCCTGCTGTTCATTGTGTCTGAGGCTTTTGCTGAAATCTGGTGAATATTTGAGTTCCTGTTTGCTAGAAATCTGCCCATAAGAAAAAATGTTCTTTAAGTTCACATATTTACTAAATTAGTTTTTACTTTGTTTGCCATTTGAACATTTTACTATAAATTAAAAAGCGTTATTAAACTGCTGTGCTAAAATGACTTGTTCTTAGACGGCATACTGGGCCAGTCTGGATTCAAGGATCAGTCTTCAAAACCTTTGTAAATATGACTGTAAACAGTGAGCACAGTACAGTTTGTCAGAGACGTGTTTTCAGATTTAGCGATGTATAAAATGAATTCATTTTCCTAAAGTCATTCTTTAAACGTAATGCTCTTTGTTTTTTCAGTGTTTCAGACTCTGTGTTTTATTTTCATTTATTTTTGTCAAACTTTTTTTAAACTTTTTTTTTCAGTGCAAAACTATAAACATGCACTTTTATTGTTGACACTTAATGCACTGTTGGTCTCTAATAAAAATAATGTATTACATGCCATCCATGTGTTGAGTCAGTAAGACTTGTTCTGTTTACTAAAGAAATCTTTGAGATTCATGTAAATATTTGAATGTTTACATTTCACCAGAATTATATTAGATTATGTATCAAATTATTTTAGTAAAAATACATGACTGGACTGATTTTAGTAATGTTGAATGTGTGTCATGCTGGGTCAGGATCAGTGAACACAGGGAAACACTTGCAGGGATGCAGGACTTTAATGAAAAACGGGACACAGGGGAACAAAACAGACACGCAAAGCTAAATCAGAGGTTCAGGAATCTAGTGGACAAAACTGGAGAGTAAGGAACAGAAACACAAACCGGGTAAAGTAACACACCTGGGACTGGGAGGTAGCTGAGCGGTATACGAGAGAACAGGACCCTAAACTAAACTAACACACTGTGAGGAGTTTGGATGAGGATACAAAAGGAATCGAAACTTATGAAGGAAAAACTGTGAAGCAGAGCTTCAGAAATAACCACCAAAACAAAACGACTTCTGATAAAAACCATAAACAAAAACCAAGAACCTGAAACTACGAAGCAAGACTTCCAAAACCAGAGAGCTGGAAACGCTGACAGAAACAAACAGGAACTGCCAGAGCAGACAGAGTAACGAGGACAACAGACCACAGACCAAATCTGCACCGACAGACTGTACTCCCCTAGAGCGCAGTGCTGCAGAGGCTGCAACAGCTCTAATTCAGACACCGGCTGAGTGAAACGCTGCGGCTTAAGCAGCTCCAGTCTCAGCTGCTCAGAGCTGCGCTAACGAGGGAAGCCGGCCGCAAAGCGCATGCGCAGCCGACTTCCGGAATCCCCGCCTCCTTATTTGGGCTTGGGGGCGGAGTCCGGGGATCGCCCTGCGGGAGCGCCAGACAACGCAGGCCTGACAGTGCGACATTATGGACCTGTAATTAGGAAGCTAATATTGTCTGCAGAAATGAAATAAACTTCACTAAAAGAAAGAACTGATTGAAGTTCAGTTCACTTATTTAATCTATGTAACATTTAAGTCTTGAAACTGAGTTGAAGTTACTTAAATATATCTGAAATTAAACACAGAAAATTGCAAAATAAACTAATGTAAGTAAATTTTCCTCATCATGTTGTTTCAGTGTCCTTCATCTGGATTCCACAGGATCTGTTGTATCAAAGCCTGGTTACTGTCAAGTCAAGTCACATTTATTTGTATAGCGCTCTTTACAACTGCTGTTGCCACAAAGCAGTTTTACATAATTAGTAATTAGTAAAAGACAAAAAAAACACACAAGAAGACATGAAAGTATGTATTAGTATTGTATTAGGCTGTTTATATTAGGCTGTTTGTATTAGGCTGTTTATATTAGGCTGTTTATATTAAGCTGTTTATATTAGGCTGTTTGTATTAGGTTGTTTATATTAGGTTGTTTATATTAGGCTGTTTATATTAAGCTGTTTATATTAGGCTGTTTGTATTAGGTTGTTTATATTAGGCTGTTTATATTAGGCTGTTTGTATTAGGCTGTTTGTATTAGGCTGTTTATATTAAGCTGTTTGTATTAAGCTGTTTATATTAAGCTGTTTGTATTAAGCTGTTTATATTAGGTTGTTTGTATTAGGCTGTTTATATTAAGCTGTTTATATTAGGCTGTTTGTATTAGGTTGTTTATATTAGGTTGTTTATATTAGGCTGTTTATATTAAGCTGTTTGTATTAGACTGTTTATATTAGGCTGTTTGTATTAGGCTGTTTATATTAGGCTGTTTATATTAGGCTGTTTGCATTAGACTGTTTGTATTAGGCTGTTTGTATTAAGCTGTTTGTATTAAGCTGTTTGTTTTAGGCTGTTTGTATTAAGCTGTTTGTATTAGGCTGTTTGTATTAAGCTGTTTATATTAGGCTGTTTATATTAGGCTGTTTGTTTTAGGCTGTTTATATTAGGCTGTTTATATTAGGCTGTTTATATTAGGCTGTTTATATTAGGCTGTTTGTATTAGGCTGTTTATATTAGGCTGTTTGTATTAAGCTGTTTATATTAGGCTGTTTGTATTAAGCTGTTTGTATTAGGCTGTTTGTATTAGGCTGTTTGTATTAAGCTGTTTGTATTAGGCTGTTTGTATTAAGCTGTTTGTATTAAGCTGTTTATATTAGGCTGTTTATATTAAGCTGTTTATATTAGGCTGTTTGTATTAAGCTGTTTGTATTAGGCTGTTTATATCAGTTTTCCAGCAGAAAGAGAAGTGCAACTTCACAGTGGTCCACATCTGCTCTGCTCCCATGATGAAACTGATGTCTGCAAAATGAGCTGAAAAAAAGGACCTCTTCCTCTACTGCTTCAGAAGTAACAATGAAGATGAAGATGAAGATGAAGATGATGGGACATCTACTAAAATACAAACCTCTGCCCTGACTTGGTGGTTTTATTGGAATGTACTGCATATGTTTTTTTGAGCAATGCCTTAGAAACTCTTTTTTTAGTTCTTTAAAGGCGTTGTTCCAAAACATTTCTGTTGCACTCTTGGGTTTAAGAGTGAAATTTGAAATTGCTCATTAAAAATTGTAATTACACTCCTGAATTACCATTTTTTTTAAATTCAGTGTTCATTTGGTTCATGGGCAGCAGATTCCAAAACAGTGTGTAAGTGGATAAAGTAAGTTTTATTTATTTATTTTCAGCATCATTGGAATTAAGAATTGATTTTAGCATTTTAGCATTAAATGAATATTGATTTATGTTCTAACCACTTCCTTATAAATGTATTACAGCAATAAAAAAAAAGAGGGTACGAGTGTAAAGGTCTGAAAACTACACATTCCAAGATTTTCAGTAATGGTCTGCCACGCTTAATGGTGAGATCTTTGCCAACAACCACTTCAGGACTTTTGGTCAGGACTGATGCTACAAAACATACAAAAAACATTAATGTACCAACATCAAAACTATTAAAATAATTACTAGATGTCTTAAATTAAATCAAAATACAACTAAATAATACAATAATCTGTCATAGTAAAATGTTTTAGCATCTTATATAGTAGGTTTTGCTGCTAACACAATTACTACATTAAGCCGTAATATTGGTCTTAGTACTAAGAATGTGTTATTATGTATTTTCAATGAGAATCAACCAGCTTTGGTCTAATAATTTTATTTATTATTTTGTAAAATTACTTGAAACAATTCATCTTAATGTAATATTCAGTTGGTTTTGTTACGGGACGGTCAGGGAGAGGACCCAAGTGCAGAGAGGAAAGCCTGTAAGGACAGGCCTTAATGTGTGATATAAGGTTAATGTATGTGTGGTTGATGTGACTGTGGGTGCTTTTGTGTACTTGTGGGAGAACAGTTGCTCCCAGCTGGGTTTGAACCAGCAACCCTGGCAACAGAGGTCCAACACCTTACCACCGCACCACCAGCAAGCACAGGCAAGTGGTGGAGTTGCACCCCTTAAAACAATGAAAAAAAAGGGAGGGGGGGGGGGACCAAACTAAGCAGAGGACAAGGCGGCGTAGTTCAGACTTAGGATATTTAGCACTAAAACAACTGATGAAAAAACAAATGCAGGGAAGGAAGTGAAGCAGCTCTTAAAACAAAGGAACTGAGGTTCAGTGATTCACGTAAACTCTTCAGCTGTGCTCTCTTCAGCTTCTCTCTTTCAACCCTGTTCTCTTGTTTTGCAACTTTTATTCTTTCAAGACTTTTATTTTTATTTTCCTTTTCAGCTTGTTTTCTTTCATCTTTTCAAACATCTCTCTTTCCTTCACTTCTGTGTATCATACCAGTCACCCCTCAACAAAGGTGGAACAGAGAAGCTCCAGGTCACAGCCTTAAATGCTGTGATGACCAGGTGTGTCTGGTTGGCACTGATGACCTCTAGGATCTCTGGGGATTGGAGTTCCCTTGGGTAACCGTGCCTCGCCGCTGTCGCCCTCTGCTGGTAGGTGGCGGCAAACACAGTGACCCCTTACAGGTTTAGTATTTTTCCAAATGTTTTAATGAGGGTTTTCCTACATTGCAGCCAAATTAGTGAATGATGATTTGTAAAATTTGCATGTGTTGATTGGCTGCATTGTAAGAGTCTCATCTTTAAAAAAGTGCACCACAACACAACACAACACCACAACACAACACAACACAACACAAAACACAACACAACAACAAAAGACAACACAACACAAAACACAACACAACACAACACAACAACACCACAACACAACAACAAACTTTAACACAACACAACAACACAACACTACAACAACACAACACCACAACACAACAAAATGACAACACCACAACACAACACAAAACACAACACAACACAACAACACAACACCACAACACAAAAGCACAACACAACACAACAACACAACACTACAACAACACAACACCACAACACAACAAAATGACAACACCACAACACAACACAAAACACAACACAACACAACAACACAAAAACACCACAACACAACACCACAACACAAAAGCACAACACAACACAACAACACAACACAACACAACAAAACACAAAACACAAAACACAACACAACACAAAAACACCACAACACAACACCACAACACAAAAACACAACACAACAAAACAGCACAACACAACAAAACACAACAATACAACACAACACAACACAAAACACAACACAACAACACCACAACACAACAACAAACTTTAACACAACACAACAACACTACACTACAACAACACAACACCACAACACAACAAAATGACAACAACACAACACAAAACACAACACAACACAACAACACAAAAACACCACAACACAAAACACAACACAAAAGCACAACACAACACAACAACACAACACAACACAACAAAACACAAAACACAACACAACAACACAACACAACACAACACCACAACACAACAACAAACTTTAACACAACACAACAACACAACACTACAACAACACAACACCACAACACTACAACAACACCACAACACAACACAAAACACAAAACAACACAACACAAAACACAACACAACACAACACAACAATACAACACAACACAACACAACACAATACAACAACAAACTTTAACACAACACAACACAACAACAAACTTTAACACAACAAAACACTACAACAACACAACACCACAACACAACAAAACAACACAACACAACACAACACCACAACAACACAACACAAAACACAACACAACAACACAAGACAACACAACACAAAACACAACACAAAACACAACACAACACAACAACACACAAAAACACCACAACACAACACCACAACACAAAAACACAACACAACAAAACAGCACAACACCACAACAACACAACACCACAACACAACAAAACACAACACAACAATACAACACAACACAACACAAAACACAACACAACACCACAACACAACAAAACAGCACAACACCACAACAACACAACACCACAACACAACAAAACACAACACAACAATACAACACAACACAAAACACAACACAACAACACCACAACACAACAGCAAACTTTAACACAACACAACAACACAACACTACAACAACACAACACCACAACACAACAAAATGACAACACCACAACACAACACAAAACACAACACAACACGACAACACAAAAACACCACAACACAAAAGCACAACACAACACTACAACACAACACAACAACACAACACTACAACAACACAACACCACAACACAACAAAATGACAACACCACAACACAACACAAAACACAACACAACAACACAAAAACACCACAACACAACACCACAACACAAAAGCACAACACAACAACACAACACAACACAACAAAACACAAAACACAACACAACACAACACAACACAAAACACAACACAACAACACAAGACAACACAACACAAAACACAACACAACAACACACAAAAACACCACAACACAACACCACAACACAAAAACACAACACAACAAAACAGCACAACACAACAAAACACAACACAACACAACAATACAACACAACACAACACAACACAACACAAAACACAACACAACACCACAACACAACAACAAACTTTAACACAACACAACAACACAACACTACAACAACACAACACCACAACACAACAAAATGACAACAACACAACACAAAACACAACACAACACAACAACACAAAAACACCACAACACAACACCACAACACAACACAACACAACAAAACACAACACAACACAACACAACACAACAACACAACACAACACAACACAACACAACACAACAACACCACAACACAACAACAAACTTTAACACAACACAACAACACAACACTACAACAACACAACACCACAACACAACAACACAACACTACAACAACACCACAACACAAAACACAACACAACACTACAACACAACACAACAACACAACACAACACAACACAACACAACACAACACAACAACACAACACAACACAACACAACACAACAATACAACACAACACAACACAACACAATACAACAACAAACTTTAACACAACACAACACAACAACAAACTTTAACACAACACAACAAAACACTACAACAACACAACAAAACAACACAACACAACACAACACCACCACAACACAAAACACAACACAACACAAAACACAACACAACACAACACACAAAAACACCACAACACAACACCACAACACAAAAACACAACACAACAAAACAGCACAACACCACAACAACACAACACCACAACACAACACAACAACAGAACAAAACAACACCACAACAACACAACATAACACACAACACAACACAAAAACAACACAACACAACACAAAAACACATCACCACAATACAACAACACAACACAATGCAACATCACAACACAACACACAACAACACAACACCACAACAACACAACAACACCACAACACAACACAAAACCACAACACAACACAACACCACAACACAACACAACACAAAACACAACACAACACACAAAAACACCACAACACACAAAAACACCACAACACAACAACACAACACAACACAACACAACACAAAAACATCACAACACCACACCACAACACAACACAACACAAAAACACAACAACACAACACACCACAAGAAAACACAACACAGTACTACAACAACACAACAAAACAACACAACACAACAACACAAAAACACAACACAGAAACACAACAACACAACACAGAAACACAACACAAAACAACTCAAAAACACACCACAACACAACACCACAACACAACACAAAAACACAACACAACACAACACTACAACAACACAACACCACAACACAACAAAACAACACAAGACCACACAAAAACAACACAACACCACAACACCACAACACCACAACACAACACAAAAACACAACACAACACAACAACACAACACAAAACAACTCAAAAACACAACACCACAACACAACACAAAAACACAACGCCACAACACAACAACACAACAAAACACAACACAACAAAACAACTCAAAAACACAACACCACAACACAACAATACCACAACACAACACTACAACACAACACCACAACAACACGACACCACAACACCACAACACAACAATACCACAACACAACAACACAACACAACAGCACAACAAACTTTAACACCATAACACAACGCAACAACACAACACACTACAACACCACAACACAACAACAACACAACAATACAACATAACACCACAGCACAACACAACAACACAACACAACAACACCACAACAATAACACAACACCACCGCGTTCTGCATGTCTGGATCTCTGAGGATTTGTTGAGACGGATCATCTCTGGAGAAAAATCTCCTTCTGTTAAGAGTTTGATCTGGTTTGAAACTGGTTACAGGATTTTACACCTTAAGCTCTTTTACATGCTTCTCCTTTCCCAGCTTCACCTGATGAGCTCAAAAGCTGCTGAACTTCTGGACAGGGAGGGAGGTTCTAGCTAGAAAGCTCGCCCATGCCCATTACCAAGATCTCCAATCTTTCAGAAATGATTAGCTGTCATGCACTGATTCACATCACACAGCGTTTGAGCTGGTTTAGACTCATTGTGGTGATGAACCCCCAAGTTCAAGATTCCTTCAAGATCTGTTTCATCTAGTGTTGTATGACTGAACCTGTTAGTGCTGCCGTCTGCTGACCAGTCTGTGTCTTGTTTCTCATCTCTAGAGTAGCAGTTCCTCCCTACAGAACAGTCTTCTGATTAAATTTGATATGCTAACATTTAACAACACAGAACAACATTGATTTATATCATTCATGTAAAAATGATTTATGTAATGTAGGTTATTTTACCTATTTCAAATACAAAAAAAAAGAATCAACTTAAGAAGTGAATTTATTCAGAGTTCATTTGTACACAATTATGCAAATTTGGACAATCATACAAATTAGGAGATGACGTCATTTAGAGACGTCTAGCGACCTTTAGGACAGTCAACAGCTACTTTCCTTACTGAGGAGCAGCAGCAGCACTGGCGCTGTTCACCACGCCAATGGCGTCCCGTTGAGGCAGCTTGGGACTCTGAGGATTTCCTGCTGCTCTGACAGTCTTTTAGCTTCAGTCTTTTAGCTGGTAGTTGTGTTATTTTCCTGTAAATATGGTGGTGGTCAGTAGTCTAGCTCTGGTCACATCAGTGTAGGGGTGAGGGTCATTTATTTGTTTATTATTATATTTCTTTTCTCCTGTGTTAAATGAGGGAGGAGGTATTTTTATGTTTCTTTTTCTAGGTTATTTAGTAAGATGGGATGTGAGGTTTTGTTTATTTTGGTCTTTTCTCACCCTAAAGTTTTATGATGTTGACCGTTGTTTGTTTGTCATGTTGAAAATAATAAAAGATTTCACTTGAGCATCAGATCTGTTGTGCTGGTTCATTTATTTCTCTCCCCAAAGCTCTAGACCTCAACTTCACTATATTATAAACGGTGTGATGAACGGGGTCATAAGTTCACTTTTAATGTTGCAAATAAATCAGCCCAGGTTTCAGAAAGCAGTTGTAGCTAATCTACGGCTGTCAGTGGGCTTTAAGTTATATGTTGAGGTGATAAACTAAAGCAGTAATTAATGCTGTTTAATGTAGAAGGAGTTTTCTAATGAACCTAAATGAGCATCTCTTACCAGCCTCAATGATCCACAGCCTCCTACCCTGCTACCTTTGGTGCAATTCTGTCTTAAATTATAGAAGCATCACAGTAGGTCCTTTTTTTTAAAGAAGAGTTCAGGAGGAAAAAGATACAAGTGTGTGAAATGTTCAGAAACTGGTTGTAAAGGGACGACAATTATCATTCACAAGCCCTGAAACATGCCAGCAGTCACTGTCCATCAGTTTGCTGGTAAGGTTGAAATGTGCAGTGCTGGGAGTCCAGAAGCAGGACTGGGGTCTGAAGGAAGTGAAGCAGCTCTTAAAACAAAGGAACTGAGGTTCAGTGATTCACGTAAACTCTTCAGCTGTGCTCTCTTCAGCTTCTCTCTTTCAACCCTGTTCTCTTGTTTTGCAACTTTTCTTATTTCAAGACTTTTATTTTTCTGTTTCCTTTTCAGCTTGTTTTCTTTCATCTTTTCAAACATCTCTCTTTCCTTCACTTCTGTGTATCGTACCAGTCACCCCTCAACAAAGGTGGAACAGAGAAGCTCCAGGTCACAGCCTTAAATGCTGTGATGACCAGGTGTGTCTGGTTGGCACTGATGACCTCTAGGATCTCTGGGGATTGGAGTTCCCTTGGGTAACCGTGCCTCGCCGCTGTCGCCCTCTGCTGGTAGGTGGCGGCAGACACAGTGACCCCTTACAGGTTTAGTATTTTTCCAAATGTTTTAATGAGGGTTTTCCTTCATTGCAGCCAAATTAGTGAATGATGATTTGTAAAATTTGCATGTGTTGATTGGCTGCATTGTAAGAGTCTCATCTTTAAAAAAGTGCACCACAACACAACACAACACCACAACACAACACAACACAACACAACACAACACAACACAAAACACAACACAACAACACAAGACAACACAACACAAAACACAACACTACAACAACACAACACAACAAACTTTAACAAAACACAACACGACAAAACACAACACAACAATACAACACAACACACAACACAACACCACAACACAACAACAAACTTTAACACAACACAACACAACACCACAACACAACACAACACACAACACAACAACAAACTTTAACACAACACAACAACACCACAACACAACACACAACACAACAAAACAACACAACACAACACAACACAACACAAAACACAACACAAAACACAACACAACAACACACAAAAACACCACAACACAAAACCACAACACAACAAAACAGCACAACACCACAACAACACAACACCACAATACAACACAACAACACAACACAACACAAAACACAACACAACACCACAACACAACAACAAACTTTAAAACAACACAACACAACACAATACCACAACACAACACACAATACAACAAAACAACACAACACAACACAACAACAACACAACACAAAACACAACACAACACAATACAACACAAAACACAACACAACAACACACAAAAACACCACAACACAACACCACAACACAAAACCACAACACAACAAAACAGCACAACACCACAACAACACAACACCACAATACAACACAACACAACACAACAATACAACACAAAACACAACAAAACACAACAATACAACACAACACAACACAAAACACAACACAACAACAAACTTTAACACAACACAACACTACAACAACACAACACCACAACACAAAACACAACACAACACAACAACACAAAAACACCACAACACAACACCACAACACAAAAGCAAAACACAACACTACAACACAACACAACACAACAAAACACACAACACAACAACACCACAACACAGCAACAAACTTTAACACAACACAACAACACAACACTACAACAACACAACACCACAACACAAAAACACCACAACACAACACCACAACACAAAAGCACAACACAACACTACAACACAACACAACAAAACACAACACAACACAACAATACCACAACACAACAACAAACTTTAACACAACACAACAACACAACACTACAACAACACAACACCACAACACAACACAACAACACAACACAATACAACAACACCACAACACAACAACAAACTTTAACACAACACAACAACACAACACTACAACAACACCACAACACAACACAAAACACAACACTACAACACAACACAACAACACAACAACACCACAACACAACAACAAACTTTAACACAACACAACACTACAACAACACAACACCACAACACAACAACTCAAGACCACACAAAAACAACACAGCACCACAACACAACAACACAACACAATACAACACCACAACACAACAACAAACTTTAACACAACACAACAACACAACACTACAACACACAAAAA
Organism: Salminus brasiliensis; assembly: GCF_030463535.1. NCBI lineage: Eukaryota > Metazoa > Chordata > Actinopteri > Characiformes > Bryconidae > Salminus > Salminus brasiliensis. Next base: position 18,784,868 of record NC_132894.1, on the reverse strand, counting down.
CACCACAACACTACAACACAACACTACAACACAACACAACACAAAACACAACACAACACAACACAACAACACAACAACACCACAACACAACAACAAACTTTAACACAACACAACACTACAACAACACAACACCACAACACAACAACACAAGACCACACAAAAACAACACAACAACACAACAACATCACAACACAACAACAAACTTTAACACAACACAACACAACACTACAACAACACAACACCACAACACAACAACACAAGACCACACAAAAACAACACAACACCACAACAACACAACACAATACAACAACACCACAACACAACAACAAACTTTAACACAACACAACAACACAACACTACAACACACAAAAACACCACAACACAAAAACACAACACACCACAAAACACACCACAATACCACAACACAACACAACACAAAAACACAACACAACACACCACAAGAAAACACAACACAATACCACAACAACACAACACCACAACACAACACAACAACAGAACAAAACAACACCACAACACAACAACACAACACAACATAACACACAACACAACACAAACACAACACAACACAACACAAAAACACATCACCACAATACAACAACACAACACAATGCAACATCACAACACAACACACAACAACACAACACCACAACAACACAACAACACCACAACACAACACAAAACCACAACACAACACAACACCACAACACAACACAACACAAAACACAACACAACACACAAAAACACCACAACACACAAAAACACCACAACACAACAACACAAAAGCACAACACAACACAAAACACAACACAACAACACAATACAACAACACAACAACACCACAACACAACAACAAACTTTAACACAACACAACACTACAACAACACAACAACACAACAACACAACACCACAACACAAAAGCACAACACAACACAAAAACACACCACAACACAACACCACAACACAACACAAAAACACAACACAACACAACACTACAACAACACAACACCACAACACAACAAAACAACACAAGACCACACAAAAACAACACAACACCACAACACAACACAACAACACAACAAAACAACACCACAACACAACAACACAACACAAAAACACAACACAACACAAAAACACAACACCACAATACAACAACACAACACAACACAATGCAACATCACAACACAACACACAACACAACACACCATGACACAAAACAACACAACACAACACCACAACACAACAACACCACAACACAACACAAAAACACAACACAACACAACACACAACAACACAACACAAAAACACAACAACACACCACAAGAAAACACAACACAATACCACAACAACACAACAAAACAAAACAACACAACAAGACAAAAACACAACACCACAACACAACACAACACAGAAACACAACAACACAACACAAAACAACTCAAAAACACAACACCACAACACAACACAAAAACACAACGCCACAACACAACAACACAACAAAACACAACACAACAAAACAACTCAAAAACACAACACCACAACACAACAATACCACAACACAACACTACAACACAACACCACAATACAACAACACAACAACACCACAACACAACAACAAACTTTAACACAACACAACACTACAACAACACAACAACACAAGACCACACAAAAACAACACAACACAACACCACAACACAACACAAAAACAACACAACACAACACCACACCACAACACAACACAACACAACACAACACAAAAACACAACAACACAACACACCACAAGAAAACACAACACAGTACTACAACAACACAACAAAACAACACAACACAACAACACAAAAACAACACAGAAACACAACAACACAACACAGAAACACAACACAAAACAACTCAAAAACACACCACAACACAACACCACAACACAACACAAAAACACAACACAACACAACACTACAACAACACAACACCACAACACAACAAAACAACACAAGACCACACAAAAACAACACAACACCACAACAAAACAACACCACAACACAACAACACAACACAACAACACAACACAAAAACACAACACAAAAACACAACACCACAATACAACAACACAACACAACAAAACACACAACACAACAACACCACAACACAGCAACAAACTTTAACACAACACAACAACACAACACTACAACAACACAACACCACAACACAAAAACACCACAACACAACACCACAACACAAAAGCACAACACAACACTACAACACAACACAACAAAACACAACACAACACAACAATACCACAACACAACAACAAACTTTAACACAACACAACAACACAACACTACAACAACACAACACCACAACACAACACAACAACACAACACAATACAACAACACCACAACACAACAACAAACTTTAACACAACACAACAACACAACACTACAACAACACCACAACACAACACAAAACACAACACTACAACACAACACAACAACACAACAACACCACAACACAACAACAAACTTTAACACAACACAACACTACAACAACACAACACCACAACACAACAACTCAAGACCACACAAAAACAACACAGCACCACAACACAACAACACAACACAATACAACACCACAACACAACAACAAACTTTAACACAACACAACAACACAACACTACAACACACAAAAACACCACAACACTACAACACAACACTACAACACAACACAACACAAAACACAACACAACAACACAACACAACAACACAACAACACCACAACACAACAACAAACTTTAACACAACACAACACTACAACAACACAACACCACAACACAACAACACAAGACCACACAAAAACAACACAACAACACAACAACATCACAACACAACAAACTTTAACACAACACAACACAACACTACAACAACACAACACCACAACACAACAACACAAGACCACACAAAAACAACACAACACCACAACAACACAACACAATACAACAACACCACAACACAACAACAAACTTTAACACAACACAACAACACAACACTACAACACACAAAAACACCACAACACAAAAACACAACACACCACAAAACACAACACAATACCACAACACAACACAACACAAAAACACAACACAACACACCACAAGAAAACACAACACAATACCACAACAACACAACACCACAACACAACACAACAACAGAACAAAACAACACCACAACACAACAACACAACACAACATAACACACAACACAACACAAACACAACACAACACAACACAAAAACACATCACCACAATACAACAACACAACACAATGCAACATCACAACACAACACACAACAACACAACACCACAACAACACAACAACACCACAACACAACACAAAACCACAACACAACACAACACCACAACACAACACAACACAAAACACAACACAACACACAAAAACACCACAACACACAAAAACACCACAACACAACAACACAAAAGCACAACACAACACAAAACACAACACAACAACACAATACAACAACACAACAACACCACAACACAACAACAAACTTTAACACAACACAACACTACAACAACACAACAACACAAGACCACACAAAAACAACACAACACAACACCACAACACAACACAATACAAAAACAACACAACACAACACCACACCACAACACAACACAACACAAAAACACAACAACACAACACACCACAAGAAAACACAACACAGTACTACAACAACACAACAAAACAACACAACACAACAACACAAAAACACAACACAGAAACACAACAACACAACACCACAACACAAAAGCACAACACAACACAAAAACACACCACAACACAACACCACAACACAACACAAAAACACAACACAACACAACACTACAACAACACAACACCACAACACAACAAAACAACACAAGACCACACAAAAACAACACAACACCACAACAAAACAACACCACAACACAACAACACAACACAACAACACAACACAAAAACACAACACAAAAACACAACACCACAATACAACAACACAACACAACACAATGCAACATCACAACACAACACACAACACAACACACCACGACACAAAACAACACAACACAACACCACAACACAACAACACCACAACACAACACAAAAACACAACACAACACAACACACAACAACACAACACAAAAACACAACAACACACCACAAGAAAACACAACACAATACCACAACAACACAACAAAACAAAACAACACAACAACACAAAAACACAACACCACAACACAACACAACACAGAAACACAACAACACAACACAAAACAACTCAAAAACACAACACCACAACACAACACAAAAACACAACGCCACAACACAACAACACAACAAAACACAACACAACAAAACAACTCAAAAACACAACACCACAACACAACAATACCACAACACAACACTACAACACAACACCACAATACAACAACACAACAACACCACAACACAACAACAAACTTTAACACAACACAACACTACAACAACACAACAACACAAGACCACACAAAAACAACACAACACAACACCACAACACAACACAATACAAAAACAACACAACACAACACCACACCACAACACAACACAACACAAAAACACAACAACACAACACACCACAAGAAAACACAACACAGTACTACAACAACACAACAAAACAACACAACACAACAACACAAAAACACAACACAGAAACACAACACAAAACAACTCAAAAACACACCACAACACAACACCACAACACAACACAAAAACACAACACAACACAACACTACAACAACACAACACCACAACACAACAAAACAACACAAGACCACACAAAAACAACACAACACCACAACAAAACAACACCACAACACAACAACACAACACAACAACACAACACAAAAACACAACACAAAAACACAACACCACAATACAACAACACAACACAACACAACACAACACAATGCAACATCACAACACAACACACAACACAACACACCACGACACAAAACAACACAACACAACACCACAACACAACAACACCACAACACAACACAAAAACACAACACACAACAACACAACACAAAAACACAACAACACACCACAAGAAAACACAACACAATACCACAACAACACAACAAAACAAAACAACACAACAACACAAAAACACAACACCACAACACAACACAACACAGAAACACAACAACACAACACAAAACAACTCAAAAACACAACACCACAACACAACACAAAAACACAACGCCACAACACAACAACACAACAAAACACAACACAACAAAACAACTCAAAAACACAACACCACAGCACAACAATACCACAACACAACACTACAACACAACACCACAACAACACGACACCACAACACAACACCACAACACAACAATACCACAACACAACAACACAACACAACAACACCACAACAATAACACAACACCACCGCGTTCTGCATGTCTGGATCTCTGAGGATTTGTTGAGACGGATCATCTCTGGAGAAAAATCTCCTTCTGTTAAGAGTTTGATCTGGTTTGAAACTGGTTACAGGATTTTACACCTTAAGCTCTTTTACATGCTTCTCCTTTCCCAGCTTCACCTGATGAGCTCAAAAGCTGCTGAACTTCTGGACAGGGAGGGAGGTTCTAGCTAGAAAGCTCGCCCATGCCCATTACCAAGATCTCCAATCTTTCAGAAATGATTAGCTGTCCTGCACTGATTCACATCACACAGCGTTTGAGCTGGTTTAGACTCATTGTGGTGATGAACCCCCAAGTTCAAGATTCCTTCAAGATCTGTTTCATCTAGTGTTGTATGACTGAACCTGTTAGTGCTGCCGTCTGCTGACCAGTCTGTGTCTTGTTTCTCATCTCTAGAGTAGCAGTTCCTCCCTACAGAACAGTCTTCTGATTAAATTTGATATGCTAACATTTAACAACACAGAACAACATTGATTTATATCATTCATGTAAAAATGATTTATGTAATGTAGGTTATTTTACCTATTTCAAATACAAAAAAAAAGAATCAACTTAAGAAGTGAATTTATTCAGAGTTCATTTGTACACAATTATGCAAATTTGGACAATCATACAAATTAGGAGATGACGTCATTTAGAGACGTCTAGCGACCTTTAGGACAGTCAACAGCTACTTTCCTTACTGAGGAGCAGCAGCAGCACTGGCGCTGTTCACCACGCCAATGGCGTCCCGTTGAGGCAGCTTGGGACTCTGAGGATTTCCTGCTGCTCTGACAGTCTTTTAGCTTCAGTCTTTTAGCTGGTAGTTGTGTTATTTTCCTGTAAATATGGTGGTGGTCAGTAGTCTAGCTCTGGTCACATCAGTGTAGGGGTGAGGGTCATTTATTTGTTTATTATTATATTTCTTTTCTCCTGTGTTAAATGAGGGAGGAGGTATTTTTATGTTTCTTTTTCTAGGTTATTTAGTAAGATGGGATGTGAGGTTTTGTTTATTTTGGTCTTTTCTCACCCTAAAGTTTTATGATGTTGACCGTTGTTTGTTTGTCATGTTGAAAATAATAAAAGATTTCACTTGAGCATCAGATCTGTTGTGCTGGTTCATTTATTTCTCTCCCCAAAGCTCTAGACCTCAACTTCACTATATTATAAACGGTGTGATGAACGGGGTCATAAGTTCACTTTTAATGTTGCAAATAAATCAGCCCAGGTTTCAGAAAGCAGTTGTAGCTAATCTACGGCTGTCAGTGGGCTTTAAGTTATATGTTGAGGTGATAAACTAAAGCAGTAATTAATGCTGTTTAATGTAGAAGGAGTTTTCTAATGAACCTAAATGAGCATCTCTTACCAGCCTCAATGATCCACAGCCTCCTACCCTGCTACCTTTGGTGCAATTCTGTCTTAAATTATAGAAGCATCACAGTAGGTCCTTTTTTTTAAAGAAGAGTTCAGGAGGAAAAAGGTACAAGTGTGTGAAATGTTCAGAAACTGGTTGTAAAGGGACGACAATTATCATTCACAAGCCCTGAAACATGCCAGCAGTCACTGTCCATCAGTTTGCTGGTAAGGTTGAAATGTGCAGTGCTGGGAGTCCAGAAGCAGGACTGGGGTCTGAAGGAAGTGAAGCAGCTCTTAAAACAAAGGAACTGAGGTTCAGTGATTCACGTAAACTCTTCAGCTGTGCTCTCTTCAGCTTCTCTCTTTCAACCCTGTTCTCTTGTTTTGCAACTTTTCTTATTTCAAGACTTTTATTTTTCTGTTTCCTTTTCAGCTTGTTTTCTTTCATCTTTTCAAACATCTCTCTTTCCTTCACTTCTGTGTATCATACCAGTCACCCCTCAACAAAGGTGGAACAGAGAAGCTCCAGGTCACAGCCTTAAATGCTGTGATGACCAGGTGTGTCTGGTTGGCACTGATGACCTCTAGGATCTCTGGGGATTGGAGTTCCCTTGGGTAACCGTGCCTCGCCGCTGTCGCCCTCTGCTGGTAGGTGGCGGCAAACACAGTGACCCCTTACAGGTTTAGTATTTTTCCAAATGTTTTAATGAGGGTTTTCCTACATTGCAGCCAAATTAGTGAATGATGATTTGTAAAATTTGCATGTGTTGATTGGCTGCATTGTAAGAGTCTCATCTTTAAAAAAGTGCACCACAACACAACACAACACAACACAACACAACACAACACAACACAAAACACAACACAACAACACAAGACAACACAACACAAAACACAACACAACACAAAACACAACACAACAACACAAGACAACACAACACAAAACACAACACTACAACAACACAACACAACAACAAACTTTAACAAAACACAACACGACAAAACACAACACAACAATACAACACAACACACAACACAACACCACAACACAACAACAAACTTTAACACAACACAACACAACACCACAACACAACACACAACACAACAAAACAACACAACACAACACAACACAACACAAAACACAACACAACACACAAAAACACCACAACACAAAACCACAACACAACAAAACAGCACAACACCACAAGACCACACAAAAGCAACACAACACCACAACAACACAACACCACAACACAACAAAACAACACAACACACCATGACACAACAACACAACGCCACAACACAACAACACAACACCACAACACAACACAACACAACACAAAAACACAACACCACAACACAACACAACACAACAAAACAACACAACACCACAACAAAACAACACCACAATACAACTGCACAACAACAACACCACAACACAACACAAAACCACAACACAACACAACACACAACAACACAACACAAAAACACCACAACACAAAAACACAACACACCACAAAACACAACACAATACCACAACACAACACAAAAACACAACACAACACACCACAAGAAAACACAACACAATACCACAACAACACAACATCACAACACAACACAACAACACGACAAAACAACACCACAACACAACAACACAACACAACATAACACACAACACAACACAAAAACACAACACAAAAACACATCACCACAATACAACACAACACAATGCAACATCACAACACAACACACAACAACACAACACCACAACAAAACAACAACACACCACAACACAACACAAAACCACAACACAACACAACACAACACCACAACACAACACAACACAACACAAAACACAACACAACACACAAAAACACCACAACACAACACCACAACACAAAAGCACAACACAACACTACAACACAACACAAAACACAACACAACAACACAACACAACACAACACAACAACACAACAACACCACAACACAACAACAAACTTTAACACAACACAACACTACAACAACACAACAACACAACAACACAAGACCACACAAAAACAACACAACACAACATCACAACACAACACAACACAAAAACAACACAACACAACACCACAACACAACACAACACAAAAACACAACAACACAACACACCACAAGAAAACACAACACAATACTACAACAACACAACAAAACAACACAACACAACAACACAAAAACACAACACAGAAACACAACAACACAACACAGAAACACAACACAAAACAACTCAAAAACACAACACAACACCACAACACAACACAAAAACACAACACAACACAACACTACAACAACACCACAACACAACAAAACAACACAAGACCACACAAAAACAACACAACACCACAACACAACACAACAACACAACAAAACAACACCACAACACAACAACACAACACAACATAACACACAACACAAAAACACAACACAACACAAAAACACAACACCACAATACAACAACACAACACAACACAATGCAACATCACAACACAACACACAACACAACACACCACGACACAAAACAACACAACACAACACCACAACACAACACCACAACACAACACAAAAACACAACACCACAATACAACAACACAACACAACACAATGCAACATCACAACACAGCACACAACACAACACACCACGACACAAAACAACACAACACAACACCACAACACAAAAACACAACACCACAACACAACACAAAAACACAACACAACACAACACACAACAACACAACACAAAAACACAACAACACACCACAAGAAAACACAACACAATACCACAACAACACAACAAAACAAAACAACACAACAACACAAAAACACAACACCACAACACAACACAACACAGAAACACAACAACACAACACAAAACAACTCAAAAACACAACACCACAACACAACACAAAAACACAACGCCACAACACAACAACACAACAAAACACAACACCACAACACAACACAAAAACACAACGCCACAACACAACAACACAACAAAACACAACACAACAAAACAACTCAAAAACACAACACCACAACACAACAATACCACAACACAACACTACAACACAACACCACAACAACACACCACCACAACACAACACCACAACAAAACAACACCACAACACAACAACATAACACAACATAACACACAACACAAAAACACAACACAACACAACAACACAACACAGCACAATGCAACATCACAACACAACACACAACACCAAAACACAACAACACAACACCACAACAAAACAACAACACACCACAACACAAAAACACAACACCACAACACAACTGCACAACAAGAACACCACAACACAAAAACACAACAACACAACACAAAACACAACACAACACACCACAAGAAAACACAACACAATACCACAACAACACAACACAACAAAACAACACAACAAAACAACACAACACAACACAACAACACAACACCACAACACAACACAAAAACACAACACAACACAAAAACACAACACCACAACACAACAACACAACAAAACACAACAGCAAAACACAACAACACATCACAACACTACAACACAACACCACAACAACATGACACCACAACACAACAGCACAACAAACTTTAACACCATAACACAACGCAACAACACAACACACTACAACACCACAACACAACAACAACACAACAATACAACATAACACCACAGCACAACACAACAACACAACACAACAACACCACAACAATAACACAACACCACCGCGTTCTGCATGTCTGGATCTCTGAGGATTTGTTGAGACGGATCATCTCTGGAGAAAAATCTCCTTCTGTTAAGAGTTTGATCTGGTTTGAAACTGGTTACAGGATTTTACACCTTAAGCTCTTTTACATGCTTCTCCTTTCCCAGCTTCACCTGATGAGCTCAAAAGCTGCTGAACTTCTGGACAGGGAGGGAGGTTCTAGCTAGAAAGCTCGCCCATGCCCATTACCAAGATCTCCAATCTTTCAGAAATGATTAGCTGTCCTGCACTGATTCACATCACACAGCGTTTGAGCTGGTTTAGACTCATTGTGGTGATGAACCCCCAAGTTCAAGATTCCTTCAAGATCTGTTTCATCTAGTGTTGTATGACTGAACCTGTTAGTGCTGCCGTCTGCTGACCAGTCTGTGTCTTGTTTCTCATCTCTAGAGTAGCAGTTCCTCCCTACAGAACAGTCTTCTGATTAAATTTGATATGCTAACATTTAACAACACAGAACAACATTGATTTATATCATTCATGTAAAAATGATTTATGTAATGTAGGTTATTTTACCTATTTCAAATACAAAAAAAAAGAATCAACTTAAGAAGTGAATTTATTCAGAGTTCATTTGTACACAATTATGCAAATTTGGACAATCATACAAATTAGGAGATGACGTCATTTAGAGACGTCTAGCGACCTTTAGGACAGTCAACAGCTACTTTCCTTACTGAGGAGCAGCAGCAGCACTGGCGCTGTTCACCACGCCAATGGCGTCCCGTTGAGGCAGCTTGGGACTCTGTGGATTTCCTGCTGCTCTGACAGTCTTTTAGCTTCAGTCTTTTAGCTGGTAATTGTGTTATTTTCCTGTAAATATGGTGGTGGTCAGTAGTCTAGCTCTGGTCACATCAGTGTAGGGGTGAGGGTCATTTATTTGTTTATTATTATTTGTCTTTTCTGCTGTGTTAAATGAGGGAGGAGGTAAGACCGCTGTATTTTATGTTTCTTTTTCTAGGTTATTTAGTAAGAGGAGATGTGATGTTTTGTTTATTTTGGTCTTTTCTCACCCTAAAGTTTTATTATGTTGACCGTTGTTTGTTCGTCATGTTGAAAATAATAAAAGATTTCACTTGAGCATCAGATCTGTTGTGCTGGTTCGTTTATTTCTCTCCCCAAAGCTCTAGACCTCAACTTCACTATATTATAAACGGTGTGATGAACGGGGTCATAAGTTCACTTTTAATGTTGCAAATAAATCAGCCCAGGTTTCAGAAAGCAATTATAGCTAATCTACGGCTGTCAGTGGGCTTTAAGTTATATGTTGAGGTGATAAACTAAAGCAGTAATTAATGCTGTTTAATGTAGAAGGAGTTTTCTAATGAACCTGAATGAGCATCTCTTACCAGCCTCAATGATCCACAGCCTCCTACCCTGCTACCTTTGGTGCAATTCTGTCTTAAATTATAGAAGCATCACAGTAGGTCCTTTTTTTTAAAGAAGAGTTCAGGAGGAAAAAGGTACAAGTGTGTGAAATGTTCAGAAACTGGTTGTAAAGGGACGACAATTATCATTCACAAGCCCTGAAACATGCCAGCAGTCACTGTCCATCAGTTTGCTGGTAAGGTTGAAATGTGCAGTGCTGGGAGTCCAGAAGCAGGACTGGGGTCTTAATTTTAGACCAACTCCATTTACACTGCCGTTCCCACAGGTCAGAATGTCTGCTTTTGTAGACGTCCATCAGTTTAACCTGGAAAGCACAATCCTGGTCACGTCTTTCCCACTGTAGTACATAACAGAAACACACCAAAGATATCATGGCCAAAGCTCTCTGATGAGGACGTTAGTCGTACAGCTAATCTAAGCAGCTCAATGCTCTCTGGATCCAGTGGAGGAAGCAGGACGACGCCTTGGTTTGGTTCTTGTAGAGTCAATCCAGAATCTTCCCCGTCAATGGCCTCAATATGAGTCCCCTAAATACACACAGCCAGATAATTCAATTCAATTTTATTTAAAAAGAGCTTTTACAACAAATGTAGTCACAAACAGCTTTACAGAGATTTACATTTAAGGCATTTAGCAGACGCTCTTATCCAGAGCCACTTATAAAAGATATGTGTCAGAGCCTCTTTTGAGCAAGCCAGTGGCAACAGTGGCAAGGAAAAACTCCCTCGAGTCGAGAGGAAGAAATCTTAAGAGGAACCCATTCTCCTCAGGTCGACACCAGATCATAATAAAAATCAAAAACGGAATAAAAACAATAAAACAAAACTGGATTAAGAAAAAGAGAAAAAGGTAAATGTGGCGTGAAGCCAAACAAAATATGAATGTGAGTGAGAGTGATAAAGTCCATGCAGGTAAACAGTCAGAAGCAGAGTCATGCAGGGAGGTGAGGATGAATCAATGCGAGGCCCCAGAGCAGGACAGCGGGCAGGAAGGTAGTGGAGAGCCAGGTCAGGTCAGGCGGTACCAGGATGGAACAGTTGGAGCCGGGCATCTCAGTACATGTGAAAGAGACAGAAAACAGAAAGGAGGGAAAAACACAAGAGGGTCAGGAGGAGAGCAGGAAAATGTTACAGGAGGGGGGTGGGGGGTAATATAGCGTGATAGGATCCAATAAATGGACTTGTATCAGCAGCAGCTGACAGCAGGGGGCAGCTCAGCTAATAGAGGAGAGAAAAGAAAGAAGATGATGATGCGTTTAGGAGATGTCAGATCAGACTGATGTCCGGCCTGTAAAGGAAGGAGATTAGAGAGACTGCAGAACTGATCAGGAACCTGTGAACAGAGAGCAGAACAGTCCAAACCTGTTAGTGTTCATATAAGCTACATCAGCAAGGAGAACAGTCCAGTGCACTGATGGATTCTCTGAAAGCTTGAGCTTAAAGGTAGGTTTTTAATCTGGATTTAAACACAGTGTGTCTGAGTCCTGAACAGCAACAGGAAGACTACTCCAGAGTTGAGGAGCCTGATAAGAGAAAGCTCTTCCTCCAGTGTTGATTCTCCTTAAGCGAGGAACTGACAGAAGGCCAGCGTCCTGCGAACGAAGTGAATGTGAAAGTCCCCTCTAACGCTGCCGCACCAGCCCCGAAGCCAGCAGTGGAGCGAAGAGTCGCTGAACGGCTCCCAGAGACAGAAACGCAAACGACCCTCAGAGACAGAGAGCTGTACAGCAGCACATGGAGCAGAGAGCTCCAGGACCACAGCAGCTGTCTCAGAGGAAGGAGACAGAGCTGAGAGTAAAGGCTGTAAAGGAGGGCCGGTCGCTCGACGCTCTGTGAAGAATCACAGCTCGAGCTTCTAAAGAAGAACCGAATCCAAACACGCGCTCAAACATACCGGAGATCACGTGAACGCCGGAAGTGACGCTTCGTTACGTCACTGAACGCAGTCACGTTTCAAGGCGCGTCAGTTTCCCGCTGCAGACCCGAGCGCAACGAGCTGAATATTACCTGAAATATGAACTGAAATGAAATAGAAATGTAGAAACTGTGTGAATCTGCTGGACTTTCATTTAAAAACACAAAACATGCAGCAGTTTCTCTCTGAAGGTCAGGTGTTGTTTCCAAACCGACTAAAGAGAATAAAAGTGCTTGATAAAGCTCCTCCGTATTGGAGGGTTTTTAACTGGTGACGATGTGAAATGAGCTCTAATAAAACACTGAAGTGTTTCTGTTTATTTCTGTGTTCAACAGATGTTCAGTCTACATGCACATTAAACAGGGGGATTTTTCACATCATCAAATATTAATAAACGTGACTATTTTTATTTACGAGGAGAACAAAGCAGTTACACACTCAGATCAAACACATGCAGTTAAATGTAGATAAAATGACATTCAGTGAAGAGAAGAAACACAGGCAGACATCACTGTATGGAGCTCCCGTCTCAGTCTGGACGAAGCTGATGAACACAAGTGAATCAGGCGATGGAGGTGTAGTGTTTTATTAGAACAGCAGGTGGCGCAGTAGAGCTGAGGAGCTGAGAAGCACTTTGACCTCAAATGTGTTAAAAAGCCTCGGGCTGCGTCCGTCATTCTGTAGTTTCTCCAGCTCTTCTAGGAAGTCACTGAGGTAGTCCACTAGTGGATGAGGCTTTGACTGTCCACAGAACAGTGCACCTACAAATGGCTCCACGTTGTGGAATTTTACTCAAATAGGTCAAAACTGTGCTGCTAGACTTAAAAATGATAAGCCTATCAACATTCACTACTAAATCAACTGTGCTATCTGAATGTGTCAGGCATTAACTCTGACCCAGTCTGAGGCAAATGTAGGATTCTAGGCCATAAATACATTGTCCTCCACATTTTAATTTGACCAAAACATCTGAGAGGGTTAAAAGCAGAGTGTGTGCAACTTTGGGTAGACTGTGTCCACTAAGAATTGCTAAAAGTTCATTAACGCTGCTTTGAGTTGTCATATTCTTTGTGGCCCATTCTGCAAGGTCTGAGGCAAGGTCAGGTCTATTCCCATCTGTGCTTAAAAGTTCTGTATCTGTGTCTACTACACATTTTCTTTGACTACTACACATTTTAGAATAACCATAGTCTGTAGACTCTGGATGCACACTACAATCAGAATTCAAGGTTACGTCCAGAAAATCTAGATTCATACTGGCATTAGTTTACACAGTTACAGCCTCATTAACTTCATTTAGAATATGGGGTGCCGGTTCAAAAGTTGCTAAAGTGTTCACTTCAGCCATTCAGCTTCTCTATCTTTTCAGATACTGTGTGCTGGATGCCATTTGTGGTTCTGTTGTTAAGAAACATTGATCCAAACCACCAATTAAAACGGGACGGGGCGGTCAGGGAGCGAACCCAAACGCAGAGAGGAAAGCCTGTAAGGACAGGCCTTAATGTGTGATATAAGGTTAATGTATGTGTGGTTGATGTGACTGTGGGTGCTTTTGTGTACTTGTGGGAGAACAGTTGCTCCCAGCTGGGTTTGAACCAGCATCCCTGGCAACAGAGGTCCAACACCTTACCACCGCACCACCAGCAAGCACGGGCAATTGGTGGAGTTGCACCCCTTAAAACAAAGAATTAAAAAAGGCGGTAAAAACCAAACTAAGGAGACGCCAAGATGGCGTAGTTCAGACTTAGGACAGTTGGCACTAAAATAACTGAAGAAAAATAAATGTACCTCGCTCTCTCTCTCTCTTTCTGGAGAGGGAACTTCAATGCTTTACTCAAACGCTTTTACTTATGAGCTGAGCTCTCTTCAGCTACTTCATTTTGCAACCCTGTTATCTATTTCTGCAACTTTTCTTGATTCTCCTTTCAAACTCCTTTCTTTCACTTCTGTGTACCGTACCGGTCACCCCTCTACAAAGGTGTGACTGAGAAGGGCAGTTTGTCACAGCCTTAAATGCTGTGATGACCAGGTGTGTCTGGTTGGCACTGATGACCTCTAGGATCTCTGGGGATTGGAGTTCCCTTGGGTAACCGTGCCTCGCCGCTGTCGCCCTCTGCTGGTAGGTGGCAGCAGACACTGACCCTTTACAAAAGGTGCATTTAAAAATAAAATTAAATAAAAATACTTAATTCTACACAAATTCACTTACCCCAGACTTAAGACATAGTTTAGCACTGGAGCTACAAGTCTAACGTCACATTTGTCACATTTGTCTCTGCCGGTATGTTGTGGCACAGCAGTCTGTCCCAAGTCCAGTCAGCGTCTGAAACACATATTTCTAAATAAAATGATATAGTTAGCTACAGTTAATTCAGCGACTCTGCTAATACATCTCAGTGTCTAATAAAACCCACAAACTCATGTTTCCCTTGTGCTGCTAAAGCTAAAGATCCAGGTCTGAGCAGGAGAGCAAATGTTGTCCTGATCAATAACTCGACAAACAGCCGCTCCTGAAGCTGTTTCATTCTCACTAGATACCCACTTAGTTTAGGAGGAGAGCTACTTTCAGACACTGTAAAGACCCTGGAAGTTTTAAATGGAGTTTATTCCCACTTTAATAAGAACTAATGAAATCTGGAGGTGAAGTTGAGTTAAACAGGGCTAATGCAGCTCAGCACCAGCTATTAACTCCAGCTGATCTTCACACAGCAGGAGCAGCTCAAACAGCTCAGGGCAGAAAGCCTGTGTTGTCGGATGAAGCCATAAATAAAAGTTAGTCATGAACTCACCTGCTTGTATCGGGAGCGTCTGTGCTGGGAGCCTCCCTGCAGGAGCCGGACAGGCTGGAAGCGGCGCTACCGGGGACGCACTGCTGCTCCTTTTGGGTGAAGCTGGAGCGATGATGAGGGATTATTCACTACTAAACTGTCCAGAGTTCATTATTAACATTAAATATCAAACACACATGCTTTTCTATATCCCATAAAACACACAAACATGCTAAATAAACCCGTATGAAATTGAACATCCACTACTTAATTAGCATATTTAATTTCATTAAGAAAATAAGTCCAGAATATGTCGTAGTTTATTCTTTGTAGTTTCAACAAATTATTTATTTTATGAATAATCCACATTTAATGCAACAGTGAAACCAAATCAGTACATCATTCATATTTTAATATTTTATCTCTTTTTATTTGATTAAATAAAGCTTGCAGATGTGAGTAAAGAAAACACTGACAGACAGAAAGGGGGTTTGGACTGACGGACTGTTCTCAGGCCTGTTTTTAAGCTCTAATGTGGTTCTTCGTTCACTGGGTTCGTCTTTAACTCTGAGCGGTTCAGAAAGATCCAGCGTCTCATCGTGGAGGAGAAATGACTCCCAGCTGTTGGGGGATTCAGGTTAAGGTGGGGGGCTCTCATCAGCTCTCCTGCTGAAGGCTTTGAGGGGGGCTGGAAAGTCTGGGGCAGCAGATCTACCAGCGTCTTCTACACAGTTGTCCAGACTTTGACTTTCCTGCAGTTCACCTTTCTTCTTCACAGGGTTACTTTAGACTCGTAGGTCCAACTCTTCTCCATTTTAGACACAGCTGTGGACGGAGACACTGTGGACTGTGGAGGGACAGAAGACATGATGTCATGTCTCTCTGTTACACTTTCAGACACTAATGAAAGCTCAGAGACTTTGTGAATCCGTACAAGGAGGAGACTCTTCATCTGGAAGCAGTCCGAGCAGAGGCAGAGCGCCTGACTCAGGCTGAAAGAGGAGCGGCTTTTATTCATGGATATTCAGCCATCATCATTATCACTATCATCACCATCATCATCATCACCATCATCATCATCATCATCATCATCATCACCCTCACCATCATCATCATCATCATCATCACCATCATCACCATCATCACCATCACCCTCACCATCATCACCATCATCATCACCATCATCATGATCAGCATCATCATCATTATCACATCATTATTATCACTATCATCACCATCATCTTCATCATCATCATCATCATCTGTATAAGTGTATCTTTTCTAAGTTTTTTATTAAAATTACATTAATAAAAATTAAAATAATAACAGATATAAATTAATAATACAGTTATTAATTTGAGTTACTTTTAATAAGCTATTAAATAGTTGTAAACACTCTGTTTTCTTAAACTAGTTTATCATTTTCAGTTTAGAGAGTCAAAAATATTTTTATTCAGGTTTAGGAGGGACTTTTATTTTGACAGAATTTCGTTCGCTACTCTGGACAAGTGTTGCTAGCTTCACACTGCTAGCTAGTTGCGCTCGGGTCTGCAGCGGGACCGGGGAACTGACGCGCCTTGAAACGTGATTGCGTAAGTAAGCGTCACTTCCGGCGTTCACGTGATCTCCGGTATGTTTGAGCGCGTGTTTGGACGCGGTTCTGCTTTAGAAGCTCGAGCTGTGATTCTTCACAGAGCGTCGAGCGACCGGCCGGCCCTCCTTTACAGCCTTTACTCTCAGCTCTGTCTCCTTCCTCTGAGACAGCTGCTGTGGTCCTGGAGCTCTCTGCTCCCTGTGCTGCTGTACAGTCCTCTGTCTCACGGAGGGTCGTCGTCTCCTCTCCCGCACCGGAGAGGGCCTGTGGGGGCGTCCGCGTGGCCTTGAAAAAGCCGAGGACTCCTGCACCTCCACCGCCGGTTTTCACCTCTGCTGACCGGTTCGAGGTCCTCGGAGCCCAAAGAGGAACCACGGTCTCCTGTTTTCCAGCTGCCCGTGTGCTGGACGTCGCCGGGCGGGTTCCCTTGGCGCTTTTCTCGGCCCGACGCGGAGGTCCTGAAGGAGCTCTGCCGCTTCAGAAAAACCCAGACGAGAGGATCCTCGTCTTCCCCCTGCCCTCCTACCGACGAGTGAGCGAGCCGCTCCCCCAGCTCCTCTCGCTCCACTGCTGCTGCGGGACAGGTCCGTCCACGCTGACTGTGGAGAGAACTGGGAGAGCTTTCGGCTGTGTCCGGTCCTCCACCGCAGAGATGAGCTCCACCCGGTCCGGTCTGGGTCCGGCGTTCAGGTTAGTGAGCTGGACAGTGGGCAGGTGAGTGATTTACATGATTTATTGGATTTAATCATCATTTATTCTGTCATTTCTCTGCTTGTTTTAAAAAGTAATAAATCAGTGTCCCTCATAGTGTCTCAGACAGACCCTGCAGTATGGAGGCTGTCTGTCCTCCACATGGTTTATAACTGGAACTTCAGAAAATCTGCTTTAAAGATCTTATTAGAATTGATACAAAATCTTCCATATTTCTGAGTACAAGCAGTTCTCCTGTTTAATTTGGGCTGTTAAATATACGATCTCTAGCCTCTAAAGCGGTCATTGTCCATGAACTTATGACCGCTATCCAGTTACAGTTTAGGTTCAGTTGATCAATCTTACCTTGATCTTCATGCTCTCTACTGCATAATGTGAATCATCATAATTACAGTGAACAAGGATTTCATGCTGTTTGAATATTTTAACACACTGCAACCATCACCACTGTGATCATTGACCACATTCAGGTAATAAAGTCTATTGTACTCTTTAATGGGGAACTTGATACTGTATTTTTGGCTGTTTGTCACGGCCTTGGTGAGAATTCAGAGGCCGTCGCTGTTTCAGTCTGAATGCATCGACTCCTCAAGTTTTAGCTATTGCAGTTACTGGTGTGGAAGTGGTCGTGGCGGCATCACCACAATTCAGTTCAGTTCTATGCACAACCCAAACCTCAGATTTTGAAGCTAAATGCTCGACAGCTAGTGTTTTCATTAATAACCTTCCAGAGTACTCTGTCTCTCTGACCGTCTGTTGCGTTTCTGTCTGTGTTTACTCGAGGAACATGGTGACCACGGCGGAACGAGCCTTCTAGCTCTCTAGCTTGACCGGCAGATCCAGCTGCTGTTGTAGAGGCAGTCCAAACTCGCCAGACGGAAGATGAGGCTGGAGGCTGCATGTGACGTCTTAATTCCAGCACCACCGGTGCAGTGGACACAGAGGGTCATCACCATTCCCGCATCTGTGAGCCTGGGGGTGTCAGCATGGCCTGGAAAATTGATAAATTGAAAAATTGAAAATTGGCTTCCCTTTGCATTGTGGCAGCATGACTCTTCGGCAGGGTTGTACTTTACTGTTCTCTTCCTGAAGGAGTGCTGCTGCACGCTTCTGCACACGGTTCAGAAAAAGACTTTCGGCCCCCGATCACTTGCTGACAAGTGCGCTAGTCCTTTTCCCAGATCTTCACGTTATGTTTTAAACAAATTCTGCCAGCCTTGTCTTAGTCCATTGTAAGGAATGCATTATTTTAAACTGATTTATAATGTGTTTTTAACATGTAGATGAGGAGTGTTCTCTACTATATTTTACCACCATTCAGTAAATATATTGATAGACAGATGGATCCTCCACCGACTGCTGCTTTAATACTTGTAAGGGTTTAAAATGAAATGAGTTCAGTAACAGAGATGGTGCCAATTACATTTTTTTAATCTGTGGCTTGACGTTCAGAACCGTATCTAATAATGCCGAGGAAGTTTGTGGACACAAAACTATGTAGCTGCAAATACCTGAAAAAAATTAGCTTGAAGATTAAATTCAGTTTTAAGTTTAAAAGATGCAAACCTTTTATCAATAAACAGATTTAAGACATTTACTCCTTTTTCTCTCCAAGATGAAAAGGCCTCATCAATGGTAGAGGGAGTGAACATGGTTTTTCATCATCAGGCTGTATATAGATAATTCACTTAGTAAAAGGACTCTTCCAAACTGCAGTCAGATTTTCAGGGACTGTTTCACAGTCTGGTTTAGTGAACAGCTAGATTCTGGTATGGGTAGTTTTGAACAGAGCAACACGTAACGTGCAGCAACAGCACGATCGTGGCTATGATAACAAATGGAGGTTCGAAGCCCATAATACTATTAAAAATTTACGATAACGATTACAGGGGTAATTATGATGAACCCCTGAAGGAGCAGTGGTGTCTGTAGGGACAGTGGTAGCTCAGTGGTGGCTCAGGGGTATTGATGACAGTGTTGGGGGTTCGAGACACTGGTTTGGCAAGCTGCCGATGTTGGACCCTTAAGCAAAGCCCTCCACCCGCTCTAATCCTACCTGTGTGTGTGTGTGTGTGTGTGTGTGTGTGTGTGTGTGTGTGTGTGTGTGTGTGTGTACACAGCTGGGGTACAGGGGGAAGCCAAATTCCATCTGTGTCACAAAAAATATCAAATGGTGAGTCTGGTTTTCTTGTCTTGTAGGTCGATATTTTCAACATTTTTAGGCCTTTCAACATTCTATGTATCTGTTTGTTTTCAGGAACAACAAAACAAACGTGGCCATCTGTATCAGCTTTACACCAGCCTCATCACAGGGGGCACAGAAAACAGCACGCATCAGCAAATTGAGCTCAAAAGGACCAGAAAGTGTGAATGTCACACGTCCATCGTGTATTTGTGGGGTATAAAAAGTGTAATTCCAGTGTGCAAAGTCTTTTTCAGACAAACTAAAAGAGACAGAAAATTGGTCTCATGAATATTTTGCAACATGTGGGATGTAAATTCCTAAATATATATATTTGGGGAAGAATATGCGTGATACCTTTGGCACGATCATTCTGTACTATTCTCCTCGAGACACCGCAAGTTCCTGGCGTTAGTGAAGTGAATAGTTGGGAGGTAAGTAATTTTACATCATTTCTTTTCTAATTTATTAACCATTATGTCACTTCTCTGCTTGTATTAAATTTAATTTATCAGTGTCCGTCATAGTACAGACAAACCCTGCAGTATCAAGACTTTGTCTTTAAGAACCTTATTAGAATTGATACAAATCCTTTCACCTCAACAACACTATTCTGGGCTTGTGCTGCTGCTGCCATCCTAAGTGTAGGAAAATTGGTAAATTATCATTAACCCAGATCATCATTATAATCCTCCTGATAATGTGTGTGTGGGTCAGCTGGGTTCTGTGTAAAGCCCTTTTCATCTAGATAATCAGGTAACATGTTCAGGTTCCTCCAGACACCTCTCACCATGGACATCATCATATGCCACTGACTGGTCAGTCTGGGTTTGGTGTTCTGAAACACACTGAAAGAAATTTCTAGCTTCTATCTGTCATGTTTGTAAGTGTAGCATCCTGATCCAAATACTCTCCTCTAAAAGATTATGCTTTCTCTCTGTCAAGTAGAGTCATTGAATACATACATACATATATATAGCTGCTGAGGTCTCACGCCTTATCCCCTGCTTACAGAGCAATGCCTGTAAATCTGTTGCTGTGAACTCTGAACCATTATGTGAACAGTTTCATTTGGAGACGAATCAGCCAAACATCTCTCAATATCTTTAACTGTTTCACCCTTAGATTTCAGGAAGTTCACAGACTGCATCTGAGTAATCCTCAGTAAATGTCTGAGTGGATCTCCAACCCTGGATCTGTCCAAAAGCTCCTTAAATTAGTGACCTCATTTAATATTCATGAAGCTTCAGCCGCATTGGTCAGTATATAATGCGCAGTCTCAGCCAATCAGGAGCCGGTGTGAGTGAGCTCTTTCAGTCCTCTGGAAGACTGAACTTTAGAAACTGCTCAAGCTGTGTGACTGTGGGTGCCTTTCATTTAGAGTCTGTGACACAAAGTAAGCTGCTGTTCATTTAGTTTGGGAATGGCTTAGTTCTGTTGCTATGCTAGCTTTCTCCTTAGCAATGTAGCTTCAGTGTTTGCATATGTATTACTGAATCTTCATGGTTTCTGTTATTTCTTCATGTTTCACGCTACTGAGCTGTTTTAGGTTAGTATTGATGGTGTAATTCTGTGGATATGTGCTACATTTGTGTTCTTGAGGCATGTTAAAGCTGTTGTCTTGATAAGAGCTTTGAGTGGTAATTATTAGCTTTGTTTCTCCTGCCTGTTGAGCGTATACACGTCTCTCTTTGAATGAGCTCATTTAGTAGCACTACGATATAGACCTGGAGCCTTTCTGAACTTTTATTTAATATTGTGCATGTATTCTGTTTATTTCAGAGTCTTTATTAGTCAGCCTGTCCTCAATTCTTCCATCATTCACCCAGAACGCTGTCATATTTCTAATGCCCAGTGATCCATGCTTCAGTGCCCCCCCCCCCCCCCCACCCCCTTTACTGGATCTATAGGATCAGCTTGGTCAGTATGTACTAGTTCAAGTACTGCTTTTGCTCGTGCATCAGGTTCTGTTTCTACTCTGAGCAGATTTCTCTTGTCTGCAGACTTCACAGTTCAGTTGATCAATCTTACCCTTGATTTTCATGCTCTCTACTGCATAATGTAAAACTTCATAATTACAGTGAACAAGGATTTCATGCTGTTTGAATATTGTAACACACTGCAACCATCACCACTGTGATCATTGACCACGTTCAGGTAATAAAGCCTATTGTACTCTTTAATGGGGAACTTGGTGCCACTTTTGTGGATATGTTGATTTTTATGAGCTTTGTCGTCTTGTTGTGATCCTTGTGCTCTCTGCTCCCTGTGTTATTGTACAGTACTCTTTCACTGACCGTTGTCTGTTTTTACTCCGAGATGGCCGTGGAGGAACAAACTCCCCAGGAGGTCGTCAAGCTATGACGTCAGATCACGCTGTTGTAGAGGCTGTCCAAACTCCACAGACGGAAGACAAGGCTAGAGGCTGCCCATGACTCCTCGGAATGCTGCCTGTGACGCCGTGGTCTTATTTTCAGCACTACTGGTGCATGTTCGTCATCTCCACTCCTGTACCTGAGAGGGCCTGGAAGCGTCAAGCGTGGCTGGCAAAAGCTGAGGGCTCCTCCATCAGCACAGCCATTTTTCGCCAATGCTAACTGGTTCAAGGACCTCTGCTCTTCACCTGCTCCGGCACAGAGGGCGACTCCTCAGGGCGGTGTTCTCACTGTTGGAGATTTTTCTTTAAAACACTTAAAAGAATTGACCCTAAAGAGTAATGCCACAGTCTCCTGTTTTCCAGGTGCCCGTGTCCTTGACGTCGCAAGGTGACTTTGGCACCATCGTTCTCCACTATTCTCCTCCTGATGCAGCGTGGCACACAGAGATGAGCTTCACCTGAGCCGCCTGGGGTCCATCGTTATTCCCGGGAACATCAAGAAGGTAACAGGCCAGGACTGACAGGCCCTTCCCAGTCACACTGTCAGGTTAGTGAACTGCATGGTTTACAGGATTAACTTGATTCCACTCATTTATTCTGTCGCTTTTCTGCTTGTATTAAAAAGTAATACATCAGTGTCACTCATAGTATTTCAGTCAAATCCTGCAGTATTGAGACTGTTATGGTTTGTAATTGTAACGTCTGGAAATCTACTTTAAAAATCTTATTAGAATTTATATAAATTCTTCTATCTTTCCGAGTATAAGCAGGAGTTGGGCAAAAAAAGTGTTTAGTCAGCCACTAATTGTGCAAGTTCTCCTACTAGGTCTGTAATTTTCATCATAGGTACACGCCAACTCTCGCAGACCTGTAGCTTTAAGAAGCTCTTCTGTCCTCCACTCGTTGCCTGTATTAATGGCACCTGTTTGACCTCGTTATCTGTATAAGACACCGGTCCACAGCCTGAAACAGACAGACTCCAAACCTCCAACCTGCTTAAGCCAGTACATGTCCAGGCCCGTCTGAAGTGAACCACCTTAGTTCACTCTCTGTGAAACTAAATTTAGGGCATAGGTCTGTTTTACATTGGTGGGGGTCATAAAATCGGTTCACAGAGACCCCTGGAGTCTTTTTGCATTTGTGCTAAATTTAAAACTCTTAACTCTAAAACTACAGGTAATTTCTGAATATGAAGTTATAAAAGCACATACAAGTGTCCAAAGAAACACATAGGGTAAGAGAGTAAATGTAAATGACTGCAGAATTTTAAATAGAGAAATAGATTTCAAACTGTGTGCTAACCAGCCAATTAATCCTCGGAGTCCATATTGTCTATTTAAGTCAAGACAGGTTGCCAAGTAGTATTAAATTTACCACTGCACCCAATTGTAGGTAGGAGGGTTTCTGTTTCCCTTTAAGTAATCTAAGCCGTCTTAGCCAGCACCTTTTGAACAAGATTTCCCCAGATAAAGCCCTTGAGGAGTCACCCCGAATATTGCTGTTGTGGAGTGAACGTTGTTGTTCATGATCGGGCTGTATATAGATCATTTATTTAGTGAAAAGGCTCTTCAGACTGCAGTCAGATTATCAGGGACTGTTTCACAGTCTGGTTTAGTGAACAGCTAGACAAAGATTCTGGTATGGGTAGTTTTGAACAGAGCAACACGTAACATGCAGGAACAGCCCTGATGTTCGAAGCCCAATAATAATAGGGACAATCTGGTAACGATAAGCAGCTGTAGGGGGCCAGTGGTGGCTGTAGGGGGCCAGTGGTGGCTGTAGGGGGCCAGTGGTGGCTGTAGGGGGCCAGTGGTGGCTGTAGGGGGCCAGTGGGGGCTCAGCGGTTAGAGCTCCAGGCTATTGATGACAGCGTTGTGGGTTTGATACCCGGGCTCTGCAAACTCCCACTCTTGAGCAAGACCCTTCACCTTCTTTTGTGGGCACCGCAGCAATGGCTGCCCACTGCTCCAACCACATGTGCCCACTGTCCACTGTGTGTGTTTCACTGTGTGTGTTCGTCACAGCTGGGTTACGGAGGAAACAAAATCCCATCAGTGTAACAAAATGTCAAATGGTTAATCTGGTTTTCTTGTCTTGTACGTCGACGCTGCAATATTGTGGGGGAATCTTTTCAGGCGTTTCAATATTCTATGTATACGTTTTTTTCAGAAACAGACAGATGGTGGCTTTTGTTACTTTGACCCAATGGAGTCTATCAACTTTACACCACCCTCATCACAGGGGGCTCAGAAATCATCAGCGTGATCAGCATAGGACATCAAAGGGGATGAAAACCAGCGCACCTTCCACCGGTGTTGCGTTTACTGCAGGATTAAAGTGTTTCTCTACATTCCTAAGACTGACTGATCGAGTTGATTCTTTAAGTGCGGAGAAGTAAATTAGACTACCACAGTTTTGGAGGTTCCACCGAGATCCCAATATTCCTCTGGGTCCAGAGTTTTCAGAGACAGGATCAGAAACAGACAGAGGCGGCCGCCCACATCTCAATGAGTGATTCTGAGTCAATTCAGGCGCTCTACTGACTCCGAGACTCTTTACCCGAGGTAAATTAATTAGACCGCTTGCCTTACGAATTTAGAATAAACAGGAGGAGACGTGACACTGTATTCTTAGACCTTCAGGTTACTTTATCCCAGATCCCTTTTGATATTTTAATTTTCAAATTAGTTTTAAGTCATTGAGTTTTTGCAGCGACCCGGACTCAAAGGATGAAGATGTCCAAAGCATTGCCTTAAGATCATTTCAGTCTCACAGTTGTCTTGGAAACTTTGAATTGCGATACATTTCGATCCCTGAAAAATTCTCTGGTTTAAACAACCCTGAGAATCTAAATATTCAGACAATGTTTTAGGATAATTTTGTAAAGAGATCCAATTTATTTTTTTTTGAAAATTCAAAGATTCTGAAACAAGGTTTTGGAAATGATGATGATGATGATG
Source organism: Salminus brasiliensis (assembly GCF_030463535.1). Taxonomy (NCBI): domain Eukaryota; kingdom Metazoa; phylum Chordata; class Actinopteri; order Characiformes; family Bryconidae; genus Salminus; species Salminus brasiliensis. The sequence goes on along the minus strand of NC_132894.1, from coordinate 18,758,278 downwards.
ATAATAATAATAATTTTGATAATATCCAAATTAATACCCAAAGAGTTCGAACTACACGTGAAATTCATACAGCTCAGTTAATGTACTGCCGGACTGAGGCAGGAGACTCCGGAGCAGGCGAGATTGAAGGTAGGAGAGAATGTGCTTGTTTTAATTGTGGGAGATCAGTATAATCAGAATAAATATATTGAAGATACAAATAATTGATGATACTTCTGTTACACGGTCAAGATCTGAGCTGCCAAGTGAGAATGACTAGACTGAGACTAATGACTTGCAAGTTTTGGTTGATGAAATTCTAAAACATTTCTGGTCTCAGAATGAATGATATTGGGTCAATAAAGGGTGCGTCTCTAGTTAAAAAGTCCCTTTTGGAAAAGGAGGCCATTGTTGTTGCAGTGCTGACTCTGTGTATGATGTGGATATTTTAGACATGACACCTGACATATCTTAATCACTAAATGATGTAATTGTTTTGCAGCAGTCTGATGATCAGATATTAATATTGTTTCTCACAAGTACTCACTAAAGGAAAAAGCTTTTTGTATTTAAAAAAAAAAAAAAAAAAAAAGAATCAGTTCAGGAGAGTGTCTTATGTACAGGAGAGGAGAGAATATAAGCCCATATGGATCTGCATCTGTCTGTCATAACAAAAATGATGTTTGTATTGATTTAATATTAGTTTCACTGGATTTAGAATGAAAGTTCAGTGATCTACCTGTGATGTTGAATGGCTGAAAGCAGTGACCTTTAAATTCAGTAATTCTATCCTACACATTTTCTATGTTTAGATTTTTTTGGTTCCTCCAGACTGTTTGAGAGTACACAATGATTTATTCAGCTTTTAACTGTTTCACCCTTAGTTTTCAGGAAGTTCACAGACTGCATCTGAGTAATCCTCAGTAAATGTCTGAGTGGATCTCCAACCCTGGATCTATTAAAAACTCCTTAAATTGGTGACCTCATTTAATATTCATGAAGCTTCAGCTGCATTGGTCAGTATATAATGCGGTGTCTCAGCAAATCAGGAGCCTCCGCTGTCAATCAGCAGCGTGGTCTTGCAGCAGTGTGCAGGGTGAACGAGCCGGTGTGACCGAGCTCTGTAGCTCCTCTGGAAAACTGAACTTTAGAAACTGCTCAAGCTGTGTGACTGTGGGTGCCTTTAATTTTGAGTCTGTGACACAAAGTAAGCTGCTGTTCATTTAGTTTGGGAATGGCTTTGTTCTGTTGCTATGCTAGCTTTCTCCTTAGCAATGTAGCTTCAGTGTTTACCTATGTATTACTGAATCTTCATGGTTTCTGTTATTTCTTCATGTTTTACGCTACTGAGCTGTTTTAGGTTAGTATGGATGGTGTAATTCTGTGGATATGTGCTAAATTTTTTGTTCTTAGTCCTGGTGTTTATTGAACTGCTGCTCAGAGGCTGTTGCTATTCCTCTTTTTGTCCTTGTGGGGGCGCTAAAACCCCATAGTTTAACCAGTGGAAACGGTCAGAGGCATGTTAAAGCTGGTGTCTTGATATAAGCTTTGAGTGGTAATTATCAGCTTTGTTTCTCCTGCCTGTTGAGCGTATACACATCTGTCTTTGAATGAACTCATTTAGTAGCACTATGATATAGACCTGGAACCTTTCTGAACTTTTATTTAATATTGTGCATGTATTCTGTTTATTTCAGAGTCTTTATTCATCAGCCTGTCCTCAATTCTTCCTCACTTATTCATCATTCACCCATAACGCTGTCATATTTCTAATGCCCAGTGCTCCATGCTTCAGCCCCCCCCCCTTTACTGGATCTATAGGATCAGCTAGGTCAGTTTGTACTAGTACTGCTCGTGCATCAGGTTCTGTTTCTACTCTGAGCAGATTTCTCTTGTCTGCAGAATTCACAGTTCAGTTGATCAATCATACCCTTGATCTTCATGCTCTCTACTGCATAATGTGAAACATCATAATTACAGTGAACAAGGATTTCATGCTGTTTGAATATTGTAACACACTGCAACCATCACCACTGTGATCATTGACCACATTCAGGTAATTAAGCCTATTGTACTCTTTAATGGGGAACTTGGTGCCACTTTTGTGGATATGTTGATTTTTATGAGCTTTGTCGTCTTGTTGTGATCCTTGTGCTCTCTGCTCCCTGTGTTGCTGTACAGTACTCTCTCACTGATCGTTGTCTGTGTTTTTACTCCGAGGTGACCGTGGAGGAACAAGCTCTCCAGGAGGTCGTCAAGCTATTACGTCAGATCACGCTGTTGTAGAGGCTGTCCAAACTCCACAGACGGAAGACAAGGCTAGAGGCTGCCCGTGACTCCTGAAATGCTGCCTGTGACCCTGTGGTCTTATTTTCAGCACTACCGGTGCAGGGTCGTCATCTCCACTCCTGTACCTGAGAGGGCCTGAAAGCGTCAAGCGTGGCTGGCAAAAGCTGAGGGCTCCTCCATCACCACAGCCATTCGCCTATGATAACTGGTTCAAGGACCTTGGCTCTTCACCTGCTCCGGCACAGAGGGCGACTCCTCAGGGCGGTGTTCTCACTGTTGGAGATTCCTCTGTAAAACACTTAAAAGAATTGACCCTAAACAGTAATGCCACGGTCTCCTGTTTTTTTTAGGTGCCCATGTCCTGGACTTCGCCAGGTGGCTTTGGCACCATCGTTCTCCACTATTCTCCTCCTGATGCAGCGTGTCATCCGGTCCTTTAACCCAGAGATGAGCTCCACCTGAGCCGTCCATTGTTCTTTCCGGGAACATCAAGAACATGCCAGGCCAGGACTGACAGGCCCTTCCCAGTCACACTGTCTGGTTAGTGAACTGCATAGTTTGCAGGTAAGTGATTTACAGGATTAACTTGATTCCACCCATTTATTCTGTCACTTTTCTGCTTGTATTAAAAAAGTAATACATCAGTCTCACTCATAGTATTTCAGTCAAATCCTGCAGTATTGAGACTGTTATGGTTTGTAATTGGAACGTCGGGAAATCTACTTTAAAAGTCTTATTCGAATTTATATATATTTTACTATCTTTCCGAGTACAAGCAGCTTCACAATGAATTTGGGCTGTTAAATATACGGTGGGGCTAAAGTATTTAGTCAGCCACTGATTGTGCAAGTTCTCCTACTTAGAAAGATTAGAGAGGTCTGTAATTTTCATCATAGGTACACTTCAACTAATGAGAGACAAAATGAGAAATCCAGGAAATTACATTGTAAAGAATTCTTTTTGTGGGTTAGAGACCTGGGCTGGGCAAACTGCCACTGAGCAAGGTCTTCACGTCTCTCTTAGGCGTACGTGTGTGTTCTCTGCACAGCTGGGTTACAGGGGGAAGACAAATTCCATATGTGTAACAAAAAATATCAAATGGTGAATCTGCTCGAGTTGATTCTTTAAGCGTGGAGAAGCAAATCCCACTACCACAGTTTTGGAGGTTCCACAGAGACCCCAATATTCCTCTGGGTCCAGAGTTTTCAGAGACAGGATCAGAAACCGACAGAGGCGGCCGCCGACATCCCAATGAGTGATTCTGAGTCAATTCAGGCCCTCTACTGACTCCGAGACTCTGTACCCGAGGTGACTGTGTAAATTAATTAGACCGCTTGCCTTACGAATTTAGAATAAACAGGAGGAGACGTGACACTGTATTCTTAGACCTTCAGGTTACTTTATCCCAGATCCCTTTGATATTTTAATTTTCAAATTACTTTTAGGTCATTGACTTTTTGCAGTGACCTGGACTCAAAGGACGAAGATGTCCAAAGCATTGCCTTAAGATCATTTCAGTCTCACAGTTGTCTTGGAAACTTTGAATTGCGATACATTTCGATCCCTGAAAAATTCTATGGTTTAAACAACCCTGAGAATCTAAATATTCAGACAATGTTTTAGGATAATTTTGTAAAGGGATCCAAATTTATTTTTTAGAAAATTCAGATTCTGAAGCAAGGTTTTGGAAATGATGAGATGATGATGATGATGATAATTTTGATAATATTTCCATGGTTCTAAAACAACAGAGCAGAGTTTAATACCCAAAGAGTTCGGCCTACACATGAAATTAATACAGGAGACAAGCTAGTTAATTTACTGCCAGACTGAGGCAGGAGACTCTGGAGCAGGCGAGATTGAAGGTAGGAGAGAATGTGCTTGTTTTAATTGTGGGAAATCAGTATAACCAGTGTAAATATATTGAGGATACAAATAATTGATGATTCTGTTACACGGTCAAAATCTGAGCTGCCAAGTGAGAATGACGAGAGTGAGACTAATGACTTTTGTTGACGAATTTCCAAAACATTTCTGGTCTCAGAATGAATGATATTGCATCAATAAAGGGAGCATCTCTGGTTAAAGTGGTGCAAGCAAAACAGCTGATAGGCCTTACCATGCTCAATGTCCTATGTCTACCTGTGGCAATGTTGAATGGCTAAAAGCATTGACATATAAACGCAGTAATCCTATCCTACACTTTTTCTATTTATTTTTTATTTCGATGCGATTCTGCTTTTAAAACTGATTCGACACGAACAGTTGAGTCCCTACTTTATAGTCTTTAATATTAGCTTTATCGTCTTCATCGGAGTCGGTTGATGTGATCCTTGTGCTCTCTGCTCCCTGTGTTACTGTACAGTACTGTCTCACTGACCGCCATTTGCGTTTCTGTCTGTGTTTATACTCGAGAAACTTGGCGACTGCTGAGGAGCGACATCTCCTGGTGCTCTGCAAGGAGGTCATCAAGCTTGACTGCTGCTGTTGTTGGAGGCTGTACAAACTCCACCGACGGAAGTCTAGGCTGCCCGTGACTCCTCCAACGCTGGCCATCTTAAATCCAGCACTACCGGCACGGCGGACACAGAGGGTTGTTGTCTCCACTCCCGCACTGGAAAGGACCTAGGGCCGTTGGCATGGCCTGGAAAAGCCGAGGGCTCCTCAATCACCACGGTTTTTACTTCAACCAACTGGCGCAAGGTTCAGTTCTTCGAGTTCACCTGCTCCCTCACCGAGGACAACTCCTCAGGGCTGTATTTTCGTTGTTGGAGGTTCTACTGTAAAACCCTTAAGAGTATCGGGACCAAAGAGTAACGACTCAGTCTTTTTTTTCAGGAGTCCTGGACATCACCAGGTGGCTTCAGTACCATCATTCTCCACTTTTCTCTGCCCGATGCAGTGAGGCCTGGAAGGAGCTCTGCCACACACTTTCTGGACACCACTCTGAAAAAGACAGGACCCCAGGGTAGGCAGCTGGATAGTGGTCAGGTAATAATTTACATGATTCAGAGACAGGATCAGAAACCGACAGAGGCGGCCGCCGACATCCCAATGAGTGATTCTGAGTCAATTCAGGCGCTCTACTGACTCCGAGACTCTGTACCCGAGGTGACTGTAAGCTAATTAATTAGGCCGCTTGCCTTACTAATTACGAGACACCATATTCTTAGACCTTCAGGTTACTTTAACCCGTATCCCTTTGATATTTTAATTTTCAAATTTGTTTTAGACCATTGACGTTCTGCAGCGATCCGGACTCAAAGGACAAAGATGTTTAAAGCATTGCCTTAAGATGATTTCAGTCTCACAGTTTGTCTGAACTGGGAACTTTTCGGGGTCCAGATTTGTTTTAAATTGGAATATTCTAAGGGATTGTTTTGGAATATTTTGGTTCTCAGGGTTGTTTAAACCCGAGAATTTTTCAGTGATCCAAATTGATTAAAATTCGAAGATTTTAGGATATTTACTGTTCAAAGAACAATTACATCAATATTTAGTAGATCCCCTTTTTCCAGAAATAACAGCCTCTAATCGCTTGCTATAGCTTCCAATGAGAGTCTGAATTCTGGTTCAAGGTATTTTGGACCATTCTTCTTTATAAAACATCTCCTGTTCAGTCAGGTTTGATGATTTCTGAGCATGGGCTTTTAATCACACCACAGATTTTTTTAGTAATATTCAGGTCTGGGCACTGAGATGGCCATTCTAGAACGTTGTACTTGTTCCTCTGCATGAATGTCTTAGTAGATTTTGAGCAGTTTTTAGGGTCATTGACTTTTTGCAGTGACCTGGACTCAAAGGACGAAGATGTCCAAAGCATTGCCTTAAGATCATTTCAGTCTCACAGTTGTCTTGGAAACTTTTGAATTGCAAAACATTTCGATCCCTGAAAAATTCTATGGTTTAAACAACCCTGAGAATCTAAATATTCAGACAATGTTTTAGGATAATTTTGTAAAGGGATCCAAATTTATTTTTTAGAAAATTCAAAGATTCTGAAGCAAGGTTTTGGAAATGATGAGATGATGATAATAATAATAATTTTGATATTATTTCCATGGTTCTAAAACAACAGAGCAGAGTTTAATACCCAAAGAGTTCGGCCTACACATGAAATTAATACAGGAGACAAGCTAGTTAATGTACTGCCAGACTGAGGCAGGAGACTCTGGAGCAGGCGAGATTGAAGGTAGGAGAGAATGTGCTTGTTTTAATTGTGGGAAATCAGTATAACCAGTATAAATATATTGAGGATACAAATAATTGATGATACTTCTGTTACACGGTCAAGATCTGAGCTGCCAAGTGAGAATGACGAGACTGAGACTAATGACTTTTGTTGACGAATTTCCAAAACATTTCTGGTCTCAGAATGAATGATATTGCGTCAATAAAGGGTTGATCTCTGGTTAAAGGGGTGCAGGCAATACAGGCCTTACTATGCTCAATGTCCCATGTCTACCTGTGATCATGTTGAATGGCTAAAAGCACTGACATATAAACGCAGTAATCCTATCCTACACTTTTTCTATATATTTTTTTATTTCGATGAGATTCTGCTTTTAAAACTGATTCGACACGAACAGTTGAGTCCCTACTTTATAGTCTTTAATATTAGCTTTGTCGTCTTTATCTGAGTCAGATGTTGTGATCCTTGTGCTCTCTGCTCCTGTGTTACTGTACAGTACTCTCTCACTGACCATCGTTTTTGTTTCGGTCTGTCTTTATACTCGAGAAACTTGAAGACCGCGGAGGAGCGAGATCTATGGGTGCTCTTCAAGGAGGTCATCAAGCTTGACTGCTGCCATTGTAGAGGCAGTCCGAACTCCACTGACGGACGCCGAGGCTGGAGGCTGCCTGTGACTCCTCCAACGCGATCGTCTTAATTCCAGCACTACCTGCGTGGCGGACACAGAGGGTCATAGTCTTCTCTCCCACACCTGAGAGGGCCTGGAAGTGTCAGCGTGGCTGAGAAACGCAGAGGGCTCCTCCACCACCACCGCCATTTTCACCTCTGCTAACTGGTTTGAGGACCCAAGTTCTTCACCTGCTCTGGCACAGAGGACGACTCCTCAGGGCGGTGTTCTCACTGTTGCAGGTTCTTCTGTAAAACACTGAAAAGTATCGACCCTAAAGAGTAATGCCACAGTCTCCTGTTTTCCAGGTGCCCGTGTCCTGGACATCGCCAGGTGGTTTTGGCACCATCGTTCTCCACTGTTCTCCGCCTGATGCAGCGTGGCCCTGAAGAAGCACTGCCATACGCTTCTGGACACTGTTTGGGGAGGAAAAAGGCAGACGCCAGCATTATCGTCTTCGGCCCCCTGCCCACTTACTGACGATTGAGCGAGCTGTTTCCCCAGCTCTTATCACTCCACTGCTGGCTGCGGGACAGGTCTGTCTGCGCTGACTGTAGAATCCTGGGAGATTTCTGCTGCGTCTGGTCCTTTACCACAGAGATGAGCTCCACCTGACTCCATATTGTCTATTTAAGTCAAGACATGTTGCCAAGTAGTAGTCTCTTTCCTTTAAGTAATCTAAGCAGTCTTAGCCAGCACCTTTTGAACAAGATTTCTCCAGATAAAGCCCTTGAGTCACCCCGAATATTGCTTTTGTAGGAAAAGGCTGGATCGGCTGTTTGAAGACTCCTGAAAAGAAGTCGAAAACATTCCAAAAGCCAGTCATTTTTGGACAAAGCCAGAATGTGCTAGCCTTGTCTTAGTCCAGTGTAAGGAATGCACTATTTTAAATTGAATTATAATGTGTTTTGAACATATAGATGAGGAGTGTTATCTACAATATTTTACCACCATTCAGTAAGTATATTGATGGACAGATGGATCCTCCACCTACTGCTGCTTTAATACAGGGTTTTTTTTGTTTGTTTTTTTTGGTGAGACGCAGTCCTGAAGTCTTCCACCGGCATTACTTTTACTGCAGGGTTAAAGTGTTTCTCTACATTCCTAAGACTGACTGATCGAGTTGATTCTTTAAGTGCGGAGAAGTAAATCCCACTACCACAGTTTTGGAGGTTCCACAGAGATCCCAATATTCCTCTGGGTCCAGAGTTTTCAGAGACAGGATCAGAAACTGACAGAGGCGGCCGCCGACATCCCAATGAGTGATTCTGAGTCAATTCAGACGCTCTACTGACTCCGAGACTCTGTACCCGAGGTGACTGTGTAAATTAATTAGGCCTTACGAATTAAGAATAAACAGGAGGAGACGGACGCTGTATTCTTAGACCTTCAGGTTACTTTAACCCGAATCCCTTTTGATATTTTAATTTTAACATTCGTTTTAGGCCACTGACTTTTTGCAGCTATCCAGACTCAAAGGATGAAGATGTCCAAAGCATTGCCTTAAGATCATTTCAGTCTCACAGTTGTCTGAACTGGGAATTTCTCAGGATCCAGATTCGTTTTAAATTCTAAGATTCTAGAAGGATTCTAAGATATTGTCTTGAAATAGTTTTATTCTCAGGGTTGTTTAAATTTTTCAGGGATCCAAATTTATTACAAATTAAGTTTTTAGGACATTTAATTATTCATTACTGTTCAACCTAGAGAATTTTGTAAAGGGATCTGCACTTATTTTTTAGAAAATTGAAAGATTCTGAAGCAAGGTTTTGGAAATAAATGTTTTTCAGGGCTGTTCAAATTAGACATTTTGAGGGTTCTAAGACGAGGGGGTTTATAATACCCAAAGAGTTTAGACTATACACGTGACATTAATACAGTTACAGTTATGATTAGTAGCGCTTTATTAAGTATAAAGGTATCTGCTATAGATAGATATATTTACCCCCCCCCCCAGCAAGCAAAACAGCTGATGGGCCTTACCATGCTCAATGTCCTGTGTCTACCTGTGACCATGTTGAATGCCTAAAATAATTGACATATAAACCCAGTAATTCTATCCTATTCTATCTGCTTTTAAAACTGATTTGACACGAACAGTTGAGGGCCTACTTTATAGTCTTTAATATCAGCTGTTGTCTTTATCTGAGACAGTTGTTGTGATGTACTGTGTTACTGTACAGTACTCTGTCTCGCTGACCGTTGTTTGCGTTTGTCTGTGTTTACTCTGGAGTAACTTGGTGACCGCGGAGGAGCGAGATCTCCAGATGCTCTGCAAGGAGGTCCTCAAGCTTGACTGCTGCTGCTGTAGAGGCAGTCCAAACTCCAACGGAAGACGAGGCTGGAGTCTGTTCGTGACTCCTCCAACGATGGTCATCTTAAATCCAGCACTACCGGCATGGCGGACACAGAGGGTTGTTGTCTCCACTCCTGCACCAGAGAGGGCCTGGGGCCGTCGTCGTGGCCTGGAAAAGCAGAGGGCTCCTCCACCACCACAGCTGCTTTTCATCTAAATGTACTGCCGTGAGGTTATCAGTTCTTCAACTTCACCATTTTCCTTAAAATGTGTTTTTTTTTTTTTGTTGTTTTTTTTTCCTCCAGGAGTCCTGGACATTGCCAACTTTCTCCACTTTTCTCTACCCGATGCAGTGAGGCCCTTAAGGAGCACTGCCACACACTTCTGGACACCACTCGGAAAAAGACAGGACCCTAGATTAGGCAGCTGGATAGTGGGCAGGTAATAATTTACGTTATTAACTGAATTTAATAATCATTTTTTCTGTCATTTTTCTGCTTGTTTTAAACAGGAATATCGGTATCTCAGACTAACCCTGCAGTATGGAGACTCTGTCCTCCACATGGTTTATAATTAGAGCTTCAGAAAATCTGCTTTAAAAATCTTATTAGAATTGATATAAATTCTTTTGCTACACCGTCATTCAGTACTACTACTCTTAATGATATTCAGGGATTGTGCTGCTGCTGCCTCCATCCTAAGGGTAGGAAAACTGGTAAATGATCATCGACCCAGATTATCAGTGTTATCCTCCTGATTTCAGTGTAAAGCCATTTTCATCTAGATAACGTTTCTGCTCCATCTACAGTTTTTAATCTTAGACCCACCTTCCCCTCACTGCATGTTCAGCTTCTGGGAGAGGGGTCAGAGTAAATGTGTCATTTTCAATGAGGGAAGTCCTCTCCTCTTTCATAGCCTCAACCCAGAATGTTGATTTAGCTGAATCTCTTTAAAGCTCTGTGGTTCATTACAGACCCTGTAGCAGTAGTCAGTGTTGGTCAGTGTCTGATCTCCAATATCTGAATCAGTCAGCTAAGTACTGAGGTGCTTTCCTCTCTCTCTTTGGAGAGCGTGTACTATCACTCAGTAGCTTTTGATTTCATCCTTAGTTTTTAGGAAGTTCACAGACTGCACCTGAGTAATCCTCAGTAAACGCCAGAGTGGATCTACAACCCTCTTTTGCACACTGGATCTATAGGAGCAGCTAGGTCAGTATGTACTAGTTCAAGTACTGCTTTTGCTCGAGCATCAGGTTCTGTTTCTACTCTGAGCAGAGTTCTCTTTTCTGCAGACTTCACAGTTCAGTTCATCAATCTTACCCTTGATCTTCATGCTCTCTACTGCATAATGTGAAACATCATAATTACATCGTTTGCGTTTCTGTCTGTTTAATTTCGAGGAACATGGTGACCACGGTGAAACGACCTCTCCAGACGTCATCAAGCTTGACCGGCAGATCCAGCTGCTGTTGTATAGGCAGTCCAAACTCACCAGACTAAAGACGAGGCTGGAGGCTGCATGAGACTCCTTTACTAAGGCAGTCTTAATTCCAGCACCACTGGTGCTGAGGGCTCCTCCACCACCATGGTTTTCACCCCTCCTAGCCAATCAGAGGTCCTCAGATGTTCGACTTCATGTGCTCATCACAGAGGACAGCTCCTCAGGACGGTGACCGTGGAGATCTTCTGTAAAACGCTTGAAGGTATCTGAGCCCGAAGAGTAACGCCACTGTGTCCTGTTTTCACAGCTAGTTTACTGTACTTCATGATGGAACATCTAAATAAGCAAACATTTATCACGTTTAGCATCATATCAGACTTTGTACGTTTCAGATGCATCAACACTTTTCTTAATCATAGACCCACCTACCCACCACTGTGTGTTCAGCTTCTGGGAGATGGGTCGAAGGCTTCTCTGCTTCACAGCTCTACTGCGTTCAGTTCATCAGTCTTACCCTTGATCTTCATGCTTCATCAGGTAATAAAGCCTATTGTACTCTTTAATGGTGAACTTGGTACCACTTTTGTGGCTTTGTCTTCTTTATTTGAGCCAGTTGTTGTGATGCTTGTGCTCTCAGCTCCCTGTTACTGTACAGTACTCTCTCACTGACCATTGTTTGCGTTTCTGTCTGTGTTTTTACTCAGAGGCGACCACAGAGGAATGAGCTCTCCAGGAGGTCGTCAAGCTTGTGCGGCAGATCCAGCTGCTGTTGTAGAGGCAGTCCAAATTCCACCGACTGAAGACGAGGTGTGAGCGTCTTCTTTCCAGCTCTACCAGCGAGGCAGACACAGAAGGTCATCATTTCCTCTCCTGCACCTGAGAGGGCCTGGAAATGTCAGTGTGGCTGGGAAAAGTCTGGAGGGCTCTTCCACCACCACAGCTGTTTTCACCTGGACGTCGCCAGGTGGCTTTGGCACCATCGTTCTCCACTATTCTCCATCTGATGCAGCGTGGCCCTGAAGAAGCACTGCCTGGTGGCTGTATGGGCCAGTGGTGGCTCAGCGTTTGGAGCTCCTGGCTATTTGACAGCGTTGTGTGTTTGAGCTCGGCAAACTGCCACTCTTGAGCAAGACCTTTACCTACTTTTGCCCACCGCTCCAGGCACGTGTGTTCACAGCACAGCTGGGTTACAGAGGGAAGCCAAATTCCATCAGTCAAAAAATGTCAAATGGTGAATCTGGTTTTCTTATCTTGTACGTTTTGTTACTTTAAAACAATGTGCAGAGAAGTAAATCAGACTACCACAGTTTTGGAGGTTCCACCGGGATCCCAATATTCCTCTGGGTCCAGAGTTTTCAGAGACAGGATCAGAAAGCGACAGAGGCGGCCGCCGTCATCCCAATGAGTGATTCTGAGTCAATTCAGGTGCTCTACTGACTCTGAGACTCTGTACCCGAGGTGACTAAGTAAATTAATTAGACCGCTTGTCTTAGGAATTACGGGTCGCCATATTCTTAGACCTTCAGGTTACTTTAACCCGGATCCCTTTTGATATTTTAATTTTCATATTTGTTTTAGACCATTGACTTTTTGACGTGATCCGGACTCAAAGGACGAAGATGTCCAAAGCAGCAAAGAAACACTTAGAATCTTCAGTACCCATATCCGTCAGTAGGGACACAATTCTAACAGTGGATGTTTCAGGCTTACCACTCGCAGAACATTTGTGCAGTCCTGTGAAGGTGAAATTGGGTAATAGAACAGTAAAACACTGGTTTCTAGTCTCCACACATTGCCCTGTGAATTTACTAGGACGAGACTTATTGGGAGCTTTCAGTCTAAACCTACAATGTACAGATTCAGGTTTTTCTGCTGATGGTCCTAGTGTAGGGAGATTTCCACTTCTAATAGACCCAGTAGAATATTCTTGATCTGACAGAGCAGAGAACCTGATGCGTCACATGGAGCTCTGTTAAAGGTTGAATGGGGAAAATCCTCCATTTTTACATTGTTTTATTTGTCTCCAGAAGGTGTTGACAGTGTATATGAACATATCGTGGTACAAAAGATACCAGCTGAAACAATATCAGTATCTTACAGTGGTATGAAAATGTTTGGGCACTTGATAATTTTGATGATTTTCCTTTATAAATCATTGGTTGTTCTGATCAGCAATTTCAGTTAAATATATCATAAAGCCTATGAACACAGTGATATTTGAGAAGAGAAATGAAGTTTAAAGGATTAATAGAAAGTGTGCAATAATTATTCAAACAGAATTAGGCAGGTGCATAAATTTGGGCACCCCAACAAAAAAATGACATCAATATGTAGTAGATCCTCCTTTTGCAGAAATAACAGCCTCTAAATGCTTCCTATAGCTTCCAATGAGAGTCTGGATTCTGGTTGAAGGTATTTTGGAAGGTATTTTCTTCTTTACAAAATGCAACATTGCTAAACTCAGCATACTATCCCAGGGGGATTCTGAGAAGCTGGTGCACACATTCAGAACCTCAAGGCTGGACTACTGCAGTGCTGTAGGCTGGAAGTTCAGGTAAATCTCTTCATAAGCTCCAGCTTGTTCAGAATGCTGCTGCCAGGGTACGAACTAGAGCTAGGAAATCTGATCATATTACTGCAGTTCTTTCATCCTTACACTGGTTAGAAGTATTTTATAATCTGTACTGAATTTAACAGCTAACATATTGATCTCTCAATGGTCTGACCCCACATTATCTGGAGCAACTTCTTACACCTTACAGCCCTCCACGTACACTCCGCTCGCAAGATGCTGGCCTATTATCAGTCCCACGTATTAGAAAAAACAGTGCAGGAGGAAGAGCGTTCTTTTATAAAGCCCCCAACTTTGGAACAAGCTCCCTGTTGATATCCGCGAATCAGACACACTCTCAGTCTTTAAATCTAGATGAAAAACTTCTCTCTTTAACACCAGCTTTCAGAGAACTCTCCAGTTCTGTGTTCTGTCATGCTCTGATTACAGGCTTTTTATCACTATTATTGTGGTTGTGTCTCTAACTATTTCTGCTACAGGTCTCTCACTAAACGTAAAGCTTGTTCTAATCTTCATCTTTTTCTCTCTCTCCTCATGTCCTGAGCTGCCTGCCTGGAGTTCCTGTGTCTTGGTATTAGGCCTGTCCCGCTACTCAGCAGAGTTCCAACACAACCATCCTAACCCCTCTCTCTCTCTCTTTTACATGTACTGAGGTGCCCTGCCATCCAGTCTGGAGGTGTCCATATATCCATGTTCTGGAATCAGGCCTGTCCCTCCTCTCAGCATGGACTTTAACATTAACACTGAGCAAATGTCCAGCACCTACTCATACCCTGTTCCTACATTAGCTATAGCTCTTCATTATCTCTCTCTCCAGCACCTACTCACACTTCTACTTCATAACCTGCTCCTAGATTAGCTATAGCTCTTAATTATCTCTCTGTCCAGCTCCTACTCACACTCCTACTTCATAACCTGCTCCTAGATTAGTTATAGCTCTTCATTATCTCTGTCCAGCTCCTACTCACACTCCTACTTCATAACCTGCTCCTACATTAGCTATAGCTCTTCTGGGTATAGTCTTCAGCCCTCTGCCCACCTACCGATGAGTGAGCGAGCAGTTTACCCAGCTCTTTGAGCTCCACTGCTGGCTGCAGGACAGATGTGTTGCATAATAGGCAGGTAAGTGATTTACATGATTTACTAGATTTTATCATTTCTCTGTTTATTTTAAAAAGTAATAAATCAGTGTCCCTCATAGTATCTCAGACAAACCCTGCAGCATGGAGACTGTCTGTCCTCTGCATGGTTTGTGATTGGAGCTTCAGAAAATCTGCTTCTTTTGCTACAACACCACCATGCAATGCTACTATTAATGATATTCGCGGATTGTGTTGCTGCTGCCGCCATCCTAAGGGTAGGAAAATTGGTAAATGATCATAAACCCAGATGATCAGTACCATCCTCCTGATTTCAGTGTAAAGCCACTTTCATCTAGAAAATGTTTTAGACTAACACTTTAACAGTTTAAGACTCTTGAACCTCTTCTGGAGTCTGATCAACACTGCTGGTGGTTGGAATGTGGGGTATACCCCTCTCACCCTGGGATCATCAGCTGCCATTGACTGGTCAGTCTGGGTTTGCTGTTCTTTAACACACTTTTTGTATGAAATTTCACAAGCCTGTGTTTAAGCACTTTACCTGTGTCTGGATAGTAGACTAGGTATGATGGACTGTTCTTGTCGTACCTACAAAGACTCCCTTTCACATTTTGACTTTAGCCTCTATCTGTCATGTTTGTAAGTGTAGCATGCTGCTCCAAATACTCTCCTCTTTGAGAGTAGCTCTGTAGCTTCTCTGGAAGACTGAACTTTAGAAACTGCTCAAGTTGTTTCTTCACATGTTTCACACTACTGAGCTGTTTTAGGTTAGTATGGATAATGTAATTCTGTGGATATGTGCTGAATTTGTGTTCTTAGTCAACGTCCTGGCGTTTATTGAACTACTGCTCAGAGGCTGTTCCTCTTTTTGTCCTCGTGGGGATGCTAAAACCCCCATAGTTTAACCTGTGGAAACAGTCAGAGGCATGTTAAAGCTGGTGTCTTGCTAAAGCTTTGAGTGGTAATTAGCTTTGTTTCTCCTGCCTGTTGAGCGTATACACATCTCTCTTTGAATGAAGTCAATTAGTAGCACTACGATATAGACCTGGAACCTTTCTGAACTTTTATTTAATATTGTGCATGTATTCTGTACTCCCTGTTGCGTTTTTATTTATTTATTTATTTATTTTTGATCCACCTGCTCAGATACGAGCTCTCCAGGAGGTCGTCAAGCTTGTAGCTGCTGTTTTAGAGGCAGTCAAACTTCGCTGACGAGGCTGGAGGCTGCTCGTGACTCCTCTAACGTGACCATCTTAATTCCAACACTACCAACGCCACAGACACAGAGGGTCATCGTCTCCACTCCCGCATCTGAGAGGGCCTGGAACTGTCTGTGTGGCTGGAAAAAGCAGAGGGCTCTTCCACCACAGCCAGTTCTCACCTCTGCTAACTGGTTCAAGGACCTCAGCTCTTCACCTGCTCCTGCACAGAGGAAGACTCCTTAGGGCGGTGTTCTCACTGTTAAAGATTCTTCTGTAAAACCCTCAAAGTATCGACCCTAAAGAGTAACGCCACGTTCTCCTTTTTACCAGGTGCTCGTGTCCTGGATGTTGCCAGGTGGCTTTGGCACCATCGTTCTCCACTGTTCTCCTCCTGATGCAGCGTGGTCCTGAAGAAGCACTGCCGTATGCTTCTGGACACTGTTCGGGAAAAGCCAGAGATCAGGATCATTGTCTTCAGCCCCCTGACCACTTACATTAGCTATAGCTCTTCATTATCTCTCTGTCCAGCACCTACTCACACTCCTACTTCATATCTTGCACTGTATATTGTTATTCCTTTTCTGATTATTATACAGTGCTTAAAAGTCGGAGCAGAGTTCTGTTATTCACTACTTCTGCGGTTTTGCTCTTATGCCTTTGAACTCTTCAGCGAGTGTGGACTTGAGTTCTGACCCGAGAAGCTTGGAGATGTCCATTTTCAAAGCACAGAAAGTCTCCTCTGTCTGTTAGCTTAGATGGCAAGGTTGATCTGCTAGGCCTGTTTGCAGTGTTTCTTCCCCTTGAATGGAAATTCTGAGATTTTAGCCATTATATGAACCTGTGAGGGGTTTTGGGCTGTAGATCCAAATTAGTGATCTTCTGAAAACTTTCTGATGACTTAATGTCGTACAGAGCTAAATTTTACTCTTTTTTTTTTTTTTTTGGGAGCTTCTGGGATATGGGTCGAGGCTTCTCAGCTTCACCTCCATTGCCTGAGTCACTTGTGTGTCCATAAGCTTTGTCCAAACTGAAACCGGAGCGTCATACAGTGATGTCTGCCTGTGTTTGTTCTCTTAATTGAATGTTAGTTTTTATGTAATCTCTCATATGTCCGTTTATATTCAGCTCGTTATGCTCAGGTCTACAGTGGGACCGGGGAATTGATGCGCTTGAAACGTGACTGCTTAAAACGAAGTGTCACCACCACAGCCAGTTTTCATCTCTTCCAACCAGTTTGAGGTCCTCAGCTCTTCTACTTTGCTTTCACCTGCTTCATCCCTCAAGGGCAACCCCTCAGGGCAGTGTTCTCATTGATGGAGATTCTACTGAAAACCACTTAAAAGTATCGAGCCCAAAAAGTAACACCACAGTCTCCTGTTTCCCAGATGCCGTGTCCTGGACTTCGCCAGGTGGCTTTGCTTGGCATTCTGGGAGCGTGATGCCTTTGGCACAATGCTTCTCTCTTGTTCTGCTCCTCCAGTTAGTGAACTGAACAGTTGGCAGGTAAGTAACTGTACATAATTTTTTCTGTTTTCCTACTACACACCTCTCACCCTGGGATCATCACCTGCCATTGACTGGTCAGTCTGTGGGTGCCTTTAATTTTGAGTCTGAGACACAAAGTAAGCTGCTGTTCATTTAGTTTGGGAATGGCTTAGTTCTGTTGCTATGCTAGCTTTCTCCTTAGCAATGTAGCTTCAGTGTTTACCTATGTATTACTGAATCTTCATGGTTTCTGTTGTTTCTTCACAGGTTTTACGCTACTGAGCTGTTTTAGGTTAGTATGGATGGTGTAATTCTGTGGATTTGTGCTAAATTTGTGTTCTTAGTCAACGTCCTGGTGTTTATTGAACTACTGCTCAGAGGCTGTTGCTATTCCTCTTTTTGTCCTTGTGGGGGCGCTAAAACCCCATAGTTTAACCTGTGGAAACGGTCAGAGGCATGTTAAAGCTGGTGTCTTCTAGAAGCTTTGAGTGGTAATTATTAGCTTTGTTTCTCCTGCCTGTTGAGCGTATACACATCTCTTTGAATGAAGTCATTTAGTAGCACTGTGATATAGACCTGGAACCTTTCTGAACTTTTATTTAATATTGTGCATGTATTCTGTTTATTTCAGAGTCTTTATTCATCAGTCTGTCCTCAATTCTTTCTCACTTATTCATCCTTCACCCATAATGCTGTCATATTTCTAATGCCCAGTGCTCCATGCTTCAGCCCCCCCCACTGGATCATTGACCACATTCAGGTAATAAAGCCTATTGTACTCTTTAATGGGGAACTTGGTACCACTTTTGTGGCTTTGTCTTTATCTGAGCCAGTTGTTGTAATCCTTGTGCTCTCTGCTTCCTGTTATTGCGTTTCTGTCCGACTGCTCAGGTACGAGCTCTCCAGGAGGTCGTCAAGCTTGTACGGTCGGTCCAGCTGCTGTTTTAGAGGCAGTCAAATTTTGCTGACGAGGCTGCCCGTGACTCCTCTAACATGACCATCTTAATTCCAACACTACCGGCGCCATAGACACAGAGAGGGTCGTCGTCTCCACTCCCGCATCTGAGAGGGCCTTGAACTGTCTGTGTGGCTGGAAAAAGCAGAGGGCTCTTCCACCACAGCCAGTTCACACCTCTGCTAACTGGTTCAAGGACCTCAGCTCTTCACCTGCTCCGGCACAGAGGAAGACTCCTCAGGGCGGTGTTCTCACTGTTGAAGATTCTTCTGTAAAACCCTCAAAGTATCGACCCTAAAGAGTAACGCCACGTTCTCCTGTGTCCTGGATGTTGCCAGATGGCTTTGGCACCATTATTCTCCACTGTTCTCCTCTTGATGCAGCGTGGTCCTGAAGAAGCACTGCCGTACGCTTCTGGACACTGTTCGGGAAAAGCCAGAGATCAGGATCATCGTCTTCAGCCCCCTGACCACTTAGAGACCAGTGAGGGAGCCGTTTCCTCAGCTCTTCTCGCTCCACTGCTGGCTGTGGGACAGGTCCGTCTGCTCTGTCTTTGTGGACAGCTGGGAGAGCTATTGGCTGCGTCTGGTCTTCTACCTCAGAGATGAGCTTCACCTGTGCCGCCTGGGGTCCATCGTTCTCTCCGGGAACATCAAGAAGGTGCCAGGCCAGGACTGACTGGCCCTTCCCAGTCACACTGTCAGGTTAGTGAACTGCATAATTGGCAGGTGAGTGATTTACATGATTTACTTGATTCCACCCATTTATTCTATCACTTTTCTGCTTGTATTAAAAAGTAATGTCAGTGTCACTCATAGTATTTCAGACAAATTCTGCAGTGTTGAGACGGTCATGGTTTGTAATTGTAACGTTGGAAAATCTGCTTTATAAATCTTATTAGAATTGATATAAATTCTTCCATCTTTCCGAGTACAAGCAGTTCTGCATTGAGTTTGGGCTGTTAAATATACAGTGGGGCAAAAAAAAGTATTTAGTCAGCCACTGATTGTGCAAGTTCTCTTACTTAGAAAGATATGAGAGGTCTGTAATTTATCATAGGTTCATTTCAACTTTGAGAGACAAAACAAAAAATAAAAAAAATCCAGGAAATCACATTGTAGGATTTATGAAGAATTTATTTGTAAATTATGGTAAGTTTTTCTGGACTAGTCAAGGTTTCTGGCTCTCACTGACTTGATTGAAGCTCTTCTGTCCTCCACTTGTTACCTGTATTAATGGCACCTGTTTGACCTCGTTATCTGTATAGTACACCTGTCCACAGCCTCAAACAGTCAGACTCCAAACCTCCAACCTGCTTAAGCCAGTACATGTCCAGACCCGTCTGAAGTGAACCACCTTAATTCACTAGATCTCTGTGAAACTAAATCAAGGGTGTAGGTCTGTTAATTACATTGGTGGGGGTCATAAAATCAGTTCACACAGGGTCTCCTGGAAGCTGAGTGTTTCTGTATTTATGATGACCTTAAAACTCTAACTAAAACTACAGGTAATTTCTGAATATGAAGTTATAAAAGCACATACAAGTGTCCAAAGAAACACATAGGGTAAGAGAGTAAATGTAAATGACTGCAGAATTTTAAATGGTGAAATAGATTTCAGACTGTGTGCTAACCAGCCAATTAATCCTCAGAGTCCATATTGTCTATTTAAGTCAAGACAGGTTGCCAAGTAGTATTAAATTTACCACTGCACCCAATTTTAGGTAGGAGGGTTTTCTCTTTCCCTTTAAGTAATCTAAGCAGTCTTAGCCAGAACCATTTGAACAAGATTTCAGTGTAACTGACAGTTCGACAAGGTTTTTCTTGATCAGACTCAGTTCTGAAGTCTTCCTCCGGCGTTACGTTTACTGCAGGATTAAAGTGTTTCCCTACATTCCTAAGACTGACCGATCGAGTTGATTATTTAAGCGCAGAGATGCAAATCCCACTACCTCAGTTTTGGAGGTTCCACCAAGATCCCAATATTCCTCTGGGTCCAGAGTTTTCAGAGACAGGATCAGAAAGCGACAGAGGCGGCCGCCGTCATCCCAATGAGTGATTCTGAGTCAATTCAGTCGCTCTACTGACTCTGAGACTCTGTACCCGAGGTGACTGTAAGTAAATGAAGTAGACCGCTTGCCTTATACATTTAGAAGAGACGGGAAGCCGTATTCATTTCAGTCTCACAGTTGACTTGGCAACCTCTTGTTGGCAAATTGTAATAAATTTGGATCCCTGAAAAATTCTCTGGTTTAAACAACCCTGAGAATCTAAATATTCAGGACATTTAATTCTGCACTGGCCACACAGACACCAGACTGTACTGTGGGTAGCAAGTGTTAGTCATGGAATGCTGTTCTTTTTCCTCAATGTATACCACCCCTAATGTCCAAATTACTCAATTTTACTTTCATCAGTCCACAGCACCTTATTCTAAAATGAAGCTGGCTTGTCCAAATGTGCTTTAGCAGACCTCCAGCGACTCTGTTTGTGGCGTGTGCAGAAAAGGCTGCTTCTGCATTACTCTCCCATACAGCCTCTCCTTGTGTAAAGTGCGCTGAGTAGTTGAACGATGCGCAGTGACTCCATCTGCAGCAAGATGATGTAGGTCTTTGGAGCTGGTCTGTGGGTTGACTATGACTGTACTTACCATCCTTCACCTCTGCCTATCTGAGATTTTTCTTGACCTGTCACTTCGGGCCGTAACTAGAACTGTGCCTATGGTCTTCAGTTTCCTCACCATGTTCCTCACAGTGAAGACTGACAGCTGAAATCTGAGAGCTTTTTGTAGGCTGGAAGTCCAGGTAAATCGCTTCATAAGCTCCAGCTTGTTCAGAATGCTGCTGCCAGGGTACGAACTAGAGCTAGGAAATCTGATCATATTAGTCCAGTTCTTTTATCCTTACACTAATTAGCTGTTAAATTCAGTACAGATCATAAAATACTTCTAAAATATTAATCTCTCAATGGTCTGACCCCACATTATCTGGAGGAACTTCTTACACCTTACAACCCTCCACGTACACTCAGCTCACAAGATGCTGGCCTATTATCAGTCCCACGTATTAGAAAAAACAGTGCAGGAGGAAGAGCGTTCTTTTATGAAGCCCCCAACTTTTGAACAAGCTTCCTGTTGATATCTGGGAATCAGACACACACACTCGGTCTTTAAATCTAGATGAACAACTTCTCTCCAGTTCTGTGTTCTGTCATGCTCTGATTACATTTCACCACTGTTGTGTCCTGCTCTGATTACAGGCTTTTTATTACTATTATTGTGGTTGTGTCTCTAACTATTTCTGCTACAGGTCTCTCACTAAACGTAAAGCTTGTTCTAATCTTCATCTTTTTCTCTCCTCATGTCCTGAGCTGCCTGCCTGGAGTTGCCCTTTTTTGGTTCAGTTCCGGTGTCTTGGTATCAGGCCTGTCCCACTACTCAGCAGAGTTCCAACACAACCATCCTAACCCCTCTCTGTCTCTCTCTTTTACATGTACTGAGATGCCCTGCTGTCCAGTCTGGAGGTGTCCCTTCGTCTATGTTCCGGAATCAGACCTTCATTATCTCTCTGTCCAGCACCTACTCACACTCCTTCTTCATAACTGTATATTGTTATTCCTTTTTCTGATTATTACACAGTGCTTGAAGTTGGAGCGGAGCAGAGTTCTGTTATTCACTACGTCTGCGGTTTTGCTTCTATGCCTTTGAACTCTTCAGCGAGTGTGGACTTGAGTTCTGAACCGAGAAGCTCGGAGATGTTCATTTCAAAACAGAGAACCTCCTCATCCCTCCATGTCTGTTAGGCCTAGCAGATCAACCTCGCCATCTAAGCTGTTTGCAGTGTTTCTTCTCTTGTATAGAAATTGAGATTTTTAGCCATTATATAAACCAGTGAGTTTTTGGCTGTAGATCCAAATTAGTGATCCTCTGAAAACTTTCTGATGTTGTACAGCGCTAAATTTCAGTCTTTTATGGGAGCTTCTTGGTCGAGGCTTCTCAGCTTCACCTCCATTGCCTGAGTCACTTGTGTTTCTATAAGCTTTGTCCAAACTGAAACAGGAGCACCATACAGTGATGTCTGCCTGTGTTTGTTCTCTTAATTGAACGTTAGTTTTTTTTATGTAATTTCTCATATGTCTGTTTATATTCAGCTCGTTATGCTCAGGTCTACAGTGGGACCGGGGAATTGAGGCGCTTGAAACGTGACTTCTTAAACCGAAGCGTCACCACCTCAGCTCTTCTACTTTGCCTTCACCTGCTTCATCCCTCAAGGACAACCCCTCAGGGCAGCGTTCTCATTGATTGAGATTCTACTGAAACCACTTAAGCCTCGAGCCCAAAGAGTAACACCACAGTCTCCTGTTTTCCAGATGCCGTGTTCTGGACTTCGTCAGGCGGCTTCCCTTCACACTGCGACAGCGAGATGCCTTTGGCACAATCATTCTCTACTGTTCGCAGCGAGTTCCTGACGTTGGTGAACTGAATAGTTGGCAGGTAAGTAATTTTACATCATTTTTTCTATTTTAATAACCATTTATTCTGTCATTTCTCTGCTTGTATTAATAATTAATTTGGTCAGTGTCTGTATCTTCAGTATCTCGCACCCAGTCAGCTAAGTACTGAGGTGCTTTCCTCTCTCTTTGAAAAGTGTGTACTATGTCTGTCTCCCTCTGAGCACCATCTTGAGCATCAGGTTTAGACTCTTGAACCTCTTCTGGAGTCTGATCAACACTGTTGGCTGTTGGAATGGGGGGTACACCCCTCTCACCTTGGGATCATCAGCTGCCATTGACTGGTCAGTCTGGGTTTGTTGTTCTTTAACACCCTTTGTATGAAATTTCGCAAGCCTGTGTTTAAGCACTTTCCCTGTGTCTGGATATTAGACTAGGCATGCTGGACTGTTCTTGTCGTTCCTACAAAGACTGTATTTCACATTTTGACTCTAGCTTCTATCTGTCATGTTTAAGTGTAGCATGCTGCTCCAAATACTCTCCTCTTTGAAAGGTTAGGCTTTCTCTCTGTGAACGTAGTCATTGAATACATATATATAGCTGCTGAGGTCTCAGACCTTATCCCCTGCTTACAGAGCAATGACTGTAAATGTGTTGCTGTGAACTCTGAACCATTACGTGAACAAAAACATTTTACTGATCCATATGGAGAAGAATCGGCCAAACATCGCTCAGTAGCTTTAACTGTTTCACCCTTAGTTTTCAGGAAGTTCACAGCCTGCATCTGAGTAATCCTCAGTAAATGTCTGAGTGGATCTCCAACCCTGGATCTGTCCAAAAGCTCCTTAAATCAGTAACCTCATTTAATATTCACGAAGCTTTAGCTGCATTGGTCAGTATACAGTATAACGCGGAGTCTGTAGCTCCTCTGGATGACTAAGCTTTAGAAACTGCTCAAGCTGGGTGGCTGTGGGTGCCTGTGGGTGCCTTTTTAATTTTGAGTCTGAGACACAAAGTAAGCTTGGGAATGGCTTGGTCCTGTTGCTATGCTAGCTATCTTCTTAGCAATGTAGCTTCAGTATTTCCCTTTGTATTACTGAATCTTCATGGTTTCTGTTATTTCTTCACGTTTCACGCTACTGAGCTGTTTTAGGTTAGTATGGCTGGTGTAATTTTGTGGATATGTGCTACATTTGTTTTCTTACTCAACGTCCTGGTGTTTATTAAACTGCTGCTCAGAGGCTGTTGCTGTTCCTCTTTTTGTCCTTTTGGGGGCGCTAAAACCCCATAGTTTAACCTGTGGAAACGGTCAGAGGCACGTGGTGTCTTGCTAAAAGCTTTTGAGTGGTAATTATTAGCTTTGTTTCTCCTGCCTCTTGAGCGTATACACATCTCTCTCTGAATGAAGTCATTTAGTAGCACTACGATATAGACCTGGAACCTTTCTGAACTTTTATTTAATATTGTGCATGTATTCTGTTTATTTCAGAGTCTTTATTCCTCATCCTGTCCTCAATTCTTCCTCACTTATTCATCATTCACCCATAACGCGGTCATATTTGTAATGCCCAGAACTCCATGCTTGTTGTGATGCTTGTGCTCTCTGCTCCCTGTTACTGTACAGTACTCTCTCACTGACCTTTGCGCTTCTGTCTGCGTCGTCGTCTCCTCTCCCGCACCTGAGAGGACCTGGAAGTGTCAGCGTGGCTGGGAAAAGCAGAGGACTCTTCCACCAAAGCCAGTTTTGGCCTCTGCTAACTGATTCGAGAACTTCAGCTGTTCACCTGCTCTGTCACCGAGGACAGCTCCTCAGGGCGGTGTTCTCACTGTTGGAGATTCTTCTGGAGATACGCTTCACCTGAGCCGCATGGGGTCCATTGTTCTCTCCAGAAACATCAAGAAGGTGCCAGGCCAGGACTGACTGACCCTTCCCAGTCACACTGTCAGGTTGGAGAACTGCATAGTTGGCAGGTGAGTGATTTACATGATTTACTTGATTCCACACATTTATTCTGTCACTTTTCTGCTTGTATTAAAAAGTAATAGATCAGTGTCACTCATAGTATTTCAGACAAATTCTGCAATATTGAGACTGTCATGGTTTGTAATTATAACATCGGAAAATCTGCTTTCTGAATTTTAAATAGTGAAATAGATTTCAGACTGGGAGCTAACCAGCCAATTAATCCTCAGTCCATATTGTCTATTTAAGTCAAGACAGGTTGCCAAGTAGTATTACATTTACCACTGCACCCAATTTTAAGTAGGAGGGTTTTTCCTCTTTCCCTTTAAGTAATCTAAGCAGTCTTAGCCAGCACCTTTTGAACAAGATTTCAGTGTAACTGACTGTACAGCAAGGTTTTTGATCGAGTTGATTCTTTAAGCACGGAAAAGTAAATCCCACTACCACAGTTTTGGAGGTTCCACAGAGATCCCAATATTCCTCTGGGTCCAGAGTTTTCAGAGACAGGATCAAAAACCGACAGAGGCGGCCGCCGTCATCCCAATGAGTGATTCTGAGTCCATTCAGGCGCTCTACTGACTCCGAGACTCTGTACCCGAGGTGACTGTGTAAATTAATTAGGCCTTACGAATTTAGAATAAACAGGAGGAGACGGACGCTGTATTCTTAGACCTTCAGCTTACTTTAACCCGAATCCCTTTTGATATTTTAATTTTAACATTCGTTTTAGGCCACTGACTTTTTGCAGCTATCCGGACTCAAAGGATGAAGATGTCCAAAGCATTGCCTTAAGATCATTTCAGTCTCACAGTGGTCTGAACTGGGAATTTCTCGGGATCCAGATTTGTTTTAAATTCTAAGATTCTAGAAAGATTCTAAGATATTGTCTTGAAATAGTTTTATCCTCGTTTTTTAAATTTTTCAGGGATCCAAATTTATTACAAATTAAGTTTTTAGGACATTTAATTATTCATTACTGTTCAACCTAGAGAATTTTGTAAAGGGATCTGCACTTATTTTTTAGAAAATTGAAAGATTCTGAAGCAAGGTTTTGGAAATAAATGTTTTTCAGGGCTGTTCAAATTAGACATTTTGAGGGTTCTAAGACGAGGGGGTTTATAATACCCAAAGAGTTTAGACTATACACGTGACATTAATACATAGTTACAGTTATGATTAGTAGCGCTTTATTAAGCATAAAGGTATCTGCTATAGATAGAGATATATTTATCCCCCCCCCCCCCAGCAAGCAAAACAGCTGATGGGCCTTACCATGCTCAATGTCCTGTGTCTACCTGTGACCATGTTGAATGCCTAAAATAATTGACATATAAACCCAGTAATTCTATCCTATTCTATCTGCTTTTAAAACTGATTTGACACGAACAGTTGAGGGCCTACTTTATAGTCTTTAATATCAGCTGTTGTCTTTATCTGAGACAGTTGTTGTGATGTACAGTACTCTGTCTCGCTGACCGTTGTTTGCGTTTGTCTGTGTTTACTCTGGAGTAACTTGGTGACCGCGGAGGAGCGAGATCTCCAGATGCTCTGCAAGGAGGTCATCAAGCTTGACTGCTGCTGCTGCTGTAGAGGCAGTCCAAACTCCGACGGAAGACGAGGCTGGAGTCTGTTCGTGACTCCTCCAACGATGGTCATCTTAAATCCAGCACTACCGGCATGGCGGACACAGAGGGTTGTTGTCTCCACTCCTGCACCAGAGAGGGCCTGGGGCCGTCGTCGTGGCCTGGAAAAGCAGAGGGCTCCTCCACCACCACAGCTGCTTTTCATCTAAATGTACTGGTGTGAGGTTATCAGTTCTTCAACTTCACCTTTTTCCTTAAAATGTTTTTTTTTTTTTTCTCTCCAGGAGTCCTGGACATTGCCAACTTTCTCCACTTTTTCTCTACCCGATGCAGTGAGGCCCTTAAGGAGCACTGCCACACACTTCTGGACACCACTCGGAAAAAGACAGGACCCTAGATTAGGCAGCTGGATAGTGGGCAGGTAATAATATTTCTGTCATTTCTCTGCTTGTTTTAAAAAGTAATAAATCAGTGTCCCTCATAGTGTCTCAGACTAACCCTGCAGTATGGAGATTCTGTCCTTCACATGGTTTATAATTAGAGCTTCAGAAAATTTGCTTTAAAAATCTTATTAGAATCGATATAAATTATTTTACTACACCATCATTTAATACTACTGCTCTTATTCTGTTCATTTCAGAGTCTTTATTCATCAGTCTGTTCTCAATTCTTCCTCACTTATTCATCCTTCACCCATAACGCTGTCATATTTCTAATGCCCAGTGCTCCATGCTTTAGCCTCCCCCCCTTTACTGGATCTATAGGAGCAGCTAGGTCAGCCTGTACTAGTTCAAGTACTGCTTTTGCTCGTGCCTCAGGTTGTTACTACTCTGAGCAGATTTCTCTTGTATGCAGACTTCACAGTTCAGTTAATCAATCCTACCCTTGATCTTCATGCTCTCTACTGCATAATGTGAAACATCATAATTACAGTGAACAAGGATTTCATGCTGTTTGAATATTGTAACACACTGCAACCATCAGCACTGTGATCATTGGCCACATTCAGGTAATAAAGCCTATTGTACTTGGTACCGTATTTTTGGCTGTTCATCACGTCCTTGGTGAGAGTTCAGAGGCTGTCGCCGTTTCCTTCTGAACTCCTCATGGTTTAGCTATTGCAGTTACTCATGTGGAAGTGGTCGTGGCGGAGTCCCCGCAATTCAGTTCACTTCTATGCACAACCCAAATCTCAGGTTCTGAAGCTAAATACTCGACAGCTAGTGTCTTATTAACCTTCCAGATTTCTCCACCTCCTTTCAATTTCACCCTAAAGATCTAGAGCATGTAACAGATGATCTGCAGACTGTGATCCGTTCTAGCCTTGGCAGTGTTGTTCCACAACAAATTTGGTAGAAAAGCCTAGCACTGTGGTTTAATGAACAGATATGTACTCTGAAACCGATCACTGCTGAATTGAACTGCAGAACAGAATTAGAAATCTGAGTCGAGTGGTATCAGTTTGGTCGAGCGACCATCCCTACTTTAAGATAAAGAAGACAAAGCTGATATGAAAGATTATAGTCAGCTTTTGTGATCCTTTTGTGCTCTCTGCTCCCTGTGTTACTGTGCAGTTTGCATTTCTGTCTGTGTTTTTACTCAGAGGTGACCACGGAGGAACAAGCTCTTCAGGAGTTCGTCAAGCTGCAATATTGAGACTTCCATGGTTTGTAATTGTAACGTCGGAAAAACTGCTTTAAACGTTTTAATAGAATTTATATAAATTCTTCCATCTTTCAGAGTACAAGCAGTTCTGCATTGTGTTTGGGCTGTTAAATATACAGTGTGGCAAAAAAGTATTCAGTCAGCCACTGATTGCAAGTTCTCTTACTTAGAAAGATGAGAGAGGTCTGTAATTTTCATTTAAAAAAAACAGGAAATCACATGGTAGGATTTTTAAAGAATGTATTTGTAAATTATGGTGGAAAATAAGTATTTGGTCACCCACAAACAAGATTTCTGGCTCTCACAGACCTGTAACTTTTTTAAGATGCTCTCTCTGTGAAACTAAATCAAGGGTGTAGGTCTATTTATTACATTGGTGGGGGTCATAAAATCGGTTCACACAGAGTCTCCTGGAAGCCGAGTGTTTCTGTATTTATGATGAACTTAAATCTCTAACTGTAAAACTACAGGTAATTTCTGAATATGAAGTTATAAAAGCTCATACAAGTGTCCAAAGAAACACAAAGGGTAAGAGAGTAAATGTAAATGACTGCAGAATTTTAAATAGTGAAATAGATTTCAGACTGGGTGCTAACCAGCCAATTAATCCTCAGAGTCCATATTGTCTATTTAAGTTCCAGCAAGATCCCAATATTCCTCTGGGTCCAGAGTTTTCAGAGACAGGATCAGAAACAGACAGAGGCGGCCGCCGTCATCCCAATGAGTGATTCTGAGTCAATTCGGGCGCTCTACTGACTCCGACACTCTGTACCCGAGGTGACTAAGTAAATTAATTAGACCACTTGCCTTACGAATTTAGAATAAACGGGAGGAGACGAGACGCCGTATTCTTAGACCTTCAGGTTACTTTAACCCGGATCCCTTTGATATTTTCATTTTCAAATGTGTTTTTCTACCACTGACCTTTTGCAGCGATCCGGACTGAAAGGACGAAGATGTCCAAAGCCTTAAAATAATTTCAGTCTCACAGAATTTTCCAATTTAAAACAAATCTGGATCCCAGTGAAGACAACTAAGATATTGTCTTGGAATATTTTGATTCTCAGTGTTGTTTAAAGCAGAGAATTTTTCAGGGATCCAAATTTAGTTTGTAGCCAAGTGAGAATAATGAGACTGAAACTAATGACTTACCAGTTTTTGTTGATATTCCAAAACATTTCTGGTCTCAGAATGAATGATATTGGGTCAATAAAGGGGGCATCTCTGGTTAAAGTGCTGCAAGCAAAACAGCTGATAGGCCTCATCATGCTCAATGTCCCATGTCCCAGGAAGCAGAAGAAGGGTTATCCACAAGGATAAATTCCCTTTTGGAAAATGAAACCATGGTTGCATGTGAATCTTCACTGGTGAATAGCCCTCTGAGGAAAGCCCTGCTGTGAATTCATTCTCAGATCAGGTGGCTAGAAACAGCTATGTCAGGAAATGCAGTAGTGCTTCAGATGGTTTCCACAACATCACAACAGCAGTGTAAGAAAAATGAGGATGTGTACGATGTGGATATTTCAGACTTGACATATCTTCATCATCAAATGATGGAATTGTTTTGCAGCAGTCTGATGATCAGATATTAATATTGTCTGATACTCACAAGTACTCACTAAAGGAAGGATCGTTTTTGTCTAAAAAAAGAATCAGTTCAGGAGTGTGTCTTATTCTCTCCTGTATCAGCTCTGTCTTCATCTTAGACAGTTGTTGTGATGCTTGTGCTCTCTGCTCCCTGTGTTATTGTACAGTACTGTCTCACTGATCGTCGTTTGCGTTGCTCTGTGTTTACTCTGGAGGTACTTGGTGACCGCGGAGGAGTGAGATCTCCAGGCGCTCTGCAAGGAGGTCGTCAAGCTTTACTGCTATTGTTGTAGAGGCAGTCCAGACTCCACCAACGGAAGACGAGGCTGGAGACTCCTCTAACGCTGGCCATCTTAAATCCAGCACTACCAACGTAGCGGACACAGAGGGTTATCATCTCCACTCCTGCACCGGAGAGGACCTGGAAAAGCAGAGGGCTCCTCCACCACCACAGCCAGTTTTCACATCTACTAACTGCTGCGAGGTCCTCAGCTCTTTGTTGCGCCCTGAGGAGACGCTACAAGGCCGTGCTTCCCTCATCTTGTGTGGTACCTGTGCGTAAAACACTGCACCCAAAGGACCTAAACAGCTTCAGGCCGGTGGCACTGGCTTCTCATCTGATGAAATCACTGGAGAGGCTGGTCTTTTAACCACATCCGCCCTCTGGTGAGCGCATCCATGGAGTCTCTTCAGTTTGCCTACCAGTCTGGTGTCAAGGTGGATGATGCTGTCGTCTGTCTTCTACACAGAGCTCTTTCTCACCTGGAGAAGCCCGGCAGCACTGTGAGGACACACAACACACCAAAACACAACAACACAACACCAAAACACACCACAACACAAAATAACACAACACAACACCAAAAAACAAAAGGGAGGGAGGTTCTAGCTAGAGAGCTCGCCCATGCCCATTACCAAGATTCTCAATCTTTTAGAAATAATTAGCTGTCATGCACTGATTCACATCACACAGCGTTTGAGCTCGTTTAGACTCATTGTGGTGATGAACCCCCAAGTTCAAGATTCCTTCAAGATCTGTTTCATCTAGTGTTGTATGGCTGAAACAGTTAGTGCTGCCATCTGGTGACCAGTTTGTGTCTTGTTTCTCTCGCAGACCCACACCGCTCCACGGCCACGCTGCAAATGAACTGCGCATGCCCAGAGCCGCCGCTGACCCCGCCCCCTGTTTACAGAGAGGGATGGAAATATAAATGCGTCTTCAGAGAGACACGAAATAAATAAATTAATAAACCAAAAAAACAAAGTAAACAAAGCCAAACTGTCTGTTTTAGGGTCACTTTGTGGGTCCAAAGGCAAGATAAAGGAGGAGGGCTGAGCGTAGAGTAGCAGCTCCTCCCCACAGAACAGTCTTCTGATTAAATTTGATATGCTAACATTTAACAACACAGAGCTACATTGATTTATGTCATTTATGTAAAATGATTTATGTAATGTGGGACATTTGACCTATTTCAAAAGCAAAAAAAAAAAAGTAATCAACTCAAGAAGTTCATTTATTCAGAGTTCATTTGTACACAATTATGCAAATTTGGTCAATCATACAAATTAGGAGATGATGTCATTTAGCGACGTCTAGCGACCTTTAGGACAGTCAACAGCTGCTTTCCTTACCTAACCACGCCAATGGCGGTCACGCTGAGGCAGCTTGGGACTCTGAGGATTTCCTGCTGCTCTGACAGTCTTTTAGCTTCAGTCTTTTAGCTGGTAATTGTGTTATTTTCCTGTAAATATGGTGATGGTCAGTAGTCTAGCTCTGGTCACATCAATGTCGCGGTGAGGGTCATTTATTTGTTTATTATTATTATTTGTCTTTTCTGCTGTGTTATATGAGGGAGGAGGTAAGACCGCTGTGTTTAGTGTTTTTCTTTTTCTAGGTTATTTAGTAAGATGGGATGTGAGGTTCTGTTTATTTTGGTCTTCTCTCACCCTGAAGTTTTATGATGTTCAGTTGATGTAGTTTGTTTGTGTTGAAAATAATAAAAGATTTCACTTGAGGATCAGATCTGTTGTGCTGGTTCCTTTATTTCTCTCCCCAAAGCTCTAGACCTCAACTTCACTATATTATAAACGGTGTGATGAACGGGGTCAGAAGTTCACTTTTAATGTTGCAAATAAATCAGCCCAGGTTTCAGAAAGCAGTTGTAGCTAATCTACGGCTGTCAGTGGGCTTTAAGTTATATGTTGAGGTGATAAACTAAAGCAGTAATTAATGCTGTTTAATGTAGAAGGAGTTTTCTAATGAACCTAAATGAGCATCTCTTACCAGCCTCAATGATCCACAGCCTCCTACCCTGCTACCTTTGGTGCAGTTCTGTGACTCTTAATTGTAGAAGTAACACGGTCGGTCCTTTCTTAAATAAAAGGTTCAGGAGGAAAAAGATACAAGTGAAACTTTCAGAAGAGCCGACAATTATCATTCACAAGCCCTGAAACATGCCAGCAGTCACTGTCCATCAGTTTGCTGGTCAGGTTAAAATGTGCAGTGCTGTGAGTCCAGAAGCAGGATCGGGATCTTCATTTTAGACCAAGTCCATTTACACTGACGTTCCCACAGCTCTGAATGTCTGCTTTTAGTTCATCAGTTTAACCTGGAAAGCACAATCCTGCTCACGTCTTTCCTACTGTGGTACAGAACAGAAACACACATAGATATCATGGCCGAAGCTCTCTGATGAGGACGTTATTCGTACAGTTTATCTAACAGCTCAATGCTCTCGGATGAGGAACCAAGACTGAAAGGGGGAACCCATCCTCCTCCAGTCGACACTGGATCATAATAAAAATCAAAACAGGAATAAAAACAATAACAAATCAAAAAGGTCAATTTTGCATCAAGACAAACAAGATGAGAACGTGAGTGAGAGAGATAAAGTCCATGCAGGTAAACAGTCAGAAGCAGAGTCATGCAGGGAGGTGAGGATGAGTCAATGTGAGGCTCCAGAGCAGGACCGCGGGCAGGAGGGCAGTGGAGAGCCAGGTCAGGTCAGGCGGTACCAGGATGGAGCAGTTGGCCCCGGGCTTCTCAGTACATGTGAAAGAGACAGAAAACAGAAAGGAGGGAAAACGCAGAGGGTTAGGAGGAGCACAGGAAAAGGTTACAGGAGGAGGGGTGTTCAGGAGAGGTCAGATCAGACTGATGTCCGGCCTGTAAAGGAAGGAGATTAGAGAGACTGCAGAACTGATGAGGAACCTGTGAACAGAGAGCAGAACAGTCCAAACCTGTTA
This sequence comes from Salminus brasiliensis, assembly GCF_030463535.1. NCBI lineage: Eukaryota > Metazoa > Chordata > Actinopteri > Characiformes > Bryconidae > Salminus > Salminus brasiliensis. The sequence continues at coordinate 18,725,609 of NC_132894.1, read as the reverse complement.
GTGTTCATATAAGCTACATCAGCAAGGAGAACAGTCCAGTGCACTGATGGATTCTCTGAAAGCTTGAGCTTAAAGGTAGGTTTTTAATCTGGATTTAAACACAGTGTGTCTGAGTCCCGAACAGCAGCAGGAGGTTTATTCCAGAGTTGAGGAGCCTGATAAAAGAAAGCTCCTCCTCCAGCGTTGATTCTCCTGAGGCGAGGAACTGACAGAAGGCCAGCGTCCTGCGAGCGAAGTGTACGTGACTGCTTGTAGGTTTAAGAAGTTCCCCAAGATATTGTAGGGCCAAACCGTTTAGTGACTTATAGGTCAGAAGGAGTATTTTATAATCAGTGCAGAATTGAACTGGTAACCAGTGCAGGGACGAGAGAATGGGACTAATATGGCCAAATCTCTGAGCCCTAGTGAGCTCTCTAGCAGCTGCATTCTGAACTAGTTGGAGCTTTTTGTTAATGGTTTACATGAACTTCCAACCAGAAGAGCTTTATAGTCATCCAATCTAGAAGTTATGAATGCTGCACCAGCTTCTCTGCGTGATGTAAGGAGAGTACATTACCCAGTTTAGCAATATTACGTAGGTGGAAGAAGGCAGTTTTAACCATGTAACAGATGTGTGCATCAAACGAGAGGACAGAGTCAGAAACAGCTCCTAGGCTTTTTACAGTGCTACTGGGTAAGACTGAGAATCCATCTAAATCTACAGCAATATTTGCATGTTTGGATCAATAAGTAAGACCTCTCTATGTCTTTCAGACAGGCTGTTATTTTATTAAGGTGGATAAGTAGAGCTGGGTGGCAATGAAAGTCAAGTCAATGCCATGTTTACAGATTATGTTGCCCAGCTGCAGCAAATAAAGAGTAAATACGAGTTCTCTGTTTTAGAGGACGCAGGCGGTCATCATACCAAGACGCTGACCTTTTCCTAATTAATGCAACATGGTCAAGATTAGAGCGGAGCACAGACAGCAGATCATCTGTTTCATGCTCAGGATCTAGAGGAGGAGATGGGCAGGAGATGGTTAAATCTGGAGGGTTATTAATAAATACACTGGCTGTAGAGGTTGCTATGGTACGCTTGCTCATAAAGCGAGGCTGCAGGAGGATCTCCTGGTTTAGGACTACATGGTTAGGTAGTGGTCAGAGATAGAGTCAGGCTGAGAGATGCTGACTATGCTGACTGTCTCAATACCCAGGTTCAGAACTAGGTGTGTATGGTTGCATCTCGGAGTTGGACATCTAAGATTGATTAAACCAGTTCTGAGGGGTCCTGAGTCTCCAAGTGAATATTGAAATCTCCAACATTTAAAGTCTTATCAGTAGAGAAAGCTCCCTCTGATAAGAAGTCAGCAAATTCACTCAGTAAATGTGTATGAAGTCCAGGAGGACGACAGACTGTAATAAACAGAAGAGAGAGCTGCTTTTTAGAAGCCGGGGAAGAGTCTGCCACTTTCAGACTCAGCACTAGAAACGATTTCACTTCAGAACCTGAGTTTTGGGTTTATGTCCAGAACTGGATCAGAGAGCGAGGCTACTCCACTGCTGTGACCAGACCTGCGAGGAGAACTGCAGGAGTTCAAGCCTGGGGGAGTCGATTCATTCAAAGCAATGATTCATTAGGTTTAACCCCCGTTTCACAAAGACACAGTGAACTGAGGAGGTTTTCAGTAATAATCTCAGTGACAGGGACTGCTTTAGCTTCTAGAGATCCTACATTTAACAGCCCAAACCTAATGCGGGAAACACGAAGCGCTAATGTTGATTTAATCAGGTTGTTACGAGTCGAGCTTCTAAAGCTTCTAAAGAAGAACCGAATCCAAACAGCGGTTCAGAGTCTTGCTCAAAATACCGGAGATCACGTGATCGCCCGAAGTGACGCTTCGCACGTCACTGAACGTAATTACGTTCAAGGCGCGTCACTTTCCCGGGAGCAACGAGCTGAATATGAACTGAAATATGAACTGAAATGAAATAGAAATGTAGAAACTGTGTGAATCTGCTGGACTTTCATTTAAAAACACAACAAAACATGCAGCCGTTTCTCTCTGAAGGTCAGGTGTTGTTTCCAAACCGACTAAAGAGAATAAAAGTGCTTGATAAAGCTCCTCCGTATTGGAGGGTTTTAACTGGAGACGATGTGAAATGAGCTCTAATAAAACACTGAAGTGTTTCTGTTTATTTCTGTGTTCAGCAGATGTTCAGTCTACATGCAGATTAAACAG